>NW_012108853.1:949900-991240 GCF_000951045.1 Mandrillus leucophaeus
TGTAAAAGATATTGCTGAAGAAAACATAAGATTAGGGACAAAAAAGAAGCAAAACCACTGCGGATTGAATTCTCATAGAGCTGACATTAAGATTTGGATAGCTAAAAAATATTGTTATTTTTTTTGTTACAAAACCATTCCCAATAATAAGGTTAAATATGTCTGAATAGAAGAGCCAATATTTTAAAAATTTTATAATAACGTATGTATTTCCCTCCTATTCAACTGGGATAAATTCAGCCTTTCTTTTTTGGAAGAAGGAGCTAAAGTATATTTTTCTTTTTTTTTTTTTCCCTATAAAGGGAAATAGCCGAGAGAATCTAGGATTATGCTACAACATATGTTAACATTTAAAACCATTAACTAAATATATATAAAACAATACCTATCATGACGATTTTTGAATATGCATTTTATACTGAAAAGAAATGCGAAAAGTTCCTGGACATTTCATGCTTTTGGGTGTTGAACACACTCTCTTCCTCCCACCTTTTCTGCAGGGTGAACTATTACTCCTTTTAAGGCTTACAGTGAAAGCTGTAATGATTTCACTTTTCCTTTTGGCAAGATTATCTGTGCCTGTAACACTTTTGCACAAACTGTAGAACTCAATTTTCTTGAGGTACTGTCATTATCTGTGCCCTCCCGTTCCTTCTGATCTCTGAGTTACTTGAGAACAAGGACTTGGTCTTATTTGGCTCTGAATGTTTCAGACCCAGCCTTGGGCTCAATGAATGTTTGTTGAGTGAATAATATAGGCCATGTCACAAGTATACTCATATTCTTCTCAGGTGTCTGAGGTTGAAATGCAGTGACCTGACATAAGCTCAAACCTGTCTGGAGCCAAGTATAGGTCAGATCCCATGTCTCCTTCAATTTTGGTAGAGTATGAGTCAGTGAGCCTAAATTATTTCCCTAGTTCAATCATCTACTATCTCTGGGTGTCTTATTAAACTTCAAAAATCTGTGCCTTCTTCCATCTCATGGGAATGGTGAAAAATAAATGAGATCACATCTAAAGAACCAGGATTTCTTATTAGAGAGTACATTATTATCATTATATCAAGCGAGCTCCAGGCATTCTCCAGAGTGCTAAAAAATCTGCCTTCAGGAAAAACAAAACAAATCAAAACTGGAAACATTTTTACTCTACCTGTGCTGTTTCTATTATTAAACAGTACACGTCTTATGAACCTCTATGGCATGACCTTAAAAAAACTGAAAAAAATAATAAGACAAACAGCAAGAAAAACAAGCCTAAGCATAGCTTTTTTTTTTTATGTGTGGGGACATTGATTTTTATAACTTGCCTCAATGTGCAGATATATTTAAAATAAAGAAATAATCATATTTGCCTATTTTGAATTGCAGGAAAGCATTTTGATATGTGAACTATATAGTTTCTAATAAAATACTTTTAAAAACACTGGTTTTTCAGGTTATTTTGGAAAAGTATGCTTTAGTTAATGAGTTATTTAGAAAAATCCACTGATCTATGTTACCTTACATTTATAGTGCATTTACATTTACTGTTTTTTCATCTGTAAAATTAGTCTTGAAAAATACACTGTAAATTGATGAGTAAACAGCAGTATTCATATATATATATACACACACACACATAATTGAAGGAGACATGGGATCATACATATGTGTGTGTATATATATATACACACACCCCCTTATGAACTGTTGTTTGTGGGAAAAGTGCCAATTTGGAATCCAATTTTCCTTTTGCTTTTCCTAAGTGTGTTAGGAGAATTCAAATAATTTCTCTACATCTTTTTTCCTCTGTCTCTGTCTCTGTCTCTCTTTCTCCCCAGCTTTCCACTGTTATCTAAGCTGCTATTTCTGCATTTTTCTCCGTTTCTGTATACTTGAGCTTCCAATTGTGCTTTTATCTGAGGGCTAATTTAGGAGTAATTTTCTGGTACCTTAGAAACAGCATTCAGAAAGCATAGTCCTTGCCTCCTTCCCAGCAAGGCCTGTGGAGCTGACAGGCAGGCTATGATCCATTACTCAACATTCCCTAACTCTATTCCACCTGACTCTATTGCCTTTAACTTGACTCCAATCTATCCGTATGTCTTAGAGGTTGACTATCCTAACACATAACTTTATCATTCATGGCACAGACACTAGAAAACAGAATTCTTTCTGATAAATTGACTACTGTTAGAAGAACCAGGATTATGGTAAACATTTCACACATATAAAACCCACACACACACACACACATGCACACAAAGAAACACTGTGTCTTGCATAAAAGCACTTCCCCCTGAATGGGAATGGGAGTTAATCCAGGTGAGGAGGAAGAACAAATGGATTTCCTCAAAATTCAATAGAAAGGTAAATCACTTGTAGGGAAATATGGGAGAAAGTGGTTGAACCCCAGAGCATTCATTCATTCATTCTTATGGAGTATTCATTTCACACTAGGCACCATACTAGGATCTTGGAGATACAAAGATTTGAAAATTCATTCAGTAATGTCAGCAAGATGGTAGAACAGAAGCCCTGGATCCTTCTCTCCTCAATGGAAACAATGATTCTATAATAAAGCACAAACTAATTTATTTTGTGAGAAATCCAGAAACTAGTCACAAATCTCCTGCATCCTGGAGCAAGTGTAAAACCAACTACATGAAAACCAGCAAGAGAGACAGGGATACCCTCTTGCCACGGGCCCTACCCCTGGCATGGTCATGGTGCCATACAACTGGGAGAGATCCTAAAAAAAAAAAAGAGGGAAGGCCCAAATAAATAAAATTAGAAATAAAACAGGAGACATTACAACAGATGGAACCAAACTATTAATAAAAAGATTGTAAGAAACTACTATGAGCAACTATATACCAATAAATTGGATTACTTGGAAGAGACAAACAAATTGTCAGAAACATACAACCTATCAAGATTGATTATGAAGAAACAGAAAATCTGAACAGACCTAGACCCAGTGGCGGGATTGAAACAGTAATCAAAACCTTCCTAGCAAAGAAAAGCCTAGAACCAAATAGCTTTAATAGTGAATTCTACCAAACATTCAAAAAAGAATTAATGCCAGTTTTTCTCAATCTATTCTAAAGAATTGAGGAGGATGGAGCACTTTCAATCTGATTTTATGAGGCCAGTGTTACCTGATGCCAAAGCCAGACAAAAATATCAGAAGAAAAGAAAACTGCAGGCCAATATCCTTGATGAACATAGATGCGAAAATCCTCAAGAAAATACTGACAAACCAAATTCAACAACTTACTAAGAGGATCAGACACCCATGACCAGCACAATTTATCCCTGGAAGGCAAGTATGGTTCAACATATGAAAATCAATTAAGGTAATACACCATATTGACACAATAAAAGATAAGAATCACATGATCTTAATAGATGCAAAAAAGCATTTGTTAAAATTCAACATCTTTTCATGTTAAAAACTCTCAACAGGCTAGAAATAGAGAGAAATTACCTTAACATGAAAAGGCCATACATGAGATTATCACAGCTAACATTATACTCAATAGTGAAGAGCTTTTTAGAGTGTTTTCTTTAAGACCAGGAACAAGGCAAGGATGCCCACTCTCGCCACTTTTATTCAGCCTAGTAGAGAAATCCTGGTCAGAGTAATTAGGCAAGAAAAAAAAAAGGCATGTAGGTGAGAAAGAAAAAATTAAAGTTATCCATGCCTGCAGATGGCATGATCTTATGTATGGAAAACTCTACAGACTCTACCAAAGAAGTATTATAATTAATAAGTAAGTCAGTAATACAGCAGGATACAAAATCAACATACAAAAATTAGCTGTGTTTCTATATACTAACAATGAGCTATCTGAACAGGAAATTAGGAAAACAATCCTGTTTACAATAGCATCAAAAATAATAAAATACTTAGGAATAGACTTAACTAAGGAGGTGAAAGACTAATATACTGAACCCTATAAACCACTGACAAAAAATTAAAGAATATAAACAAATGAGAAGATATCCCATGTTTATGTGTTGGAAGACTTAATATTGTTAAAATGTCTATGTTACCCAAAGCAATGTAGAGATTCAGTGCAATCTCTACCAAAAAACCCAATCACATCTTTCACAGAAAGAGAAAAAATAGTTCTAAGATTCATATGGAATCACAAAAAACACCGAATAGCCAAAACAATTTTAAGAAGGAAGAGCAAAGCTGGAGGCAGCACATTTCCTGATTTTCAAAATATGTTACAAGGCTATAGTAATTTAAACAGTATAGTACAGGCATAAAGACAGACCTACAGACCAATGGAACAAGTCTATAGTTCATGTAGGTAAAAAACTATATTGAGGAAGGATTTTTAAATATCAGAATATTTTAGAAAGAATAGTGAGCACTGGGATACTAACTTGCTAGAAAACCAGAACAGATATGAAGATTGAGATACTGACCAAAAAAAGAGCAATACATCTAAGAACGACTTATTCTTAGGTGAGCAGCAAGTTAAGAGGGCAGATTTGGGGAAGTGTATTTAAAATCAAGTTTTATCATAATTTCTAGAGCAAGACTAAAACCATGAATACCTTAAAAAACATGTACACTCTGCCAGTTAAAGGTAATGTTTTCTAAACCTTGATATATATATATATCTAAATGTAAACACAATATGATTCTAAAAACACAATATATATAATTACATATATATATATATAATTTTAAAAATAGTAGGAAAGCAGGAAATCATTTAAAAGTTACTTTTTGGGCTTTAGCCCATGCCTGTAACCCTAGCACTTTGGGAGGCCAGGGCAAGAGGATTGCTTGAGCCTAGGAGTTGGAGCCCAGCTTGGGCAACATAGTAAGACCCTGTTTCTACAAAAAAAAAAAATAAACATTAGCCAGGCATGGTGGTGTGTGCCTGTAGTCCCAGCTGCTCAGGAGTCTGAGGTAGGAGGATCCTCGAGCCCAAAAGTTGGAAGCTTCAGTGAGCTATGACTGTGCCACTGTACTCCTGTACTCCAGCCTGGGTGACAGAGGGAGACCCTGTCTCTCCTAAACAAACAAACAAACAAACAAACAAACCAACCAAATGTGATTTCCTTATTAAAAAAACACACCCAGGGGCTTCAAAATATTTAATATTTGAAAGTGTATAATTTCTTGACTATTCAATATTTTTCCTGATTCCTTAGGCTCAGATAGAGGAAACAGCAATCAAGAATTATAAATATGCTAATGTGTGTCTAGTTTTGAACCTAAGTCTAAAAAGCATGGAGGTGGTCTGAATTCTGAGATTTTCATTGGAACATATTGTTCTATGCAATTTTTTTAAATGTTGCCTAGCTGAATTTTAACTTACCAATCATATAAAATTATGTAAATTTTTCATTCAGATCAACTCCAATTTTTAAAATTAGGAAATGTTTGTTTAGTGTGGGATCAACATAACTATTCTCATTTTACAAGACAGGTAACAGACACTTAAGAAACAAATTCAAGCAACTAATGAATTGTTGAGAAATAGTAGAGTTCACATGTTTTTTATTTCCATTATTAAGAAATTTTCATTTTAGTTTTAGACATTACTAAAGCAACAATATTCTTGATTACAAATATATCTGCTTAAAATACATGTTCTTTTGATTTATTACTTTTAACTTGTAGCAATGGGAGGCTTAAAATGTTTCCCTCTGTAGATGACTTTGTTACTCTTCTTTTGCTTCAAAGTCACCACAAATCTAAATTTGTTGTAGCTTAGTATGACAGCATTGGTAGGTTGTCATTTTTAGAGAGTTTAATCATTATATAATCTGGTAGGGTATCATTTTTAGGGAGTTTAAATCTAAATTATAATATATCTAAATGTAAACAAAATATGATTCTAAAAAACACAATTACAAATAAAGCTTGATATAAACAAAATATTTTTAGGAATATAAATATTAAGATCAGGCTTTATTATGTATGTAAGAACTTGGTAGGTGTGAGTTCCTTTTGCTCTTCCCTTTGTCTTTTTAACACTTCAGCTCTTCATGAATCATTTCTATCAGACTGGAGTAGTGAGGGAGATAGAGATTAAAGAAATGTAGGTAGTCTTTTGTGTTAGTTATCTCCTTTTTTTTTTTTGTCGTTGTTGTTGTTTTTTTAAGAGCACTAAACATTGAGTCAGAAGATATGGCCTTGAGTTTAAAACTTAAAATAATGCTGCCTTGAAACTTGGGTGTTTGTGTCTTTCCCACTGATTTTTCTGTCTTTTGGATATGCTGAGAGGAAGGCGAGAAGTGTTGCTGAATTAGAGCTTGAATTTGAAATGGAAGCAAATCCAACCCCTATTACTTGGGGAAAGTTGAGCGTCAAACTAAGAAGACCAGATACCTAAACCAATTCTCAGGTGAGGTGTCTGGTAAAGGACAGGCTCATAAATGAAAAAAACAGAGCAAGAATCAGATTTTAAGAAGGGTCAGAAAAGATCATTCTAAGAGATGGCAGAGAGGGAAAGAGCAGTTCAGGACAGCCAGCTTGGAGGGACTATGGCTTATATGATCAGACTTTGGCTGTTTTTGAATGCATTTTATGCTGTATTTTCTTAAAGAATGGATTGTGTCAGGAGTGAGCTAGAGTTGACTCAGACTGGCTCATGCAATTTTTAGAAATCATGCAAGCTGATTATTAAAAATAAATTATAAAAGATTAAACTGAATTCTATTAAAAACAAAGGCAATAAATACTCAAAACTCATCACTCCCAATTATTCTAATATATTTTGTTATTACTCACATTCTTGAGATTATTTCCATCTATTCTATCTGTATGTTGGAAATACTATATAATATTGTGTTGCTGCACATCACAAGTCCTAATTTGTTGCAATTTCTGACTTGCATGCTATAAATACTCCCACCATGGCTGAGTTATAGCTACCACTGTGACATCATTGAATTCAGACTTGGGAAGAGATGCATGGGAAATTGTGTATTTGAAAACTACTGTGTGATTCAATAAACAAATCATTTATATCATTGGCAAGTGAGTTTAGCATATACCTTAGTTCTTTAATTTTTATCTAACTCATTAGTACATATAAATGTTAACCGACATTTATATTGTCAGTTGTAACTACAGGTTGGCACTGGTTATACGATTTTTGTAAAAATCAACCAAAGCACTCTGTGAGAATCAGGTAGCTATATGGAAATTACAATACAAAGTAATATCTATGTTAATATTATTTGTAAATTATGTGCCACACATCCTTTGTTATCAGTAAAGCTTGTATAAGCTTACATATATATACACACTTATATACACACCCATTTTCCCCACAATGCCAGTTTCAGTTGTTAAATATTTATCAACACACCATTGGGATATTAATCTCAGTTCAACTATCTGTCAAAGCAGAAGAAAACATCTTCCCTGACTATCTAGAAAGAGGATGAAATTAGGCAATGTATGTGAAAGTTTGTTACACACTGCTAAGTACTACACAAATAACAATTAAGGTAATGATTAGGGAAACCACTTTTCCTCTTCTGGTCCAGGCTTTCTTCAAGGTTTCACAATGACAATATCTTGACTTTCTGAAACAAAAAATTTCACTGGAGAAGAAAGTTGCTTATAGCAACTTGTGTCAATTTTCTCTATCTCTGATATTTTTCTTGCTTATTTTAATGGTCTTTTATCCTAAACTATAAAATAGATCATTCATTCAGAATGGTTATTTCTATTTGCATCTGAATTGAAACCATTGTGGTTTTTCAGTTTACACAGCTGAGAACAGGAAGCTTTGAGTACAATTTAAAAAGAAAGAAACAACAACAACCCTATAATATCATGGGGAAATGAGGTAAGCAGAATAATTACTAAAATTGAAATTTGGCTGAAATGACAAGTTCAAAAACCCAACTATTTCCATATGTGCTCTTGGATCTTAAATAATTAAAAATGGCCGTGACTCATTTCATCAATGTAGGAACTGACTCAGAGAAACCAATACCATTTGTTCATGGATGCTCATGATTATTACCGCTTGATGACTTGGCAAACAGCAGGAAGATTGGATCAAGTCAACTCTGCTTAATTTTCACCATTTGCTCAAATTAAAGTACAAAATAATGTCTCATCCTATTCATCGAGCTGAATGTGACTCCAATAAACATAAGAAAAGGACTCTAATTAAAATTGGAACACTTTTCCCCTCATTATGTTATAACTTAGATTTATAAAATGCAGACTAGTGTTATTCAATCTAAGATGTTCATTGGAATCATTAATTTAAGAAACACTAAATGCCAGTACCAACCTGCTGGGATCCTCATTTGGTTATTCAGAAGTTGGGCCTTGGTATTAGTATTTTTTTTTAAGTTTTAACGTCTGGAGGAGGTTGAGCACCACTGGCTGGATTTATGATATTTTCCTATAGTAAGTACTTCTCCAGAGGTCAGGCTCATTAAAGACAAGTCAGAGCTTATACCTGTAATGTGAATATCTTGTCAAAGATTCAGATTACAATTATTTTTTCTTCATACTTTTGTAAAAAATACTGCAATTCTCCTATAAAACTTAAACTTATGTAATATTAGAAAACTAATAAATGCTATTATAAATTAATATTTTTCACATAAAGATGGCCAGTTATAACCTTTCTTTCCCCTAAAATGTTCAAAAATTGTCAGTCATCACTTAGTGTCGTAACTATCACCTTTATCCTTAGTCTAAGCGTGTAATCCTTCTTTCTAATCACTCTGTATTCTACTTTGAATCTAGAGTTCAAAGTAGAATACAATAGAGTTCCAGATAGAACTTTAAGTTCAATGTGGAACTTAAGTCTTCATATTGGAATCAAAATTCCCTCAGCATTTTCAGAGCTGTTAGCAACTTTCCTTTGCTCTACAGATTGATGATCCATTTAGTCATCTAAAACTGTAGAAATATTTGAAGGCATGGCCCGAGGTATCTTTGGTGCACTATTATTAGGAAGTCTTGGATATCCTTTGAGTTTCTTTACCAAAGAGCAAGGAAACAACTCTATTAAAAACACCTAAATCACCTCCACACTCCAGCTTGAAATACTCAATTGCTTTCACTGAAATTTATTCATTCAGTTCACAGCATATTATAGAGCCCCTACTCTATGAAATACATGCATATCTGAAGGTTCTGTCACTAGTACCTCTGTACTATTATCATGTACGTGTGTCAATAATTGTATTTGAAATTATGTACAAATTATCACAATATTGAATCCTCATAGTTTTATAAGCTTACTAAGGATCAGAGATTATATTTTTTGCCTTAAGTAATATTTCATGTAATATGTAGTGGTTGTGTCAATGGATAACCTTGAAGAGGGTCTTAGTATCCTTTTCAATATTCTTCACTGGTAGTTTCAAAGCCACTTCAATAAACATGTTCTCTAATGAAAATCAAGGAGCTTTATATGCAAAGCACTTTAAGATAATTTATCTAGACACTCCTTCCACAAGATTGTCATTCTGATGCTCTCTCTATGTAGAAATCCTGGAGACCCCCGATATCACTGTACTCTGTTCTATTGAATTACATGACATCATCTCTGAGTAATTTCCGCTTCATTTTTATCGCAATGAATTCAAAGTTGTAAAACCACCCTCCTAAGGTTACAGAATTAAGTTATATGCAGTTGGTAAGAGTTATAGATAATCTTGAAATATTTGAAGGAGATTTAAAGTTCAGACCTGCCTGTTTCCAAAGCCTGTGCTCTACCTGCAACATTTCATAAGAGACTAGCCATTACTAAAGTGAAAACACATGATAATTAGTGATTAAAACAAAGGACATTAAAGATGATTTTATCTAGAGTAATGTTTGTTCCAAAATGAATGGATACACACTAGACTTTTATACTAAAATATTATAGAATTTTTTGTTGTATCACAGGATGACAAATGGGTTTGAGTCCTGGTTTTATCACTTAATGTATGATTCATGAGAGAAGAAAGCTGGTTCAAGCTATGAAATGCAAAAAACTATGAGCTGATTTCTGAAATTTTTATCTTTTAATTTCTGTAACTGCTTAAAATTGGTGACTCTTATAAATTACTAATAATTGTAAGTAAGTGGTATTAATTTGCTTTTTGTGTTGACACTTTCTGGCCTTGCAGATAGTGCCACTGAACTAAATAAAGATTTCTAAATCACAGCTTAAGGTATAGAAAAGGTGGCTCTTGAACAGAGATTATTTATGAAGGTAGAGGGAATAGGATCTGTGTTTGCCCAGTAGCAAGGCAATGTTTTCAAATGATTCGCTGAGATCTATTAAACTATAAAGCAAATCAGATGGCATATTTTTGCCTTGCCTTGCTGACAGTTTCATCTCACAGAGAGTACAGGAAGCAAGAAGGAACAGTTTCTTAGAATATAATTTTTATCAATAAGAGAGAAATAATTAGTGAAAGTAGAAGAGTTGGACACCTAAGGAGAAAAACAACTATTAATTCCTAGAGTATGTGATATCCAGAAGAAAAATGCTGAACTTACTTGGCTAGATACATTTAAACTTTCAGAAGGCAAATTTGGGGGGAAAACAGGAAAGAAAATCCCACATATGAGTGTCAAGACTGCAGTTTTGGCTGTATAATCGTAAGTGATCCAGTTAAGGGATAAAGGAAAATTTCATCTTTAAAATTAATGCAGATCAGGTCAGGCCTGAGGGAGACTTATACAGTAAATTACTCATTGCAAAAGATGGGAAGGTTGATGTTAGGAAGTCTAAATAAACATAATAACCTGTGGCTTGAAAAAATACTAAAACAACAAAGTAGGTCTTTGGAAACCTATGTTTAAATCAAAAGGTCAAAAAAAGGAATAGTTCTCACTTCTTGCAGCTAATGCCATCAAGTTAAGGGATGGCAAAGAAGAAGCTGATATCCTCAGCTCCTAATTTGTTTCTGTATCCTTTGTAAATGAATCTTAAAGCACTAAGAAAGTATTTGTGAACATTAAGAAAGACAAATTTAAAATAAAAATGAGAGATCCTTCTACTGTAGAAGCATTTCTGCAGCATTATGTAGCTTCATACAGTATGAAGCATACTGTAGAATTATTTCTCTCTGAAAATAATTATACTCAAAGTTACCGTGAAAAGTTGCTATATGAATATGGTTGTTGCTGATGTCCTTAAAGCAAATGGGAACACTAAAACTGTGCAAATATTTTCAATTTTTAAAATGGGAAGCAGGCCAGGCACCATGGCTGACACCTGTAATCTCAATACCTGGGAGGCTAAGGCAGGGTATCTTTTGAACCCAGGAGTTGGAGGCTATGGCGAGTTATGATCATACCACTGCATTCCAGCCTAGATGGCAGAGTGAGACCTTGTCTCAAATAAATAAATAAATAAATAAATAAATAAATAAATAAATACATAAATAAATAAATAGAAAGCAGTGAATTCAACAAAGTAGACAAGTGATATTTACATCAATTCCTAGAAAGTTTCTAAGATCCATGAAAATTTCTAAGATCCATCTTTCTAAGATGAAAGGACAGAGTTTGAAAGCCAAGAAAAAAAAGCTGTAAGACCAAACCACAGTATGAGTTCTCTACAACTAAGTCTTTGTGTATCAATTCCTTTCTTCCTCAATGTTGCTGGACTTACCACTCCACGTTCTGTGGTCTGTTAAGTGCATTGTCTATATTCTGTACACCTTTTTTCTCAATGGAGTGCCGCTAATTGTTTGAAAATCTTCTTCACATACACGCCTGTGAGGAGCTTGAAAGCAGGAGGCTTATAGCTTTATATCCACAGTGCTTCTATGAAAAATATTTACTGAATAAACTAATGGCAGATGAAAAAAATGCATTTGAAAATTTTATGTTAGTATTCCATTAAAGCATTTTGTAATTTCCTAGTGGTATCCTTGTGAACAAGAAGGAGGAAAAATATATTGACTGCAAGGGCAACTAGGAAATTATAACTATTGGAACCCACAATATTAACAGTGATTTTTTTTTTTTGGATGGAGTCTCACTCTGTTGCCCAGGCTGGAGTGCAGTGGCACAATCTTGGCTCACTGCAAGCTCCACCTCCCGGGTTCATGCCATTCTCCTGCCTCAGCCTCCTGAGTAGCTGGGACTACAGGTGCCAGCCACCACACCTGGCTAATTTTTTTGTATTTTTTTTTTTTTAGTAGAGACAGGGTTTCATCTTGTTAGCCAGGATGGTCTCGATCTCCTGACCTTGTGATCTGCCCGCCTAGGCCTCCCAAAGTGCTGGGATTACAGGCATGAGCCACCACTCCCAGCCAATATTAACAGTGTTTTTAAATAAATCAAAATGAATGAGAGGACTTGTTTCTAGTAGAGTATAGCAGGGCTCTGTCTTTGGCCCTGTCTTGATCTGCAATCAACTGTTTGGATAGAAACATGAAGCATAACTTGGGTGACACAAATTTTGGAATCATAGTATAGAAGCCAGATCTTAGGATCAGCATCTGAAAGTATTTTTTACAGCATTGAAAAGGCTATTGAAATTAAGGAAGAGTAAACTAAAGGAAGCAGGATGAAATTTAACAGAGATAAGACATAATTTGGTCCAAACAACAGATGACAAATGTACAACACGGGACACTTTATGCTAGGCAGTAGCATGGGCAAAAAGGGCTTGAGGGTGTCAGCTCTTTTTATGCTACATTGCTGTCATCATGTTTGCAAAACTCAGTCATGTTTTGTTAGCTTTAGTTTGTTTTGTTCTTTTTTAGATAGAGGTAGAATCAGATTTCAAGGGACTTGAAAGCTTACCTAGCTTTGTTCTTTAAAAAAGGACAGAAATCTTCTTTTTTTAACCTTATGAAAACATATTTCCCCATGAACACATTGACAGGGATCCTCCTAGCCTCGGAAGAAATCAGCACGAGCAAGTTGCCCAAAGTTTTAGCTTCACTGGCTTCATGAAAAATACAATTCTGCATGTGGTATTCTATTGTAAAAATAATTCAACAATATATTCTAATGTTGATGGACTTTTGGTCTATTCCTAAATGTTAACTCTATGAAAAAAACAGGGCTGCCAGCATGTAAATATGATGTAGGTGGCACTATCCAATAGAACTGCAAGATGGTCACTTTCCATTTGGGTGCTGTTCAGTACAGTAGTCACCAGCCACATCTCATTACTGAGTACTTGAGCTTTGGTGAGTGCACCTGAGGAATTAAGTTTTAAATTTAAAAAATGTTTAATTTATTTAGATGTAAACAACCACATGTGACTAGTGGTTAGTGTATTGGACAGTGCAATTCTAGGATGTGTAACTAAGAGTGTCATTGCTGAAGTATAAGGCATGGATATATTTAACTTTTGGAAATATTGCTAACCTGTTTTACAAAGTGGTTTTAACAATTTGTCCTACCAACAGTTTATATACGTTTACGTTTTTCCATATTCTCATTAACTTTTGAAATTTTCAGACTACTTAATTGGAGTTATTTGTGTGGGTGTGTGGTGGTCACTTACTGTTACTTTAATTGAGATATCTTGATTATTAACGACGTGGTATACCTTTACACATGGCCATGATTATCTGAATTTCCTTTTACATGAAGTATCAGTTTAAATCTTTTGCTCACATACTATTGGGTTGCCTGGTGTTTTCTTGTTGTGCTATTGGTGTTCTTTATAAGTTATATACTCTAAATATAAGTTCTGTGTTGTCTATTTTTCAAATATCCACACACAGAATTTTAAAGAATAATACCCAAATCTCACTCCAGACCAATTAAATCATAGCTTCTGTGGGTGACATTGTGACATATTTAAAGATCCCCTAGGTGATATTAATTTGCCTCTGTGAGGGGAATAGATTTAAACTTAGTGTAAGAAAGGATTGCTAACTATCAAAATTATCTCTCTGAAACAGTGTATGGTAGTGAACATATGGACTGTCTCTGGAATCAGATAACCTAAGTTTGTTCATAGGCTCTGATAGACTTTAGGTTTAACTTCTCTGTGCTTCAGTTTTTTCATCTGTAAAACTGAGTAACAGTACCAACCACATAGAGTTGCTGTGACTACTAAGTGAGTAATTTTTATGTAAAGTACTTAGAACCTCATGTGAAACATAGCAAGTGTTCAATAAATGCTAGCTATCATCATCATCATCATCAGCAGCAGCAGCAGCAGCAGCAGCAGAAATTTAAATTAGCTGCCTCACAAAGTAGTGAGAGTTGTCATCTTTCTTAATAGGAAAACATCAGAAACCTTTCCACTAAGATCAGGAAGAAGGCAAGAATGCTTACCACCTCCTCTACTATTCAACGATGTTTTAGGAGTGTTAGCCAATATAATCAGACAAGGGAAATTAAACAGAGGCATAAATTAATAAAGAAGTAGTAAAGCACTTTCTATTTGCAGATGATATCATATTATGCCTAGAAATTTTTGATAATGATAAAATAAATTTAAACAATAAAAGAATTCAGTAATGTGGCAGATATAAAATTTACAGGCATAAATCAATACCTTCAATACACACACAAACAATAGCCAGTGAGAGGGTACAATGACAGAGAAAACCTCATTTATACTGAAGACAAAAAAGATTGAACATGGCCAGGTGCGGTGGCTCACACTGGTAATCCCTGCACTTTGGGAGGCCAAGGCGGGTGGATCATGAGGTCAGGAGATTGAGACCATCCTGGCTAACATGGTGAAACCCCGTGTCTACTAAAAATACAAAAAATTAGCTGGGCATGGTGGCTTGCACCGTAGTCCCAGCTACTCAGGAGGCTAAAGCAGGAAAATCACTTGAACCCAGGAGGCGGAGGCTGCAGTAAACTGAGACTGCACCATTGCACTCCAGCTTGGGTGACAGAGCAAGATTCCATCTCAAAAAAAAAAAGAGTAGAAAGTCCAGAAATAGATCCAAGTAGATATAGAAATGCGTAAGATAAAGATGATAACTCATTGTGGGTAATGATTGACCTTTAAATAAATAATACTTTTTAATAATTACAAGCAACCATTTGGAAAAAACATACAATTATACCCATATCTTCTATCTACCACAAAAATAAAATCCAAATGGACCTGGGATCAAAATAGAAATAATTAAGCCATACAAGGACTTAGAAACAAGCATGGGTGAATTCCATTTTAAACTGGAGTTCTAACTATTACTAAAAAAATTCAAATGCAATTAATAAAAAGATTGATAATTTTTATTACAAACAAACACAAAATTGTGCATGGTAAAAAATACCATAAACAAAAATCAAAAGTCATCTGATAAATGATGAAAAATATTTGTAACATAGTATTTAATGGATGAATAACTAATATTTCTAATATGTAAAGAACTCTTAAAAATTAGAAGAAGAAAAAAATCTATATAAAAGTCAGAAAAAATAATAACAATTTATAATAGAGAAAAAGATAGAAGTCCCTTAAATATATAAAAACTATTCAAGCTTACTTACAATTAGATAATTATAATTAAAAAAACTCTGAGATATCATTTCTCTCCTATCACACTGGAAAAAGTTTAAAAGTATGATAATATACACTCTCACTGAAGTGATGGGGAAAAAGATCCTCCTCCATACATTGCTGATAGGAGTAGAAACTGGTATAATCCTTCTAGAGGGGTATTCGGCGATTCCTAACAAAACTACATTTATCATTTGACCAAGAAACTCTAATTCTAAGAATTTATCCTGAAGCTATGCCTCCAACAAAGTACAAATACATACACACAAGGTTAGTTACTCATTGCAGTACTGATTTTACTGCAAAATATTGGAAACAAGCTAGAGTAGTTAAATTTACTATGGTATATTCACACTGGGTTATTACACAGCCATGAGGAAGATGTCTATGAACTAATATGTAGTGGTGTCTAGTATTTATTGTTAAGGAAAAAAGTAAAGCATGAAGCATATCTACATGTAAGAGAAGAGGGGATATAAGAAGATAAACATGTATCTATCCAGTTGTGCAAAAAGAAATACAGGAATGTTAAACCATAAACTATATGATTGGTTACTTATAGAGGGTATGTAGGAACAAGGTGGAAAGAATGAGAAAAATAAAATCAGGGAAGAAAAATGAATGAAGCGTCTATGTCTTTTGTATTAGTCCATTCTCACGTTGCTGATAAAGACATACCTGAGACTGGGTAATTTATAAAGAAAACAAGGTTTTATGGATTCACAGTCCCACATGACTGGGAAGGCCTCACAATCATGACAGACAGGGAGAAGAATGTCTTAGGTGGTGGCAGGCAAGAGAGAATGAAAACCAAGTGAAAGGATTTTCCCCTTATGAAACCATCAGATCTTGTGAGACTTATTCACTACCACAGGAAGAGTATGGAGGAAACTAAACCCCATGATTCACTGATCTCCCACTGGGTTCCTCCCATAGTGTGTGGGAATTATGGGAGCTACAATTCAAAATGAGATTTGGGTGGAGACACAGCCAAACCACATCATGTTTTATATCGTTCTGACATTTGAAAACCTGATCATGCTTCAACAGTCAAATATAAATCATGAAAAATGTAATATAAAATGCAGGGAATGGAAAAATGGAAAAGCAAAGAACTAATCTAAGTAACTTTGAAAGATAATGTTTTGACTGTAACCTGTAAGCTAAAGGTAAGAACCATTTGTAATTATTATACTCTTAATATTTTTTTCCTACAGGGTGTGGGTTAGCAATTCTAAATTTCTTTATTTGTATATCAGAACTGGGCAAAAAAGTAAACATATTTGTGAATAAGAGCCTGTTTTTTCACTGTCAGGAAAGGAAGTATATAAGAAAAAAGAAAGACTTGAAAGAACTCTGCAGTAGTTGATTGGAACTGGAGGTATCAGTATAAACTCGTTTTAAAATTACTAATATGGAGTAATTAATATAGAAATATAGATAAACACATCAGCATGTGTATATATATGTTCATGTGTATTTATTTCACATGTACACACACACACACACACACACACACACACATTTCCTAGCTCTGTAGGATAGGGTCTAGCAGCAAGATACCTCAGTGGCAATAAGTATATCTAGCACCCAGATTTTGGCTTCTCAATACTATTTTCCAGTTAAAGGAATTAGGGCTCCTTGGAAAAACTGTTGATTCTGAGGCAAGTTTAAGGAAAATGCACAATGATGCCAGAATATCTCGTGCTGTCGGAAAGTCAGAAAATGCTAAAAAATGATTACGGCATGTTGAATAGATAGAGATACCAACATGAAAGAGCCCCCAATGGCCAAATATAGGATAGTTGGGGGTAACAAAATAAATGATAGTATAGTTTATGATCTATAAGTTAAAATAAACATCTATGAGTCCATACGGACATTAATAAATAAATAAATAGGTAAATGAAGGAGAAGAGATAGCTTTTCCTTATAGTAGAATTCCCATACTAAATATAGAAAGAATGGTAGAAATAAGACCTTGTGAAGATGGCAGATACGAGGCAGGACTAGCTTGCAGCTCCCACTCAGACGGACAGAGCAGCATGTGGAGACTCACATCATGACCTTTTGTTCCAAGAACTACTGCAGGAACATACCAAGAAAGCCAAAAGAATTCACACATCATTTGAAGGAATTGGATCACCGCTGCAGGCTCCCTGGGACTCCAAAAACCTGTGAGTCAGCTTGCATTCTTAGCAGGGAGGCTGGTGGTCTGAGGCAAGTTCTCAGCCTGGTCACTGGCTGCCTGGAAATTAGATACCAGGCGGTTAGGGGGACACAGTGGGAGTGAGACTGACCTCTAGGACTGTGGGCTGCATTTGGGAGAGGAGTGAGGCCTGTGGCTGATGGTTTTCTCCCACTTCCCTGGTGACCTGTGTGACTCAGCGTTGGTAGCCATAATCCTCTCCTTGGGAATATAACTCCATTGGACAGGGAACCGCACCCCCATCCCCCACAGCAGCTGCAGCAAACCCTGCCCAAGGAGAGGCTGAGCTCAGACATGCCTATCCCTGCTACCACCTAGTGGTCTTTCTCCACCTGCCTTGGTAGTCAAGGCAAAAGCAATAATCTCTTGGGAGCTCTATAGCCATGCCCACCACCTGAGAGGCCTGAATACTTAACCAGGTGTCCCCAGGGCAAGTTTGCATCCTCCCTATAGGACTGCAGCTGATACAGTCTTGAAAGTGTCACTTCCTGGCTGAAGGTCAACAAACACAAAACCAGCACACTAAACAAAAACACAACCAAAGACCCTCACAGAGTCCACTTCACGCCCCTGCTACTTCCACCAGAGGAGGTGCTGATATCCATGTCTGCAAGATCTTAAGATGATCACATCACAGGACTCTTTGCAGATACTCCCCAGTACCAGACTGGAGTCCAGTATGTCTGCTGGGTGGCTAGACCCAGAAGAGCAAAAACAATCACTACAGTTTGGCTCTCTGGAAGCCCCATTCCTAGGGAAAGAAGGAGAATACCATATCAAGGAATCACCCCATAGGACAAAAGAACCTGAACAGCAGCGCTTGAATTCCAGATCTTCCCTCTGACATAGTCTGCCCAAATGAGAAGGAACCAGAAAAACAATTCTGGTAATATGACAGAACAAGTTTCTTTAACACTCTGAAAAGATCATATCAGCTCACCAGCAGTGGATCCAAACCAAGACGAAATCTCTGAATTTCCAGAAAAACAATCCAGAAGGTCGATTAATAAGCTAATCAAGGAGGCACCAGAGAAAGGTGAAGTCCAACTTCAAGAAATCAAAAACATGATACAGGATATGAAAGGAAAATTCTTCAGTGAAATAAAAAGTGTAAAGAAAAAACAATCACAGCTTCTGGAAATCAAGTACACACTCAGAGAAATGCAAAATGCACTGGAAAGTCTCAGCAATAGAATTGAACAAGCAGAAGAAAAAACTTCAGAGCTCAAAGACAGACTTTTGAATTAACCAAATCCACCAAAGACAAGGAAAAAAGAATTTTTAAAAATGTACAAAGCCTACAAGAAGTTTGGGACTATGTTAAACATCCAAATCTAAGAACAAATTGTATTCCTGAGGAAAAAGAGAAATCTGAAAGTTTGAAAAACTTATTTGAGGGAATAATCCAGCATAACCTCCCCGGTGTTGCTAGACATCTAGACATCCAAATACAAGAAACTCAAAGAACACCTGGGAAATTCACTGCGAAAAGATCATCTCCTAGGAACATAGTCATCAAGTTACCAAAAGTCAAAACAAAGGAAATAATCTTAAGAACTGTGAAGCAAAAGCATCAGGTAACCTACAAAGGAAAACCTATCATATTAACAGCAGATTTCTCAGCAGAAATCCTACACCCTAGAAGGGATTGGGGCCCTACTTTTAGCCTCCTTAAACAAAACAATCATCCAGGAATTTTGTATCCAGTGAAATTAAGCTTCATAAATGAAGGAAAGACACAGTCTTTTTCAGACAAACAAATACTGACAGAATTTGCCACTACCAAGCTAGCACTACGAGAACTGCTAAAATGAGCTCTAACTATTGAAACATATCCTCAAAATACACCAAAACAGAACCCCCTAAAAGCATAAATCTCATAGGACCTGTATAACAATAACACAGTGAAAAAAAAAACCAAGGTATTCAAGCAACAAATACCATGAAGGATAGAATAGTTTCTCACATCTCAATACTAACATTGAATGTAAATGGTCTAAATGCTCCACTTACAAGATACAGAATGGCAGAGTGGATAAGAGTTCACTAACCAAGTTTCTGCCACCTTCAGGAGACTCACCTAACACATAAGGATTCACGTGGACACAAAAAGTGAGCAAGAGTAGCTATTCTTACATCAGACAAAGCAAACTGTAAAGCAACAGCAGTTTAAAAAGACAAAGAGGGACATTGTGCAATGAAAAAAGAACTAGCACAACAGGAAAATATCACAATTCTAAATATACATGCACCTAACACTGGAGTTCCCAAATTTATAAAACTATTACCACTAGACCTAAGAAATGAGACAGATGGCAGCACAATAATAGTGGAGGACTTTAATACTCCAAAGATGCGTCTAGACAGGTCATCAAGACGCAAAGTCAACAAAGAAACAATGAACTTAAACTGTATCCGAGAACAAATGGACTTAACAGATATTTACAGTACATTCTACCCAATAGAATATACATTCTATTCATCAACACATGGAACATTCTCCAAGATAGACCATATGATAGGCCACAAAACAAGTCTCAGTAAATTTAAGAAAATTGAAATTATATTAAGTATTCTCTCAGACCACAGTGGAATAAAATTGGAAATCAACTCCAAAAGGAAGCCTGAAAACCAGGCAAATACATGGAAATTAAATAACCTGCTCCCGAATGACTATTGGGTCAAAAATGAAATCAAGATAGAAATTTAAAAATTCTTTGAACTGAATGATAATAGTGACAAAACTTATCAAAACCTCTGGGATACAGCAAAAGTGGTGCTGAGAGCAAAGTTCATAGTATTAAATACCTACCTCAAAAATTCTGAAAGAACACAAATAGACAATATAAGGTCACTCCTCATGGAACTGGTGAAACAAGAACAATTCAAGCCCAACCCCAGCAGAAGGAAAGTAATAACAAATATCAGAGCAGAAGTAAATGAAATTGAAACAAACAAACAAACAAAAATACAAAAGATAAATTAAACAAAAAGGTGGTTCTTTGAAAAGATAAATAAAATCTCTAGACCATTAGCGAGATAATCAAGAAAAGAAGAGAGAAAATCCAAATAAGCTCAATTGCAAGTGAAATGGGAAATATTACAACTGATACCACACACATACGGAGGATTATTCAAGGCTAATATGAATGCCTTTATGCACATAAACTAGATAACCTAGAGGAGATGAATAAATTCCCAGAACTATACAACTCTTCTAGATTAAACCAGGAAGATATAGAATCTTTAAACAGACCAATAACAAGCAGCAAGATTAAAATGTAATTAAAAATTTGCCAACCAAAAAAGTCCAGGACCAGACGAATTCACAGCTGAATTCTATCAGACTTCCAAAGAAAAATTGGTACCAATCCTAATGACACTATTCCAAAAGATAGAGAAAGAGAGAATTCTTCCAAAATCATTCTACAAAGCCAGTATCACTCTAATATCAATACCAGGGAAGGACATAACAACTAAAGAAAACTATGGGCCAGTATTCCTAATGAACATAGATGCAACAATCCTTAACAAAACACTAGCTAACTGAATCCAACACCATGTCAAAAGGAGAATCCACCATGATCAAGTGGGTTTCATACCAGGGATGCAGGAATGGTTTTGCATATGTAAGTCCATAAATGTAATACACCACATAAACTGAATTACAAACAAAAATCACATAATCATCTCAATAGATGCAGAAAAAGCATTTGACAAAACCCAGTATCTCTTTATGATTAAAACCCTCAGCAAAATCAGCATAGAAGGGACATATCTTAAGGTAATAAAAGCCATCTATGACAAATCCACAGCCAACATTATACTGAACAGGGAAAAGTAGAAAATATACGCCCTGAGACATGGAACAAGACAAGGATACCCTCTTTCATCACTTCTATTCAACATAGAAGTCTTAGCCAAGCAATCAGACAAGAGAAAGGAATAAAGGGCAAATTGGCACAGAGGAAGTCAAATTGTTGCTGTTTGCGATGATCCTGGAAAACCTAACGACTCATCCAAAAAGCTCCTAGAACTGGTAAATAAATGCGCAAAGTTTCAGGATACAAATTCATGTACACAAATCAGTAGATCTGCTATACATCAACAGCAACCAAATTGAGAATCAAACCAATAACTCAACCCCTTTCACAACAGTTGCAAAAACAATAAAATACTTGGAGGTGAAAGACAAGGAAAACTACCAAACACTGCTGAAAGAGATCATAGATGACACAAACAAATGGAAACACATTCCATGCTCAAGTATGGGTAAAATCAATTTTGTGAAAATGACCTTATTGCCAAAGGAAATCTACAAATTCAATGCAATTCCCATCAAAATACCACCATCATTCCTTCACAGAACTAGAAAAAACAGTCCTAAAATTCATGTGGAACCAAAAAAGAGCCCACATAGCCAAAGCAAGACTAAGCAAAAAGAATAAATCTGGAGGCATTACATTTCCCAAATTCAAACTATAATACAAGGCCATGGTCACCAAAATATTATGGTACTGGCATAAAAACAGACACATAGACCAATGAAACAGAATAGAGGACCCAGAAATAAAGCCAAACACTTACAGTTAACTCATCTTTGACAAAGCAATCAAAAACATAAAGTGGGGGAAAGGACACCCTATTCAACAAATGGTGCTGGGCTAATTGGCAAGTCACATGTAAAAGAAAGAAACTGGATCCTCATCTTTCACCTTATGCAAAAATCAACTCAAGATGGATCACGACTTAAATCTAAGACCTGAAGTCATAAATATCCTATAGGGTAAAACTGGCAAAACCCTTCTAGACTTTGACTTAGTCAAAGTCTTAAAGACCAAGAACACAAAAGCAAATGCAACAAAAATGAAGATAAATAGATGGGATTTAAGTAAACTAAAAAGCTTCTGCACAGTGAAAGCAATAATCAGCAGAGTTAACAGACAAGCCATAGTATGGGAAAAAAATCTTCACAGTCTATACATCTGACAAAACAGTGATATCTACAATCTACAAAGAACTCAAATAGGTCATCAAGGAATAAACAATCCCACCAAAAAGTGGGCAAATGATATGAATAGATAATTCTCAAAAGAAGATATACAAATGGCCAGAAGCACACAGAAAAATGCTCAACATCACTAATGATTGGGGAAATGCAAATCAAAATCACAATGTGATACCACCTCACATTTGCAAGAATGGCCATAATTATAAAATAAAAAAAATAGATATTGGCAGGGATGTGGTAAAATGGGAACACTTTTACACTGTTGGTGGTAATGTAAACTAGTAAAATCACTGTAGAAAACAGCGTGGAGATTCCTTGAAGAACTAAAAGTGATATACCATTTGATCCAGCAATCCCACTAGTAGGTATCTACCCAGAGGAAAAGAAGTCATTATACGAAAAAGATACCTGCACATGCATGTTTATCACAGCAGAATTTGTAATCACAAAAATATGGAATCAGCCCAAAACCCTATCAATCAACGAGTTGATAAAGAAATTGTGGTGTATATATACATGGAATACTACTCAGCCATAAAAAGGAACAAAATATTGGCATTCACAGCAACCTGCATAGAATTAGAGACTATTATTCTAAGTGAAGCAACTCAGGAATCAAAAATCAAACATCATATATTCTCATTCATATGTGTGAGTTAAGCCATGAGGATGCAAAAGTGTAAGAATGACACATTGGGCTTTGGAGACTCAGGGGAAAGGGTGGGGTTAGCTAGGGATAAAAGACTACACATAACCTCAAAATATCTCTCCACAAGACACTTAAAAATCACAAGGGGGAAAAATAGAAGCTTTACATGGAGAAATCTGGCAGACACCAATTTTATGAAGGGAACATCACCTTCATAAGATGCATCAACATCATGTACCTTTTGATATGACGAACTAGAAAAGACAAACATCACTTTGGTGATATTCTTGTCTTTAATTCTATCAACTGAAAAATAAGACAATTACTAATGAGGGGTATTCCCAAAACAAAAACAAAATTGGCCAGTAGTCTTCAAAAGAGTAAACATCATGCAAGACGAAGAAAGAGTGAGAAGCTGTTACAAATTGGAGGTAAGGAGTCATAAAAACAAGTACAATATATCATCAGAGATTAGATCCAGAACCAGAAAGAGGACAATTAGTAAAACTGAAATAAAATTTAGAGATTAGTTATTAATTTCTTGATAATTGCACTGTACAGTGTAACATGTTTACGTTAGTGGAAACTGAATTAAGATATATTGAAACTCTGTACTATGTTTTGCAACTGTTTTGTAGGTCATGTATTAGTTCACAATAAAAAGTTTTAAAAATACAGTGAGTTCCTAGTTACTTGAGTTCAAGTAGAGAGTAACCAAGAAGAGATTTAAGCCACAGCTGGGTCATTTCAGTACACAATCTTTTAGGTTTCATAAGCCAGGAGACTTTTATGAGAATGTTAACAGAATTCTTAGCTAACAGGTAAATATATGATTCAATGCAAGCTTTGATCCAATGCTAATTCCCTTGAATTTGTAGAACGTGAGCAGTTAGAGCTATTTTTACCCATTGCGGCAAAATGATGCATGCTGTGAGGATCACAAAATGTACTATGAAATATCTGAAGTAGTTTAGAATACAATTCCCTTAGATTCAACTTCCAAGATTTTATATACTTGAGAACAAATTTATATTCATGGATGAGTTTTCAGCCACACTTCAAATAGCCACTGTAAACTACACGAGATAATGACACAAAGGGATGAAACAATTAAATTGAGGTTAAAGTTACACTGTTAAGTGGAGAAAAGCAGAGCGCATGCAGTACATACAGCAGGACTGTGTTTGTTTGTTTGTTTTTGTCAAAAGTAAAAATATATGCATAGAAAAGAGCGTGATATTTTATACAACAAAATGTAAACAGTGGTTAACTCTGGGTAGGTGGAAATGAGTTTTTTCCTTTGCTTATCGGCAATTTCTAGATTTTCTACAATATTTATGTTAGTTTAATAATTATAAAAACAATAAAGTTTATACTTTAATAAAAACTAGGCAGTGTAGCAAATTTTCAAGTTTCTGAGCAGCGAGCAATAAACTAAGCACTTCAAACAAATGAATGTAGTCAAAATTAAAGTATATTCCAGATGACCATTTCTGTTAAGATGACCAGGTGGAGGCTATAAATAGGTTTTAAGTGAATTTTTTCTAGTATGATCATTTCAGTTAAAATGTCAGAAATTACTCAGACAAGTTTAGGCATCTTCATTTTAAGATAATAGTGTCACAGAAAACAGCAATATGCTGTCCTCATTTTTAAAATAGTTTGTTTTTTAAAGTGAAAAGAAAAGATGCACAGTTTTTAGGAAGAGGGAAGAGATATGTGTATTGAGTATTTTTTTCCAGCTTTATACTTAATGGGTCATATCTTAAACAGAAAGAATTAATTTTGCCCTGCACTTCAAACTCATGCCCATTCTCTAGCAATTAGAATCTAAAGCAGTGCTTTTAAATTTTTAATGTGTATATTAACCTACAGAATTTTGATTCTGTAGGTCTGAGGTGGGATCTTGGTTTTGTACAGAAATCATCTGGAAGCTTATTACGAATGGAGAATCTTGGATCCCATCTCATACCTAATCAATCAAAATCCACATTTTAATAAGATACCCATTTGACTAATATGCACATTAAAGCCTGAGAGGCTCTGATCTAAAGAACTCAAAATAGTCTAGCTAGCTTTTGGATCCTGTAGTTTCCTATGAAAATTACTTAAACAATAATATTTTTAAAATATTATAGAAACCAATACTGCTACTAAACTCTGTTAACAACTGATACAACATAACTTTAGAAAACTATTTTTAGACAGCTAAAACATTTTCCTTAAAATGAAAATAAAATTTCCTTGATTCTCAGGCGACTTGAGAGGGAATGTTTCAGAATCTGTTTTTAAAACAGCCTACTGGCAAAATGGAGGACCTTGTGCCTTACAGATCCTATAATGACAGGATTGTAAATAGATTAAAAGTTTCAGAATATCTATGTTTTTGATTCACAAAAATAAATGAGTGAGTTTCTGGAACTCTAAAACAGAACATTAAAAGGAAAGAAAATGGAATCCAGGGTAACTTTATGAACTTAGTATTAAAAGAGAAAATAGAGTGATCACCCATAGGCCAGTCAATTATTTTATAAGTCTAATTTTCTTTATTCATAGATGACAAAATTTGGGGTTCTAGAAAATTATCATTTCATTTCAGAAAGAGTCATACCAGTGGCTATCACATTAAGACTTTCTAACTAAAAATCTCTGACACTTCTGACTATTCCTTCTGAACTTTCAAAATGGTAAACTGCTTAGATTTCTACTTATTAGGTGTTCAAAAAGAAGCAATTACGTGACCAGGTTAAAACTGAATTTCAGTCTTATGAATACCTTCAATTCTTGTAAATTTTATTGGATCACATTTAAATCTACTGAAGCCATTCTATTACCATCATTTCTACACCTTAACCTTGATGTGATGATAGTCTAACTCCTACCAGGACTTCCAAGAAAATATATTGAGAATTGTTAACATAAACTTCAATAAAAAATTAAACAAAGCATATTGTGCAAATAAAGGAGAGCTCACTAAATATGTTTAAAATCAAATCTGCTTTTTAAAAAATCCCGAGAACACATACTATTAAATGTAGTACTATTAGACACAAATTGATAAATTGAGCCTAAATGTTTGAAAGTACAACCATAAAACAATCAAAAGAAGTAGAGTTTTTATAGAGTAACTGCAGTGTCTACCACACAGTTTAATGCATCACTATATAAGATACATATGTTAACATAGCTGAGAGCAACAAACGGCACTGGGAAGAAAAAGATAAAAATGAAAGTCCTTTCTAAGTCATCATTCACTTCCATGTAATATTTGCTGCTGAAGAAAAGGGTAAGAATTAAAAGCTGTTTTGGTCTTAGGAAAAGTTCTCATAAGATTTTCAGTCCTAAATGTGTTTTTTGCTAACATTTTAAATTACAATGTGAACATTTTTAACTTTGTGCTTTAGAATGTTTCATATAATTTTGTAACACTTTTTTAATTTAAAATTTTGTATTTGTATTTGAGGCTAACCTTAAAGACCACAGGTACTTTTACTAAGGGAAGGTTATACAAAAAATGTCAATCTGCAGTTTAGGATTTCTTCCTGTTGTTTTAAAATTTATGATAGTATTTTATTTAATTTTAATTAGTTCCTGGAAATAAAAAGTTTTACCTTTCCAGAATATTGTATTATCCATCTTACCTCTAATCATTTTTTTCATGGTGACCATTTCAGAGAAGTTTCCTGAAAGACTTGATCATTACAGTTGTTTAAATATCTATATTTAATAAGCCAATATTTATAGCTGAAAGATATCTGGATTGATCAAAGTTTTATACTTTACATAAATCATTTTAATTTTTGATTTAAAGAAGATTGTGGGTAAGTTGTTCTTCATCATTCTTATGTGCAAACAGTGTCTGATTTTTTCACATTCTAGTTACAGTTGTTCATGTTCTAGTTATAGTTATTTGACTCAACTTTCCAAACTATAATCAAGGCTTTTAAATGAAGGCGTTTAGTTGTGGTATTTTAGATAATAATTCCAACTGTTTTGATGAAATAAATAAGAAAATTGAGCTACTCAGCAATGTTAAATAAACAAAAGCAGGCCCTAGAAGATCATATACAGCATGATACCATCTTTAGAAGGCTCAAAATTAGCAAAGCTAAACAATGTATTATGTTAGAAGTACATACATTTGTGATGAAAGAATGTAACAAAAATATGAGTAAGATTCAAGATAGCTGTAATCCGTAAGGGTTAATCACGCGGATGATATAGGTGACTAGCACCGAAGGTAGTTACAAGTTATTGGGATGGACACACACACACACTCGCTTCATTATGAACATAACATAAAACAATTTCTAAGTGCAAGACTAAGAGGTTTAGATTATTCAGGAGCCAATTGATGATGCAAGTGTCGGAATTCCCCTCTTAGTTGGGAAAAAACATTTTTTCTAAACATATGGTGCGTTGTGTTCTTTGGCCTCCACCTTTTACTGTATTATTTAATTTATGACAAATATTTAGTGATATTTTCCATATTTTCCTTTGATTTCTAATCTCTAAACAATATGCACAATTATCTCTTCTTGTAATATATTTCATACACCTTCTTTTACTATTCAACTCATTTTAAAAACAATGATATCAGGAGACTAGTAGTTTTATTTAATGAGAATAAAGAAAATCTCAAATTATTCTGCTCATATTTATAGTTCGTGTTATATGATCATACTTTTGATCAATGAATACATTATTCCTATCAGTGTATTTCTAAAATAATGCTTTTGATTCCAGAGATTAGGTGCATGTAGATTCTGATTTCCATTAACTCATGTAGAAAAAAGACTCCTTTTTCCTAGGAAATCAATAGTGTGGAAAGCAAGGGCAACTTAATTATCACATATGAAAGCTTGGAGACAGAAAAAAATCTCATATCAATGTCACACTGCCATTTCAGTAAATGAGAAGGATCCCTCACCATTTTAGGAAGGCTGAAATTTAGGGAAGGACGAGAAATTCAAATGCAAATTCTTTTAGCTTTATAAAATACTATAAAACCATTCTTCCATATTTAAGGAGATGGAACATTCATAAGGGCTTGCAAATGCTCACCTGAATGTACTCTGGATTAATTTTTTTTCTGCTGGGTACTGGAGGGATTAGTTCTAGTAAGACTGATAGGCAAGCTGCCTAATATACTTTCAACAGAACAACACTTCTCACTGCAAGTTGTATAAATATTTGCCTTTACATGGAAAAAAAAACTTCCCTTGGAGACTTAAGAGATACCTTTGGAATGGAGGAGGGAAAAATAAAATCTACAAACTAAATTAATTTGAACTGTGAGTTCTGAGAATCTAATCTGAATTTATGCAGGTTACTTGAGGTTAAAAAAGAATGCCCTAGAGCCTGTTTAACTCTTCCTGTTATAAAATGTATAGATTTTAAACTGATTAAAAGAATTAAAAAGTCCTTCAAAAGACACCTTGAAATAAAATTACATATCATGGAAATTAATTGAGGCAAGTGAAGTTAATGTTGGACTAGATTGAATAAAATAAACAACTGATAATGTTTTTCATGACTATCACATTTAGTATCACCTTTAATTTAACAGCAAGAACAATCTTTACTGTACCTGACGAGGAGTTCTTTCTGATTTACTCCTACACCACTCCCAGTCTGAAATATCGGGTTTCTGACTCTCTTCATGAGACAGTCTTCTTTCTGGCCCTTCAGAAAAGGTAGTTTCTTCATAGTGAATATCCCCTCCTGTTTTGTCAGAAAACGCACCTTTTTTGTTGTTGGAATCCTGTTTAGCTTCTGTAATATCAGTATTTGTGCATTTATTGATGCCGCCATGTGTGGAGCTGTCCAGAGAGGGCGTGGTGCTGATTTCTACTTTTATAGCATTGAAGACGTTACGGTTGTCTCTCTGAGGGTCTTTTGTAGTTTCACACTCATAGTTCATCAGGTTGTGATAGAATATGGAATTTTCATCATCATCATAGTAATCTTCATGTGCTATTTTATAAATCCCATAACTTTTTTTGAATGATAGATTGAATTCAAAGCCTTTTCTCTTGACTGAGTAAAAATAAAAACAACAGTTTATGGCTAGTAAGGTAGATATAAACCACATTGGCTATATATAGCAAATAAAAATAGAAAGTGCATTCAACTTGATTATTATAAGTTTTAAAATTATCTTCATTTACTTTTTGTTAATTATGCAAAGAAATTATGCCTCACAAAATTATCTTATTACCCTGTGCCTAATTTTTCTCATTTACACAATGAGGGTCTTGAAATACATACAATCTTAAAAACTCTTTTGGTCACTAAAGAAGCCTTATATAACAAAAACTTAGCCATACATTAGGAAATTCTCAAGTACATTGTTTTAGCTTATCTTAGTCTAACCAATTATTTTGCACATTTCCTTATATTTTGGGATAAGATATATTATTTATAAATTTTATTTTGCTAGAAATTAATTAAGTAGTCTTAATATTACATGAGTTATTCAGCTAAGAATACCACCAATAAATATAACTTCTTTAAATATTTTGGTGTATAATTTTTGTCATTTGTATGTCTATAAATGCATACATTTAAAATTAGACCATGCTGCTAAATAGCTTTTAAATTAAAAAAAAAATGTACATTTCTGATACAAGCAAATGCGAAATGAACGGTAAAAATTTAGATGGATTAATATTTTTGGCAAATTGAAGCACTTTATAATGTCTATAAAGCTGATTATTATAAGAGTTTAGCAGGAATACATAAAATTTTTATGATTTAAATCAGGTGAAATATGATGATATACTAATTATAGTACTATTAGTTGGTGGAGTGATGCAAAGTCTTAGAATAAAAAGCAAGAAAGTAACAGAAAGTGATACAATTTTTATTTTGAATGTCATTAAATGCTAGGTAAGTTTTACATATTAAGAATCAAGTTATATTAAGGTGGTAGACAAGATATAATTTAATGTTTTTGCTTTCATCTGTCAAAACATGGTTTGTGTCAAACAAATTTTCTACTTTGATAGCTCTGTGTTTTATAGTGAGACATTTAGCTGTCTTTGGTAGAAAAAAATGTATGAAAAGATTTAAACTTTCTACAAAAATAAGTAAAATTTGATTCATTTTGCAACATACCCTAGTGTCATTCATATGCTGATTCTATTACTGAGATGTTTCTCCGAATCTAAGATTTGTAAACCAATTCTGTTGACTGAAAAATAAAATTTATCAGTATCATTCATTGTTATTTGAGCCAGAATACAAGCAAGAAAAATTTTGATTCAAAGAAAAAATAAAAGTAGAAATAGATGTTCATATTTTATATACTGTCTCATTTATATTTTTATTGACGTCTTCTAGTAATGTAGTCAAGTAAAATCAAGTTATGCCGTTTAACTTGCTTTAAGAATGTGAAAGGTGAAGGAACCAAAAGGATGTTTAAATTATTGATGGGTTTCTATTTTTCTCCAAAAAAGATATAAAATGACAAATTGTCAATTCAAGGCCATTAAGAAAACAAATGCTATCATAAAATCCCAATTTTGTGATATAACATGATAAAATTGATGTCTATGACTATAATTTTATGAGTTGCACATTGTAATCTCAAATATATAAAGCAAAAATGAGTAATGTTTGTGAAGGAGTGTGCAGAATGTGTTAATGCGGACTTCACCTCCATATCACAAGGGACAAAGGGCTGTGTGAGGTAGGTTATGAAAAGAATGGAGGATTATCAAGAGACCATGATGTGATAGAACATTCTGAGGTCGTTTTGCATATCGAATATCTCATTTAATACACCAACAATCCTACTTAGTAAAAAACTTATTGATTCTATTTTACGCTGGAGAAAACTGGGGATGACAGACAAAAGCTACTGAAGATTACTTACAGGTAAAATGATCTGAATTTAAAGCTAGCTGTTTTCAGAATTGGAGTTATTTGCCTTTATTTGAAATTGCTTTATTGCTAATCAGACCCATGAAAGAATTATGTTAATGGAAGCAGAGTTACACAATGTGCTGTTTTTAAGTCAGATGAAATACAGTAATTGTGCAGTATAATCAATGAAACATTTCTTGTTAGTGACTTATCACTTAAATGGCAAATTCTGCCTGAAGTAACTAATGTACCTGAGATACTTAAGTTGAGATAATAGGTTATAACAATATCACAAAGTTGACAAGGTAAGATGAGAGGCTGGTTGTAAGGGGGTGAATCCCTATAAAAATACATTAATATAGTTAATAATCAAAATTATGTTGAAGAAAATATGAGAATCAGAGTCAAAACTAATCATTTCTAAGTTCTTTGAGGATAAAGACTGGGTATTTTTTTTTTTAAATGAACCAAAAGCAGAAAATAAAAAGTGTCTATGGGGCCAGTTAGCTAACATTAATTATTAACAAAGACAAATGGGAAAGCTCTTTCTCCACCTAAAGCAGGATTCTCAGCTCCAGCCATTTGTGGGGAGATTAGGGGTTGGGTTGTCAAGAATCCTAATTTTTCAGACAAACCAGGTTCATAGACCTGATATAAAATATCCTGATCTTAAAATTTCGGTCCATAATTAAAATTAGTTATAAGTAACTATAAACATTGGTTAAAAACCAGCTCTTTGAACCAAATTCAGCGAATGGGTCATGGGTTGGGAATTTCTGTTCCTTATTGAACATGCGGCACAGTGCTAGACACATAGTGATGTTTTCCCTAATAAATATGTATTTATTGAGTGAGCGAATGAATGAATGAATGGAGCAACCTGTAGGAATCATGCTTGATGTGATAGGAAAGGTTTGTTAGGTTAGCCTTGACTCGATGATGCTAGCTGAATAAAATATGATTTCAGAAAAGTGGTATCTTTATAATATTGATTTGTTTATAGGAGGAAGGCCTTGACAGTGCTACAGTTTTATATCACTAAAAAATTACATAGTTGAGATTTTTTAAAAACTTTTTTTGTATTTTGTGTATTTTGTATTTTGTATTTTTTAAATATTTTTTGTATTTTGTATTTCTGTCTGTGAAAGTCAGAGATCTTTCATTGATTAGTAATTTTCAAGAAACTTAAAAGCCATCAGAATATTGTCCAGAATCCTTTGAAATTTATACTAAACATCTTAAAAATAAATATAATTTTTTGTTCTTAAAAGCAAAATCTTTATTCTTCCAAAATCCTCGATAAAACATGAATTAGCTCTAGTCTTCTGCTTTTAATCACATCTTGCCAATTACAATTTTAGATGTGAGTAATTACACCAACTTGTAAAAAAAAATCATTCTTCAGAGTAATATCACTTACCAGATACTATCATTTTGTCAAAAAAAAATAAAGATCAAAAATCTATTTTTTATATAATGTATTTGACATTTAACTGTTTAAAAAACATCATGTCAGGCAAACAAAATGGGTCTGATAGCTTTATCCAACCAATATGTCTACTGCCTGAGACCTCTATGTTAAAATCATTTGAAAAAAAAAAAAAAAAACACTTTTGAGACACCAGTAGTACAGATTCTTGTTGGAAACAGGAGAAGATTATTATTTCTGCAAATTATTTTTCCACTGCTCACATTCATTTTCTGGTTGCACATCTCTCAGTTCCCATTTAGTGAAGTTGAGATTTATAATTATATTTACATCTTCAAAATTAACCTATGATAAATATGTTAGGAAAAAAATATATTTTCTCTCCCTTGCTTCTGAAGTTCGCTGACTGATAAAGGATATAAAGAGAGGGAATCTTAGTTTGTTACGGACAAAAAGTTTAAACATAAAACTCGAACCATCGAAGAATTAAGATACCCTAGCTGATCAACCACCTGGTCCACCTAAGCATGTGCTATGTTTGGGGTTTTAAAATTTTGTTGTGTTATACTAGCAATAGCAAAATTGATGGTGGCTTCTCAGACAGTAGAAACACATCACTGTTATTATCAGAAAGTTCTGATATCACAGCCTGGATCATGGGGGGAATGGAGTCGTTTGAACTATAAGTATCTTAAAGTTTATCACAATGTTTTATTTGTGAAGCCATGCTTCTTTTTTTATAAGCCTTCATATAAGTCCTTCTTTGGAATTTTAAAATAAACACAAATAAAAGCAATGGTAATTTTAGAAAAAAATATTATTTTGATCTCAAAAGACATATTTTTAATTTCAAACCTGTGATATGAGTGTGACTGTTGATTCTGCTAGCCTGCCATAAGACTCTTCTGTCTGTGCAGTACAGAAAGTAGAATATTTCATAGGTCATTTACAAGAATAAGTCTGTTGTCTGCTTTGTTTTCAGCTCTGAGATGGATGGTCCCCACTTCTTAAAAATGACTGCCTTCAACCAATTCACTAAGACTTTTCATTTTCACTGACACTAGACTCATCCCTCTCACAATTTTAGATGTCGCAAAACTGGGCTGGTTTACTAGTTTAGTGGCAAAATGCTAAGATTTATTAGAATGTTAGAGTTTTGAGGCTTGTGAATTGTTTCCTTTATGTTACATGTCTTTATAAGTGGCCCATAAGGGTTTATTATTAATTTTCCCTGTCACTGTTGCTCTGGATATTAATCTTTAGAGACACATCATTATTATAAGTTCTAAGGTTATTTTAAAGACAAATGCATCTGTCATCTACTGCTAATAAAACTTAGTGACATTCTTAACAATAAAAAATTTTCTGGTCATTTGAAAAATATCTAGACATTCTAAATTTTAAATGCCATCATTATGACATAAGAAAAATGGCCAGTTCATGGCTAATTACATCAAATAACTTTGTTGTTTAATTGATTGCAGAGTATACTTTGATATTCTCTAGATTTTGCAACCCTAAGCCTGAGATGGACTGTTTTTATTTATCCTTCATCTCTGTTAAATAATAATATACTTGCATGATCTGAGCAAAGGACAATTAATAGGACAGTTAATGCAGCATACACTAATGCATTCTCAGATTTATTAAGTGATAAAACATCCTATACTCTAGATTTTGCAACCCTAAAATAGCTTGAGATGGACTGTTTTTATTTATCCTTCATCTCTGTTAAATAATAATATACTTGCATGATCTGAGCAAAGGACAATTAATAGGACAGTTAATGCAGCATACACTAATGCATTCTCAGATTTATTAAGTGATAAAACATCCTATATTCTGTCTGGAAAAATACAATAATATGCTTTTTCTTCCTGGCAGAGTCAAAATATACAGCTCACTCCTCAACACTTTTCCTGTCTTAGAATATGGGAACAATTACACTGTACGGAGTTCTGGAATGGACCCTACTTTCCACTCTCATTCTAGGTGTACTCTTCAGAACACAGAATCTTCTTTAAGTAAATAACTTGGCTAGATTCATACACGAACACACAGTAACAAACTGTCACTTGTGTCTTTTTTTTAAAAAACTGAGGGTTTTGTTTGTTTTTGTGTTTGGTCCAGGGCACCCGCGCGCGCGTGTGTGTGTGTGTGTGTGTGTGCCTATGTGAGACAGAGAGAGAGAGAGAGAGAGAGAGGCCTACACTTGCAATTTGTTTTGGAACTGTTTTCAAGCACTCTCGATTCCTTACTCTGAAAACTTTCCAAAACCCTGGAAGAATACAAGCAGTAAAACAACAAAAATGTCTTTCTTTACTGTTCGATTGTATAATAATGGGTTATACTGTAATGAGTTTTCAACTCCTTTCAGAAGGTTAATAATCCTTTTTCAAATTCAAGCTTGTTATGGCAATGCTGCATCTCCTTCTAGACTTGGGAGAGGAGTTTGTTTTCTATTCTGGACTAAGAACTATGGTGAATACATCATCTAAGTGCCTTTGTTGACATGATGTGTTAAATGAATTCTAGTCTTTCCTTTTTTTTTTTTCCCCCTACTTAAAATAATTATTCAGTGCCACAGCACTTCATGGGGTTTTTCAAAACCAGCCTCATTTAAAATTTACCCCCAAACTGTGGTAGTGATTGTTTCATAATTTCCTCTCACTATTTACCACGTACATTTATCCTTGGACTCTCCATTCCCTACTGAGGCAGCTTTGTTAGTAGACTACTTTTCTGAAAGTCACTGAACGAGTATTGCTGCCAATCACCGCGGTGTTGAGGACTTACTTTTTTTCCCATCGGATGCCACTGCGTATGCGTTCTGCCTGCAGTTGATGATGCAGCCACAGGGCAAGTGGGTCCAGCGTTTGGACAAGACAAACACTGGGGTTACAGTGGTGGCCAGCAGGGTAAGTAGAAAGCTGAATGTCTCCAAGGGAAGGCTCTGAAACCCCACGACGTTCTGGACCACCATGTGCATCTGCAAGGGCAAGAGAACTTCAGATCTAACCTAAAATTATACTTTGTACTTCCCAAGCCTTTTCTCCACGCACGCTGCCTCAGTTCCCTTTCCAGTTCCTTCTCCTGATTGACAGCGAGAGGGGAGCTCTGCTACGGAGCTGGCGCCCTGTCCTTGGTGGTGGGCTGTTGGGAACGGCGGGACGCACCCCGCTACGCCAGACAGCACAGGATTGGGAGGAGTTTCTGCTTTTGAGTGCCGTGTCTGCGCCCGTTGCCTATTCAAGACTCCACCAGAAAGGCACAGTCTACAACGTGGAGGACGCTAGCTGGGAAACAGGCGTCCGGGAAACCTGCATCTGGTTCTCCGAATGGTCTTTGTCGCCTCCCTGGACCCTCACCTCCGCCCATGCGCGCTCGTCACAGCGGGGCGCCACTCTGCCACCTTTTAATAGGCTTCCTCCTAGAAGGAAGAACAAAAGCCTGTTTTGTCCCCTGTCTTCTCCCTCCACAACTGATCTCTCCTCCCCTCTATCCCTCCCTGCTGAGGATGGGCGTCGTCCTTACTAGGCGGGAATGGAACGGCGAGAAAGGGATGACAGAAGGTTGAAGGGAAAAAACCTTTTAATTCCCTTTCTCCTTTTCTGAATACTCTCAGGTTTTGCTGTGTAAGACAATATCCTTGGCCACCACCAATATGGAAAACTAAGCCGCTCGCGACGGAAAGCGATCTCCACGCCCCTGACTTTTGAAAGGAGAAGCATTTAGTAGCAAAGGTTTTGCGGCCAACTAGCCCTATCCCGGACTGCCTTCCTCTATCTAAGTGCATCTCTAAAACCCAGCGAGAGACACTTGCAAGTGGACTTCACTGTGTGTCTCTTGGTGACTCCCCAAACCAGCGACACCGGTCCCGACACTCATTTACACTGTCTGGCACCCACACTCGCGCCTTGTGAGCAACTGCACTTTTACCATCATGGGCAGCCAAAGGACGACTTTTGTAAGTGCTAGGATCAAAGCGAAGCGCTTCTGCGCTACGCTCAGGGTGAAGCTCCTGGTGCCGTAGAGAGTTCCCCGGTTCTCACGCCTGCAGGCTCCAGCCCCAGCGGCAGCGGGCGCACCCGGTCCAAACACGGTGTCTGAGCTCGGGGAGCATCCCCTAGAGCGCCGCAGACTCGGGCCGGGAGCATCCTCTGGGGACAGGGAAACCACTCTCCCCGCAGTAGGAGGGGTTCCAGGAGTTGAAGCTCCACGGGAAATTTCCTGGTAGTTGGCGTGGAGTCTCGGCGGCTCCTCAGAACACAGCAATCGGTATGTAAGTGGGACCGAGAGGCCCACGAGGAGTCCGAAGGCCAAAGCGTACACGGTGGAGAGGAGCAGCACGTAGGAACTGGAGCAGTCCACCAGGCATCCCCAGGGCGTGCGCACGAAGGCGCCCCAACCGCACAGCGGGAGCGCCGAGAGCAGCAGACTGGCTGTCCACACGGTCAGCGCCACGCCAAGCACCTGGCCCGATCTTCTGGAGGCTGTCTGGCTCCCCACAGCCCTGTGCATCGTGTAAAAGTTGTAAGAGACTAGGAGAGTCGCCTTCAAGTTGCTAGAGAGGCCCTGGCATAAATACAATAAGGCAGATGTGGTGCATAGAAATTGGAAGTAACCGGGGACCTCGTTTGGCCACTGCAAAAACAGGAAGATGGTCACCGACAGGACGCTCATGAGATCATCCACAGACCAGGAAGCCACAAGCATGGACACAACAGTTCTGTTCTGCATCTTCAGCAGTGAAATTAGTGAATAAATGCTGCCCACCAAGGCTGCAAAAGTCAGGAGACATGTCAAGCAAAAAAGATAGATATTCAGAGTTCCTGGCGGATTTAAAAGGTCCGTAGAATTATGATTCTCTTTCCACAGGCTAGAGTCATTTGTTGATAAGTTACTGAGAAATAAAGACATTGTCCTTGGTCAATATTTAATTTCTCTTATCAATAAGTCTGATAGTTTTCTCAAAAGAAAGACTGGCTGCTGCAAATCAGATTTCATTTCTCCTACCAAGTTCCCCTCTAGATGTTCTCCCGGTCAGTCCTGCAGGAAATGGTCAGGCGTGTCTCCTTTAGATCTGACTCAAGCTATATTTAAAAATTAGGTTCCATTTCAAGCATAAAAAAAAAAAAAAAACCCGAGCAAACAACTTTTCAACATTCCAACTAAAAACAAAGCGAAAACTCCTTCCCACCGTCAAGTTTCAGGGAATAAAGAAAAAAAAAAAAAAACCACAAAAAAACAACTCTTCAGGTACATTGAAAACCAATGATGTCTGGATCCTTTGGGGTTCTTCTTATGGAGCAAAGCAGCTTGTCGCTTGAGATAATCAAACTCTGTTCACTTTTAAGAGCAGTAAAATGATGCATTTGGTTGCAGAGCTGGATTCAAAGGCAGGAGATTGTCAGGTAGGTTTCAGCTTTGAAGGTAGAGAGAGAGAAAGAGAGAGAGAGAGAGGGCGAGCGTGAGCCAGTCAGAGGGAGCTTGTGCACAGAATTCCATCTGAACTGCTGTGTTCTTCAATCAGCCTGTGATCCTCAGAGCTGCAGGAAGGAGGAGTCAGCTCCAAGCAGGAGAGAAGCAGGAAAAAAAGGGAGGGGAGTTCAGTGTGTGAACAAAATGATACACATATATCTTAGCCTGCCTCTTTCAAAGCAAGAAACAATGTCCTTGCTAAGCTTCCCCTTTGGTTTCAACATGTAAAACTAGTCCAAATACTTGCTCAGGCTTGATGTGAACTACAAATATCACCTGTGAGAGGTCTAAGCTACTCCAGTAACGAAGGGACTGCTTTTATTCTTATCTAGACTTCTTGCTTCTTAATCCAATGGAGGAAGAATATAATCAATGCCATGTATAAGAATAAGATGAAGGAGATTTCTTTTAAAAAATTAGTGTACTTAAGATTATCGTTGTAGTCCTCATTACTCTAAATGGGATTATGCAGAATCTTTGGATAGAGTCACACTAGCTTCAGACATTTATTTATAGCTATTTATTTTCTGTCAATGGCATCAAGTAAGCAGGCTGTCATTCGAATAAATGATATGTCTAACTTTCCATAAAGTCCGATGATATTATACAGGACCTAAAAGGAAGATCACCCTACATTTTTAACCAGAGTATTTGGGACATGCAATATAGTTTGTATCTCTGAATGGTCAATTTTGCAAGATGAGTGATTTAGCAAAGAAGTAACGAACAGAAGTACTTCTGGTCCAGCATTTCCCAGTATGCTGTAGGGTAGCATTCTTCTCAGCTCAGCCTCATGACCAAATGGTTGCATTCTCCCACATAGTGCTGGAGGTCTAAGTGGAAACAGGGGAAGGGAAAGGAAACAGTTGATATGACAATGATTTAATAACTAGAAGTAGTAATAGAACTGCAATCATTCTTTTCATTTTAGAAATAACTGAAGTATCATTTTGAACCTGAATCTGTTCTAGTAGAAAATGATTGCATTAGTCATTGCCAGTCACACCCTTCAATAAACACAGCAGGTATTTCACTTATCTTGATATGTTGATTGTTTGATATTCCCCCTCACTCAGCAAATGGAAACAAAAACCACATGTAACAGCTAGGTCAGCACTCTAGCTCTCCCTACTGATAGTATAGACTGTGTAGGGCTGTGTGAGTAAGAAAGGCTGGACATACATTCATTTTAAAATGACATTGATTCAGAAAGCACGATGAAAAACAAATCTTATTTTTGAAGACTTCAAAGTTTGACATGGCATTCTGCCTCTTCTCACAAACCTTATTCTTCCTTGCTATGGCAAAAATATTATTCTTCAATATGGTACTGAATCCTGCATTTTCAGTTAGTTTGGGCAGTAAGTCTCAGATTGTTAATATGCAATGAATAGAAATTAATAATAGCTACTGTAGTACCATTTCAGGTCTGAGAACATTTCCTCTATTATTACTATCGTTTCTGGGTTTTCCGTTAAATATAAATTAGGAAAAGAGATACTTAATCACCATATTGTACTGTTCTTTAGGATATTACAGAAGAAACAAGAATGTTTAGCACACTTCCAAAGGTTGGTAGTAGAACTGCAGCCAGGAGAGAGCTAGTAGAGACATCTGAATTTAACTTTAGACTCTGCTATTGCAGGATAGGTAACCTAGGACAAAAATTCTAGTACTTTCTCTGGGTGTCTGTTTCTGCATCTGTAAAATAAAGAGGCGTCTTAGTCAGTTTTGGGTTGCCAAAACAGAACACCACAAACTGTGAAATTTATAAAGAAAAAAACTATTTCTCATAGTTCTGAAGGCTGGGAAATTCAATATCAAGGTGCTAGCATCTTGTAAGGGCCTTCTTGCTGCATCATCCAATGGTAGAAGGTAGAAGGGCAAGAGAGCATGAATGAAAGAAAGAGAGAAAGAAGGGGCTGAACTCATTTCTTTTTTTTTTTTTAATAAAGATCCAGGGTCTTGCTCTGTCACCCAGGTTGGTGTGCAGTGGCACCATCATCCAACTCCTGGGCTCAAGTGATTCTCCTGCCTCAGCCTTCCAAGTAGTTGGAACTACAGGTTTAAGCAACCATGCACAGTTTTTTAATTTTTATTTATTTTTATTTTTTAGAGGCAAGGTTCTCACTATGTTGCCCAGGCTGGTGTCAAACTCCTGGCCTCAAGTGATTCACCCACCTCAGCCTCCTAAGGTGTTGGGATTGTAGGCGTGAGCCTCTGCACATGGTCTCACTTTTATAACAAGCCCACCTTCTGTAACTAACCCACTTCTGAGGTAATGGCAGTAATTCACTCATGAGAGCAGAACCCTCGTGATCGAATCATCTCTTTTTAGGCCCCACTTTCCAAGACTCTTGCACTTGTATTAACTTTTCAACACATGAGCTTTGGGGGACACATTCAAAGCACAGTGAGGGGTTTGACTGGATTATTTTTAGAGACTTTTCCTGTTCTAAAATTAAATGATATAATTTTTAAGTTCAGTTAACCTTATCTCTATTTTATTTCCTGCCTACTTTACAATAATCATCATTGTCATCTAATAAGAGGTGGAAACCAGCAAGAACTAATGCTTGGGTCTGCCTGATTTCTCCTTCTCAGTGATAGCATGGAGGAAACTGTCTATATGAAGGTAGTATAAGATTCAAGCAGCCTGAAATCTCTGAGCCAACTGAGAGATTAAGGCTTGCTCTGGAGATCTGTATGAACCTAAAGCAAGTTTTGCATGAATGAGAGGTAAAATTTATTGTGTAAATCACTGAATTTGGGGAGTTGACCGATACTGGATAATATCCTAGTTCATCCCAATATTGTTAGATGTATTATTGCTCCCCTTTCATAGGTGAGAAAACAGAGGCATGAGAGATTAATTGATTTGTCCAAAGTCACACATTTATTAAGTGGTGAAGTCAGATTTTAAAATTGTAGTTTAGTTCTGTATTCTTAATCACAACAGATACATATTTGCTAGTAACTCCCTTTTAGTTCTCCATCCTTGGGAACACTTCCAATGGATGTTGATAATCATAAAGTTTTATTTCTGCTTTTCTTTCTTTCAAAGATGTTTGAAATGTCTCGTTTTATAAAATTTTAATCTGCAATAATTTACCAGGTTTTATATTTTATAATGTATTATATATGTATCTACAACATATATAAATATATGTTTTATAATGCATTATATGTATTATAAATGTATATATGTATTTATAATGCATTATATATATTATAAAACATAAAGGTTGGTAAAAGATG
>NW_012108853.1:992318-994550 GCF_000951045.1 Mandrillus leucophaeus
TGGGGCTTTAACAATAAAAAAGTTACCACAGGACCAAATGAAATGGTTTAGTTTGTTTTATAAAAATAAATAAAGCATCATAGATAAAGTTAATCATGAAGGTATTTTTTTTTCTGTTTTTAGAAATAGCGTGCTATGCACCCAAAACATTAAGAGTACTGGCTTAGCATAAGATGCTTACAAACTTATCAACAAATCTCAAGTGAAATATCCATAAATTATTCAATTTCATGCATAAAACATATAAATAAAAGTCATATCTTATCAATGCAAATAGATATGAGTATATAAATTTATAATTTATATAATTGTATATATATCTGTATTATATAAAATACATGCATATTCTGCTTCAGCTGATAGTTTTCCAAGAAAGTGACTAGCAATTTGGCATTATAGGAGAACCCAAATGCTGTGATTTATTTTCTTCTTTATCAATGTATCATTAAAAACCTACAGTATCTTAGTACTATCTAATAACTATGAGTTAAGGACACAATTTCACATGACTCCAAGTCAGAGAGACTTTTTTTGTGAATATAATCTTTAGAAACCTGATTAATATGCTGTCAGTTCAAAGACAGTGCTTGACATTTGTGGGGATTGTTTTAAAGGTCTCTCAAATGGGAAATTACATTTTTTTTTAACCGATTCCATGGATAAGACACAAAAATGTTAAAGAGATGTGTGTTTATGTATAAAAGTAGACAAGCTAGAGAGAAAAAGCTTTCTTATTAGTGGGTGTTGTTTATTCAATTTTAATAATACTCATTCTGGACATGGATCTTAACCACAGTAGTTATGTAGCTTCTACCTAGCCATACAATAAATATATCTGGAGGAGAGCTTTTATATAGAGCTGTGTGAAGCCGTTAAATGGATTGGAAATGACTCAACCCATCCCACAGAATAAAAATATAAATAACATACTGCCATCCTAAGCGTAATAATATACTAGAAACATTCATTCATTCATTTATTCAACAACTATTTGAGTGTTTAGCAATCAGACAATGTACCTTAGTGGTAGACAGAACATTGTAGTTCCTGTTCTTGTGAATCTTACAGTTTAATCATTTTTCATATTATCACTTTCCTTAAATTCCTCTTTTTGAAAATAACCTCTCATCCCAAGGGACTCAATATACTAAATAATTAATGCCCGGGATGAGAATGCTCTGATGCAAAAAAAAAAAAAAAAAAAAAAAAGTTGACTAAGCCTTAAGTTAGTAATGAGATAATGCAAGGCGAACCCTTGTGCCTTATTATGAGGTCCACTTGAGTTACAAGATTTCAAAGAAATTCTTTTAACATCTCAGTATTTCAAAAATAGAATATTACCCTGAGTTAATTACTGTCACTATAAATGATATGCAAGGGAGTTCTGCCATTAATTTTTAGTTTCTTTTTCATTAGATAGCTGGTGAAAACCATTATGTAGTTATGAGAATAGTTTTTGGTTCTGATATAGCCCCTTTCTCTTCATCTTGCATGGTTTATGTTATGCTAATCCATGATGATTATGTGCCACCCCCTGCACCCTCATTATTTCTGTCCCATACCGGGATGTATTGGGGTATTGCTCCTTTTAAAATAATGTCTTTCTTAGCATTTTCAGAAATATCTCATTCTTTACACGTACAATTGCTCAACGTTTGCTTTAAGTACCAAAAGTTAATCAACCATGTTCTCAAAGATGGTTGCTCTTTCCAATCCTTTGCAAAATGAATGACATACATGGCCCTGGAAGTAATTTTGCTAAGTGCTATATAGCTTTACTTTTTAACCTGAGCACTCTGTGCACCCTTTAAGCATCATTATCTTGTCTTGAGGTGATATCTGGAGCATGTAATGGGAAATATGTTTTATCTTATGTCTTTCAGCGAAAACCAACTGTGTTATTGAGTCTAAGCTTTCCTCACTAAGTTAAAACAAGGACTTTGAAAGATTTCTTGGTTTATTTTAGGGGTTGGCAAACTATGACCTGTTTTTGTACATAAAGTTTTATCAGAACACAGTCACACCCATTCATTTACTTTTTCTTAAATGGTTGCATTCAAGCTACAACAACAAAGTTGAACTCTGAGTAGCTCTGAAAGGTGCTATGTGAACAAGAAAGCCCTTTTCAAAAAACATTTTGTTGATTCTTGGTTTATATGAAGGAGGAACATTTCAATGTAAAATTATCTCTTATTGGTAGAGTGTTTGGGTCATTTGTGAGATTTAGACATG
>NW_012108853.1:994600-997302 GCF_000951045.1 Mandrillus leucophaeus
CCCTTTCTCTTCATCTTGCATGGTTTATGTTATGCTAATCCATGATGATTATGTGCCACCCCCTGCACCCTCATTATTTCTGTCCCATACCGGGATGTATTGGGATATTGCTCCTTTTAAAATAATGTCTTTCTTAGCATTTTCAGAAATATCTCATTCTTTACACGTACAATTGCTCAACGTTTGCTTTAAGTACCAAAAGTTAATCAACCATGTTCTCAAAGATGGTTGCTCTTTCCAATCCTTTGCAAAATGAATGACATACATGGCCCTGGAAGTAATTTTGCTAAGTGCTATATAGCTTTACTTTTTAACCTGAGCACTCTGTGCACCCTTTAAGCATCATTATCTTGTCTTGAGGTGATATCTGGAGCATGTAATGGGAAATATGTTTTATCTTATGTCTTTCAGCGAAAACCAACTGTGTTATTGAGTCTAAGCTTTCCTCACTAAGTTAAAACAAGGACTTTGAAAGATTTCTTGGTTTATTTTAGGGGTTGGCAAACTATGACCTGTTTTTGTACATAAAGTTTTATCAGAACACAGTCACACCCATTCATTTACTTTTTCTTAAATGGTTGCATTCAAGCTACAACAACAAAGTTGAACTCTGAGTAGCTCTGAAAGGTGCTATGTGAACAAGAAAGCCCTTTTCAAAAAACATTTTGTTGATTCTTGGTTTATATGAAGGAGGAACATTTCAATGTAAAATTATCTCTTATTGGTAGAGTGTTTGGGTCATTTGTGAGATTTAGACATGCCCATATACCCTGTCTATTCTAAAATACATAATAATATGCTATAGTATGTAATAAAATATGTTATATTTATACATAAATTATGTATAATTATTAATAATAACATTAATGGGAACAATATCAATGGCTAATATTTTAGTTCTTATAATGTGCTAGACATTCTTCTAAGCTATTTACATATATTGACTAATTTAATTTCACAATCTCATGATATGGGTATTAGGTTTAGCCCCATTTTCCAGACAAAGGAACTGAAGCAGAGGTTAAATGACCAAACTATAGCCACACTGCTGGTAATTGAAGGGGTTAGGATTGAACCTGATTATTCAGAGACAGAACCCTGGCTTATAGGGACAGGATGGTAAGTGCTTTATTTTTCTGCCCTATTCTCTGGATTTCTTGCCTTTCCAAGCATACTGTGAGCCTCAATAAATCAGAGTGATTGCTAGCGAAGATAACTTCTTGAGGCAATACACATTTTACAGTTCCTAAATCAGCAGATGGCCTCCTGTTATTTCTTTTCATTTAGTATCATTGAGCTCCAAGGTCTTACAAAAATTACCTCAGTAGCTTTTAGTTTCCTAAAAAAATGTTAGGTTTTGTCCAAACTCTGCACTTGAGATGTTAAAGCACGCAAACAAAAATCATTTGTTCACTGCAATTCAGTAACAATTAGAAATTAAATTGATCTCCCTCATTTTCCTCATGCCTTGTCTACTCACAAAGGTGGAAGTGTCTTTAAGATCTGTAGTGAGAAATACCCCTAGTTTGGTGTATTCAGGAGTGCAGTGGTGCAATTACGGCTCAATGCGACATCGACCTCCCAAGCTCAAACCATATTCCCACCTTGTTTTTTGATTTTTGTGTAGAGACGAGGTCTCACTCTCTTGCCCAGGCTGGTCTTGAACTCCTGGGCTAAAGTGATCTGTCTGCCTTGGTCTCCAAAGTTCTGGGATTACGGGCATGAGCCACCATGCCCAAACTTTAGGTGCATTCGAAGTGAAGCATTTATGAAGGACTTTTAAAATTTTTGAATGAAAGAAAAACATGGCAAGGGCTTAAAAATAAGAATCCTGCAAAGGTGAAAATTGATATCATTTCTCTAGTTACTGTAGTGGAGAAGTTAGAATCTGATAACCCAAATGTCTCGTTGTGGATTTCCTTGAATCCTTCAACAAGTCACTTAATCTATGGCTGAATTCCACTATCTTCATAAACATAGTAATATCTATCTTGAAGAACTTTTAAAGCTTAGATGAAAAGCAGATCAGAATAACAAAAGTCACTGTATACACAATTAAATTCTCCATTTGATGCTCAGATTAATAAGCTTTGCAATGAAAAGAGAAGAGAGAAAGGGAAGTGGAAGCCAGAGAGAGAGAGAGAGAGAGAGAGAAGAGAGAGAGAGAAGAGAAAAGGGAAAGAAGAAAGATAATACATAGTGGACTTGAATTTGAGGTGTCCGAGCAGATGTATTCTGGTGCTTGTGTCAAGGCATTGGAATTTAAAGAAATATGGCCAGCCCAGAAAGGTTAGGGATATAGACAAGTTAATAGACAAAGATTACACATTTTAAAGTTTATTTGTTTCAAAAAAGATTTGAGATGAATGCCAGTAAGTCAGACTTGAAAATGGGCTAAATGTAACTAAAGATATGGCAAACAACAGTCACAAAAGTACAAAAAACAAACTACCTTCTCCTCGTGCAGCAGTTATGACTATTGGCAGTTTCACATGTACACACAAATGAAATCTACACTTACATATATCTCAATATCTTGTTCTTTCATGAATCAAATTTCACTGGAGACCACATCATATCATCACTTAATTATTTTTATATTACTATTTTGTATTTTATTTTATGGATAAACTATAATTTATTTAATTATTTTTCATTGAAGTACGTATTAGTTTTTTTCCTATTATTTTGCTTTACAAAAC
>NW_012108853.1:998573-1000839 GCF_000951045.1 Mandrillus leucophaeus
TGTTGTTCTCCTTCTAGTTACTACCTTTCCTCCCACAACCACTATGCTGATTTTTAATCTGTATTATTGATCAGGTTTCCTTGGAATGATAATGTAATTTTGTATGTCTAGCTTCATTTGTTCAACATAATGTTTGTAAAATGCATTCATGTTTTGGAATATACTGGTTTGTTCTTTCTCTTTGATGTATAGTATTTAAGTTTATGAACCTTCCACAATTTATTTATTAATTCCAACACAGATGAACATATGTGTTTTTGCCAGTTGGGGGATATTTCAAAGAAATGTTGGTACAGTTTACCTTTGCAAGCTAACTTGCCAAGCTAATAAATGAGCTTGCTACAGTTTCTTGGCAAAAGACATAGAATTCTTGGTTGAGAAATAAAAGACTGCAACAGCAGTACTCAAAATACTATCATTTTCTTTTGCCAGTTTCCCAACCCCAAATTCCTAGAGGAACAGGTGCAGAGGGTCAGGTAACATCCATACATACCTTAAGAGTTGTTAGAGAAGAGGAACCCTGAGTTTAGAGAATGCAAATACAGTCATGCGCCACATAATGACATTTTGGTCATAATGAAGTTTCAGTCAATGACAGACTGTATATAGAAAGGTGGCCCCATATGAGTGGAACAATTCCTGTTGCCTAGTGACACTGTAGCTGTCATAACATTGTAGCACATTAGTCACATGTCTGTAGCATTAGTCACATGTTTGTGGTGATGCTAGAGTTTTTGTCTCTATTTTTAATTCTATTTTTGGAAGGAAGGATGGCTGATTTTGTAGAGAAGAGTTGGCTAAAATTATGTTTTCACCATCTTTGTTTGGAAGTCTCTTTAATAAATAGCTAGTGTAAACAAACCTATTGTGCTGCTAGTCCTATACAAGTCTAGTGCATACAATTACATGCAGGACGTAATACTTGATAATAATGATAAATGACTGTTACTAGTTTACATATATACTGTACTATGTTTTTAATTGTTATTTTAGATTTTGCATCTTATACTTACAAAAAAGAAGTTAACTGTAAAATAGCCTCAGGCAGGTCTTTCAGGAAGTAATCCAGAAGAAGGCGTTGTCATCATAAGAGATCACAATTCCATGCATGTTATTTCCCCTGAAGAACTTCCAGTGGGTCAAGATGTGGACATGGAAGGCCGTGATATTGATGATCCTGACCCTGTGACCCTGTGCAGGCCTAGGCTAATGTGAAGCGTCTTAGTTTAAAAGAAAAATTTTAAGAAGTAAAAAAAATTTAAAATTAAAAATATAAAAAGTTTGTAGAATAACTATATAAAGAGAGAAGGTATTTTTGTTTAACTGCATAATGTGTTTGCATTTTAAGCTAAGTGTTATCACAAAAAGTCAGAGTGAAAAACATTTTAAGTTTATAAACTTACAGAAAGCTAAGGTTAATTTATTATTGAATAAATAATTTTTAAAAATAAATCTAGTATAGCCTAGGTATACAGTGTATATGAAGTCTACAATGGTGTATCGTGAAGTTCCAGGCCTTCACATTCACTCATCATTCATTCACTAACTCGTCCAGAGCAACTTTTAGTCCTGCAAGCTTCTTTCATGGTAAATGCCCTGTAGAAGTACAGCATTTTATCTTTTATACCACTATTTTACTGTATCTTTTTAATGTTTAGATATGTTTGGATACACAAATATTTAGGCAAATATTGTGTTAACAATTGCCTACAGAATTCAGTACAGTAACATGTATAGTCACATGCTGTACAAGTTGGCAGTCTAGGAGCAATAGGCTGAACCATCTAGCCTAGATGTGCAGTGGGCTATACTATCTAGGTTTGTGTAAACACACTCTATGATACTAGCATAATCCAGTGGCAAAATCGCCTGAGGACACATTTCTTAGAACATATCCCTATCATTAAGTGACACCTGATTGCAGTTTATAATGAGAATACCTGCCCCTTACGCTGGAGACACTATCCCTTTCTTCCAAGGCTGTAAACAAATTTGCCCTTTATCTTGGAAGGAGATAGTTTATTTTTCTTCCCAAGCTGTTTAGTATACAAACTGCACTGAAAAGAGAGTGTAGAAAAAAGGGCAGTTGGTTTCTTGCAAAACACGCAGAAACATGAGAGACCCATGGAGAATTGTCTCCCCACAGGAATAGGACAAGGCTATCCACTATTGGCATTACTATTTAATGTATCATTAATAATATTACCAGTGCTATGAGGAAAAATACGAACAGAGTTTGAAAAGGATATATGTAAATAAAAAATTA
>NW_012108853.1:1002289-1004199 GCF_000951045.1 Mandrillus leucophaeus
ACAGGGTTATGAAGACATGGGAACATTTTTCATTGCTGGCGGAAGTATAGAGTGATGCATTCTAGGAAAGCACTCCTTAGGGAAATTAATTCCTTAATTCCATACCTATAACCTGGTAGGAACATGAAATTTTTTATGAATTAATAAGTGGACATGTAACACGATATTCATTATACCTTAGTTATATGGGTGGTGAACTGGAGGTGACCTGGGTGTCCATAACTGGAAGAGAGGATACATAAAATGTGACAGATAACATACAGCAGTCAAAAGCACTGGTGTTAGCCAAAATTAGAAAAAAAAAAAAAAAAAGGAAAAACAAAACAAAACAAAAAACTACATTGGTGATTTGTACACAGAGCAATATAGATGGATCTTAGAAAGCTGGTTGTTTAAAAGAAAAATTTAAGAAAGAAAAGGAAAATGTATGACATAGTATTATTTACAGATGTTAGAAATACACTAAAGCCTTAACTCATATTTTGTAAGTACACATGCGAACAGCAGTGTATATATTAAACAAAATAGATTAGATGCCTAAGGTGTAAGGGAAATAGCAATGAGGGATAGAAATAAAGGAGAAAGGGGGAAAATCATCCATTTCTTCTGGGTTTTCAAATATATGTGCATACAGTTGAGAAAAGCTTTTTGTAACAATTCTTACAATTTTTTTGTATCTTAGCTATTTTTCTCCTTCTAAATTCCTTTTTGAATATTTGTGTTTTGGCACTTTTCTTTCTGGATTAGATTGTAGTGGGTAGTCTATTTTATTGTTTTATTCAAAGTACAAGCTTCTGGATTATTTACTAATTCAGTTTTCATTTTTTAAAACTCTTTATATTGACAAGTCAAATTGTTCTTTTTTTTTTTTAAACTTGGATTGCATATTTCATTAGTTATTCTCATTTGTTCTTGTGAGGTAATGTGGATGCTTGAGGTTATTTACTTGTTTATTTTAGCTGAACTCCATTATAGCTGAATCCCCTGGGTTCTGATTTGAAGTGAGAACGGAAGTGTTAGTCTGTATGTGCTGAAACCAAATGGTAACTTTCCAATCGTGATTGTATTGTTGCCTATGGAAAAACAGCTATTGAGTAAACTAGCATCTTTTCTTTTGAGCTCAAATGATTATTTCTCTTTTATTTCTAACTATGTGAATGTATTTATTTCATTGAACCACTGAACGTCGATCTGGAATTATATTCTGACCTCAACGACATAATTTTCCACTCGCAATAAGATTTTTTTCTGCTTAAAAACTGGATAATTTTCTGTTGTTAGCTTTGATTGTTTCCTTCGCCTTTTCCCTGGGTATGGTGAACATCAACGTCTCTTTAAGGTGCCTCCTCATAAAACATGCCTCAGATTTGCACAGACTGAGCAGCACAGGAGGAGACAGATGAAGGAGAAAGTAGAGGTGTCTTATGCTTGCATAATCTCTATTTCAAAAATTATGTGCAATTTAGACTGCTTTTCATTTGGCCCTAAAATTATCTGAGAGAGTTTTTATTCTGATTTCTAGGTGGGAGGATATGTTTTCATATTTTTTAAACATAATTACTGGTTTTATTATATTGGATGAGAGAAGGTGACCTATTATTTTAAGTTTTGGAATGAATTTAGGTTTTCTTGATAGTGTAATATTTGATTTGTTTTTATGAAATCTTCACAGGCGCTTGAAAAGAAGATATATCCTCTTGATAGAGCGTTTGGCACTGAATTTTGAATAAGTCTGTTTCTGGACAACTACAGAGACATGCTTGCTCTTGTCGTCTTCCCATCACAGTCACCAAAAAATTCTCTGCACTAGTCATCAAAGATGGAGGTTTTTTGTCTCTATTTTTTTTTTTTTTTCTTGAGACGGAGTCTCGCTCTGTTGCCCAGGCTGGAGTGCAGTGGTGCAATCTTGG
>NW_012108853.1:1004864-1007330 GCF_000951045.1 Mandrillus leucophaeus
AGTATCAATTGATGATAATATAAAGAATGAAAATGGATTTTAATGTATATTGATAATGGATCAAAGTTCTGTAAATAATGATTGTAAAAGAGTAAAGGAAAATCTACATTATAATTTTCTCTTTTTACAGCCACGTAGGAAGAAGACTAGACTGTATAGTGTCACAAACAGAGTATAACTTTTTCAACAAATATTTGTTTTTTGAGTTGAGTTAAGCTGCCTTTGTTAAAAAAAAAAAAAAGGAGGGGGGAGCAAAAAAAAAGATGAAAACGTAGCATCTTGTCACCTCATGTCAGGTTCTCAAACTCTCTGCGAATAATTTGAGTGTCCTGAATATGGTGTCAGGTTGAGGTAGAGAGAGAGAGGTCTTTAAGACATTCTAAATAAGGGGGTTTGGAATAAAGTAGTTATAGAGGCCAGAGAAATAAAAAAATTGGGATTTTCATGATAAAAATAATAATAGCTTGCATTGATTGAGTGATTACTTCATACTAGAGTCTCTTCCAAGGGTTCTACTTGTCATAGTTATCTCTGAACATTTATGGAGTTTTTATTAGAGAAATGATATTAGATTTATTTCTTTTTTATGTTTTTTTATTAATTAATTTTATTTTTTAAAAGTTTCAGGCAGGATGTGCATGTTTGTTACATCGGTAAATGTGTGCCATGGTGGTTTGCTGCACCTAACAAGCCATCACCTAGGTATTAAGCCCCACATGCATTAGTTCTTTTCCCAAATGTTCTTCCCCACTGCCCTCCCCTGACAGGCCCCAGTGAGTGTTGTTCCCCTCCCTATGTCCCTGTGTTCTCATTGTTCAGCTCCCACTTATAAGTGAGAACATGCAGTGTTTGGTTTTCTGTTCTTTCTTGCATTAGTTTGCTGAGGATAATGGCTTATGGCTTATGGAACAGAATAGAGAACTTAGATCTATTCTTTGATTCTCCAAATGGGAAAATTAGAACTAAGGGAAATTAGAAAGAGATAGATTTAAAGTGAATACATGAATGAATAATAATAAAAAAAAAGACCAGAACTCACTGAAATTCAAATGAGAATCCCCTGAAGTAGTGAGATTTCCTATGATTGGAAGTGTCCAAAGAGCACCTAGATTCTTATTGGCTTGGAAAGTTTCAGAAATGATTCATGATTTCAGTTGAAGGTTAGATTGAGTGACATTGAAGGCCTCTTCCAATTCTGAAACTCTGTGATTCTAGAATCCATTTCTTGAATCTCATTAAAGAAGGTAATGCACCTTTAGGAATAAAAATATAGGCTTTTAATAATGAGATATTGCAGTTATTCCTAGATTTAAATTATTCCACCAGACTTTGAGACACATATTAAAGTAATAAAATTGTAGGCTAGTTAATATTTGATTAATAAAACCAACAAAAGACACTTGTCTCTTAAACATATCCCCAGAAGAGTTTTACTCTTCCGCTGACATAGCCAATACCCAATGTACGACTCCCACCAGTTTATTTAAAAGACAAGAACAACACAAGACTACAAAATATTCTTTTTGTAGTTCCACTTATCCACAATTAAACACATGCAATGCACAAATCTTCTAGTTCCCTAGTTTAGATTGATTTCTCTCTCTCTCTTTCTTTCTCTCTCTCTCTCTTTCTCCATCTCCCCTAATGCTTCTAATTTTGTTTCCCATTTAGTTCTTCCAAACAGAATTCCCTTTTAGAAACCTGTGGAAACATAAATGCCTAGAGGCAAAATGTACCTAGAATTTTTTGTTTTCTCAGGACTACAAAAATGGTCTCTGTCTTTTATTACACTCTAGCATTTTAAAATCATGGTGCATCTTACTATTTTTATCTATGTGGCTCCTACCGTTTTTAATATCTGTAAAGTGTTTTTTTTGTTTGTTTTTTTTTTGTTTTTGAGACGGAGTTTCGCTCTGTCGCCCAGGCTGGAGTGCAGCGGCTGGATCTCTGCTCACTGCAAGCTCCGCCTTCTGGGTTTACCACATTCTCCTGCCTCAGCCTCTGCCTCTCGAGTCTTGTTTACTCTTACTACAGTGTAGTTGATTTAACAAATACTTAGGATTCTTTATTATTTGTCTTTTTTATATGACAACAAACCTTTAACATTTGCAATAGCTATATTCCAAAATGTTCAGAATGCACAATACAATAACTTCCTATGGTATATAATTTCCCCCATAGAATTTTTTTCCAGTCAAGAACTATCTGTTTTTGGGCAGCCTACGACTCTTCTGCATTTTAATTACCATCATGAGCATTTGACTCTCTTTCAGAGGCCATTTTTATAAAAAAAATTTTCTTAGGACTTCACGAGAATTTCAAGTAGATTTAAAAAAATATTTTTTAAGATGCTGCATGTTCACACGCATGTTTATAGCAGCACAATTTGCAATTGCAAAAATATGGAACCAGTCCAAATGCCCATCAATCAATGAGTGGATAAAGAAATTGTCGTATATATATATA
>NW_012108853.1:1008715-1138396 GCF_000951045.1 Mandrillus leucophaeus
GTGCCAAGCCTGAGGCTGTCTTTTATGGCCCCAGTAGTAGCTGGGCTATGAGTAATTCATGGAGACTCTGTAGGTTAGCCTGTTCTTTGGAGTTTTGACTTGAGTGCTTTAGAATCTAATAAAGTGTTTCTCTGAAGCTATCAAGAGTCCTGGTATGATGAAGGTTTATGCCAACTAAGAGTTCATTTAAGAACAGTTAGAGATAGCATATCTGAGGCATAGTAGATTTTGTAGTAAAAATCTCAAATAACTTGATGTCTTTTTGCAAAGAGATTTATTTTTGAGGGCTCTGACATTTTGTGAATCAATTCAAAATAGAGAAATAAGTTGTCACCATCTAAACCCAAGTTTGACACAAAGCCCTAAATGTGATATGTGCAATTGCATCTAAACATAAAAATCATAGACTTGTGACTCATTATTCTTATCTACCCACCTCAGAGTTAGTAGCTGAGTTTTTTTGTAGGCTTAGAGAATAATCACAACTCAGATAATGGATGCAATCTTTAAAATTTTCCTAATAAATTGTTCAAGAACTAAATAGGCATTATAATATTTTCAAGCTAGTTTTTACGACGACCCTTTAGTGACCATTAGGATTTTCATAGTGTTTTGCTGTTATGAAATTGAGTTGGGTGGCTCAAGGTTAAAAATAAATTGATCTAGTGCATTAGCTGAATTTGTTGGTAATTATCCTAAACTAGGTATCAGTCTCTATTATTATAAATAAAAGTCTTAAACACATAGTGAATTTTAAGAGTAGACAGTATTATTGCGCACAAATGAGATCTAGAGTCCCTGCAATAGCTCAATGAATTTAAAAGAAAGTATTTGATTTGTCCTTGAAAGAGCTTAAAATTTCAATCTGCTGTTAGAATCAAAGAGCTGCAAATAACCTTTCAGATTATTAGTCAGTGCTTTATTTTGGAGTGGAGGAAACTGAGGCTCAGAGAGGCTAAGTGACTCACACAAGCTCAGGAGCTAGCTAATGGCAGAGTTGGCCTTGATTCCAAGCCCACTAAGCCTCAGCTAATGCTTTCGTTTTCTGGCAGTGTTTTTGAGGTGATGAAGTTTCCTTACTCTTCTGCTTGGCAATCAAAGTGTTTCAATAATGATTTTCTGAGGTTTTAGGTCTCCCACATCCCAGCCCCTTTCTGCCCAATTAGAGAGTCTGCCCAATTAAATCAGAATCTCTAGGATGAGTATACTCTTTTTCTAAGCTGCCCAGGTCATTCCAAGGTGCATATATATTTGAAAACCAGTAGTTTGTGATTCAGACAGTCTAGGGTGGGGCCTGAGAAGTTTTTGTTTCAAACATGTTCCCAGGTGATACTGATGCTGCTGTCTCAGGTACCATTTAAGAATCACTGTTCTAACCTCCTTTCTTACTCCATTCCTCTGCTTTCTAGTCACTCACAAAATGTCCTGAATCCTACCTTCTAAATATCCTCATATGCAAGTCTCCTCTTCAGTTACTCGCCTCTGTCCTAAATCTCCCCTCTAGAAACTTCTTTCTCCCTGTGTTCTTGTTTCCAGTCTTACCCCCACACTAATTCATTTCCACATTGCTGCCAGAGTTATCTTTCTAAAAATATGTATATTATATAACCGTGGCTCTACAGGTTTGAATTATTAATTTGAAGTGTGAAATTCCATGAATTTCATAGTCAAACTACATTGCTACTACTTAATCCATATTGTTCCCACCTCCAGCTCATTCTTTCTTGGTGCCCAAGGGAACCTTGGCACTCCTCCATCTTGCACAGAATTGAGTGTAGAATTCTGACATAGCATTAATTACAGTGGTTATTTAGACAGGAGTATTCTTTTCTGCACTGTCGAGGGAGGTAAGGTAATGTATCTTGCTGATCATTATATACCACGGATTTATTGTGGTACTTGGAACAAGGAAGAGTCCAATAAATATCTGCCGAGTGAGTGGGTTGCATTTTTAAAGTTATTTACTCCAAGTTCCTCCAGCTCTTTTTTTTCTTTTTCTTTTTTTTTTTTTGAGGCAGAGTCTTTCTTGCTTCTGTCACCCAGGCTAAAGTACAGTGGCACTGTAGTGGTACTTTTTCACTCAGACTGCATTTTTTTTTTTTTTTTTTGAGACAGTCTTTCTCAGCCACCCAGGCTGGTATGCAGTGGCGTGATCTTGGCTCACTACAACCACTGTCTCCCGGGTTCGAGTGATTCTTCCATCTCAGCCTCCTGAGTAGCTGGGATTACAGGTACCCACCATCATGTCCAGCTAATTTTTGTATTTTAGTAGAGACAAGTTTTCAGGATGTTGGTCAGGCTGGCCTTGAACTCCTGACCTCGGGTGATCTGCCTGCCTCAGCCTCTCAAAGTGCTGGGATGACAGGTTTGAGCCACTGCGCCCCGTCCCAGACTGCTTTTTGAAAGAAATTAAGAGCTTTGAAATCTTAACTATCTAAAAATGTCAATATTTCTTCCACAACAAAATATTGTAAGCTATTATGCAAACATAATTTAAAATGCTTAGGGTTTGATTTTTGTCATAGTCGGGTACTTTTTGTAATGGTATAGCAGACTACATTGTGATCCTACATTAATGAGGTGTATTTATGACAGTAATAGACATACCATTCAAAACATTATTCTGTAACTTTGATGGTGACATTTTACTCCATTTACATAAATTGTGGAGAGGAGACAGATTCTCAAATTGAAATTGTAAAGAAGATAGTAATGTAGTTTTAAAAGAACTCAATTTGAAACCCTAAATAAATTTTAAGGTCTGATTGTAATGTTAGTCACCATTATGTATTATCTAAATATTTGCATATAAATTTAGTTTGGATTTAGGATGAACTTAAATTTATTAAAGGCCAGTGTTACTGTATAAATACTGAATCATCATATAAAAATCACATACTGGGCTAAAAGCAGAAGCTTCCTATTTTCTCCATAGGATAAAATCAGCTCTCCCACCTGTGGTAAAGCACGCCAGCATTGTGATGATAATATCATTCGAGGTGTTCCACTCTCCATGACCTAAGGGGTGGACATGTGGCCCAAGCTAAGCCCATTGGCTGGTCCCTCCTGTAATTTTGAAACCTGAGGAAATGAGGAAGAAAATGGTTGAAGCCAATTGATCTAAATGACAGTGCCGAGGGTTGGTTAATCAGTGGTGCAACATGCCATCAAAGAACTAGGGTTTACCTTGTTTTATTGGCCATCTAGTTTCTGCAGTGTGTAGACTTAGCTAAGAGCTAGGTTCACCTCATGGTCTCAAGATGGCTGCCATGCATCCAGATGTCACAAGACAATGTCTAAATGTAGAAAAGTTAATTTTCCTTTGTAGTATCAAAGAACACTATTTACAAAATCTTACCGCTAGTTTTTCTGTCATGTATTATTGGCCAAAATCACCTTGTAGGTTCATTCCTAAACCAATCATGACAACGCAAATGGGATTACTATGATTGACTGTCTGAAAACACATGATTCTAAGGTAGCCTCAGTGTTGTCTACTTTTTGTTGTTGTTTTTGGGAAAATATCCAAATTCAGCATACTGTGAAATAATTTTACTTTTATTTAGCTATATTCTAGTTTCTTCAGTTATGTTCATATAGGAGAGACAATCTAACCCAAGGTTAGGAACACGAGCCATTTCTTCATATTCTTACTCTGCCAGCAGTACCTCAGTTTTTCTAACTCTGTAGCAATTCCATATGGCTATTGTGAGGACTATTAGAACAGTGCCTGGTACATTGTGAGCTCGCTGGATCTCTGCTCACTGCAAGCTCCGCCTTCTGGGTTTACCACATTCTCCTGCCTCAGCCTCTCAAAGTGCTGGGATGACAGGTTTGAGCCACTGCGCCCCGTCCCAAAAGTATTTGATTTGTCCTTGAAAGAGCTTAAAATTTCAATCTGCTGTTAGAATCAAAGAGCTGCAAATAACCTTTCAGATTATTAGTCAGTGCTTTATTTTGGAGTGGAGGAAACTGAGGCTCAGAGAGGCTAAGTGACTCACACAAGCTCAGGAGCTAGCTAATGGCAGAGTTGGCCTTGATTCCAAGCCCACTAAGCCTCAGCTAATGCTTTCGTTTTCTGGCAGTGTTTTTGAGGTGATGAAGTTTCCTTACTCTTCTGCTTGGCAATCAAAGTGTTTCAATAATGATTTTCTGAGGTTTTAGGTCTCCCACATCCCAGCCCCTTTCTGCCCAATTAGAGAGTCTGCCCAATTAAATCAGAATCTCTAGGATGAGTATACTCTTTTTCTAAGCTGCCCAGGTCATTCCAAGGTGCATATATATTTGAAAACCAGTAGTTTGTGATTCAGACAGTCTAGGGTGGGGCCTGAGAAGTTTTTGTTTCAAACATGTTCCCAGGTGATACTGATGCTGCTGTCTCAGGTACCATTTAAGAATCACTGTTCTAACCTCCTTTCTTACTCCATTCCTCTGCTTTCTAGTCACTCACAAAATGTCCTGAATCCTACCTTCTAAATATCCTCATATGCAAGTCTCCTCTTCAGTTACTCGCCTCTGTCCTAAATCTCCCCTCTAGAAACTTCTTTCTCCCTGTGTTCTTGTTTCCAGTCTTACCCCCACACTAATTCATTTCCACATTGCTGCCAGAGTTATCTTTCTAAAAATATGTATATTATATAACCGTGGCTCTACAGGTTTGAATTATTAATTTGAAGTGTGAAATTCCATGAATTTCATAGTCAAACTACATTGCTACTACTTAATCCATATTGTTCCCACCTCCAGCTCATTCTTTCTTGGTGCCCAAGGGAACCTTGGCACTCCTCCATCTTGCACAGAATTGAGTGTAGAATTCTGACATAGCATTAATTACAGTGGTTATTTAGACAGGAGTATTCTTTTCTGCACTGTCGAGGGAGGTAAGGTAATGTATCTTGCTGATCATTATATACCACGGATTTATTGTGGTACTTGGAACAAGGAAGAGTCCAATAAATATCTGCCGAGTGAGTGGGTTGCATTTTTAAAGTTATTTACTCCAAGTTCCTCCAGCTCTTTTTTTTCTTTTTCTTTTTTTTTTTTTGAGGCAGAGTCTTTCTTGCTTCTGTCACCCAGGCTAAAGTACAGTGGCACTGTAGTGGTACTTTTTCACTCAGACTGCATTTTTTTTTTTTTTTTTTGAGACAGTCTTTCTCAGCCACCCAGGCTGGTATGCAGTGGCGTGATCTTGGCTCACTACAACCACTGTCTCCCGGGTTCGAGTGATTCTTCCATCTCAGCCTCCTGAGTAGCTGGGATTACAGGTACCCACCATCATGTCCAGCTAATTTTTGTATTTTAGTAGAGACAAGTTTTCAGGATGTTGGTCAGGCTGGCCTTGAACTCCTGACCTCGGGTGATCTGCCTGCCTCAGCCTCTCAAAGTGCTGGGATGACAGGTTTGAGCCACTGCGCCCCGTCCCAGACTGCTTTTTGAAAGAAATTAAGAGCTTTGAAATCTTAACTATCTAAAAATGTCAATATTTCTTCCACAACAAAATATTGTAAGCTATTATGCAAACATAATTTAAAATGCTTAGGGTTTGATTTTTGTCATAGTCGGGTACTTTTTGTAATGGTATAGCAGACTACATTGTGATCCTACATTAATGAGGTGTATTTATGACAGTAATAGACATACCATTCAAAACATTATTCTGTAACTTTGATGGTGACATTTTACTCCATTTACATAAATTGTGGAGAGGAGACAGATTCTCAAATTGAAATTGTAAAGAAGATAGTAATGTAGTTTTAAAAGAACTCAATTTGAAACCCTAAATAAATTTTAAGGTCTGATTGTAATGTTAGTCACCATTATGTATTATCTAAATATTTGCATATAAATTTAGTTTGGATTTAGGATGAACTTAAATTTATTAAAGGCCAGTGTTACTGTATAAATACTGAATCGTCATATAAAAATCACATACTGGGCTAAAAGCAGAAGCTTCCTATTTTCTCCATAGGATAAAATCAGCTCTCCCACCTGTGGTAAAGCACGCCAGCATTGTGATGATAATATCATTCGAGGTGTTCCACCCTCCATGACCTAAGGGGTGGACATGTGGCCCAAGCTAAGCCCATTGGCTGGTCCCTCCTGTAATTTTGAAACCTGAGGAAATGAGGAAGAAAATGGTTGAAGCCAATTGATCTGAATGACAGTGCCGAGGGTTGGTTAATCAGTGGTGCAACATGCCATCAAAGAACTAGGGTTTACCTTGTTTTATTGGCCATCTAGTTTCTGCAGTGTGTAGACTTAGCTAAGAGCTAGGTTCACCTCATGGTCTCAAGATGGCTGCCATGCATCCAGATGTCACAAGACAATGTCTAAATGTAGAAAAGTTAATTTTCCTTTGTAGTATCAAAGAACACTATTTACAAAATCTTACCGCTAGGTTTTCTGTCATGTATTATTGGCCAAAATCACCTTGTAGGTTCATTCCTAAACCAATCATGACAACGCAAATGGGATTACTATGATTGACTGTCTGAAAACACATGATTCTAAGGTAGCCTCAGTGTTGTCTACTTTTTGTTGTTGTTTTTGGGAAAATATCCAAATTCAGCATACTGTGAAATAATTTTAATTTTATTTAGCTATATTCTAGTTTCTTCAGTTATGTTCATATAGGAGAGACAATCTAACCCAAGGTTAGGAACACGAGCCATTTCTTCATATTCTTACTCTGCCAGCAGTACCTCAGTTTTTCTAACTCTGTAGCAATTCCATATGGCTATTGTGAGGACTATTAGAACAGTGCCTGGTACATTGTGAGCTCTCAATACATGTCAACAAATTTTACTAGCTAAGGCAGAGGCAAGGGCTGGAGAGAGAAGCTTCTAGCATAACTTCAATTTACCACATTTCTAGGAAGTTTCCAGTTTGTATTTTCAGATGTACTCATTTTGGAATATATTAGTCAAACAGATGATAAAAATAACCACTATTTATTGGACATCTTTGATGTGTAAGGAAATGGCTAGAATTTTTTTTTATGTTTATTATTTATAACCTCATGTCTATTCTGTGAGGCAATGGTCATAGAAATATTCTTTCCTTGTAATAACCTTCTAATGAGCTTTGAATTGTGATTCTAACCATAAAAAGTCAACCCAACTAAATGACAATAAGGTCAAGGTCAAGAATTTTTAATAAAACAGTTTTTATTATGAAAAATTATATACATTTAAAAGTAGAGAGAAGAGGATAACGAACCCCCATTACCCAACTTCAACAATTCTTAGCTCATGGTCAGACTTGTTTCATCTGTGCTCCACCACTTCCTTCTAGATTATTTTAAAGCAAATTCCAGATACCATGGCTTTTCATCTGGAAATATTTTAGAATGTACTGTCTTTTTCAAAGATAAACATTGCTTGTTAAAATCATACCATGAAACATAAAAATACTAACAAGTTCTTATAAAAACAATTATCTAGACTGGATTTGTATTCTTTAATTGCCTTCTCTCTCTTTGGTGTGGTAAGAAGTAATATTCTAGGCCCATTTTACATGTTTGCTGCACCCAAACTGTCAGTGAATTATTTTTTAGTCAAGGTAAGCTTCAGGGTCAGCTTAATGTGACTGATAAAGTCACATAATAGATAGTCCTGCAACACAAGTGGCCAAAAAATATTTGGAGAAGAAATATATTACTGGGGATTCTATTTTAAACCAGCATTTGGGAAGTGAGCTATTGAGTGGTGATGACCTCTACTAATTGTAATCTTTGGACTGAATTACGTTCATTGGCTCCGTTCATCTCTGAGATAATGTCACAGGTGGTCCCTGGCTCTTCTTACTGGAGGCTTTTCAGTCTCATCTATCCTCCTTACATGTTTAGTTCTATGTACAGACATAGTGCCTTGGAACAATTTCTCATCTTTCTTCCTGACCCCTTTGAGCTTCATTCTGTCTGTGACTAGCTTATTTGGCATTGAGCTGTCCTCCTCCATGAATGTTATCCTTCCTCTCTGCCTAGGCTTCTTGCTGCACAGGGTGGGCTGACCTCACCTCACTCCTCGCCCAAAGAGTCTCCCAAGGCCCCACCCAAGGCAGAACTTTGTCCTTTCTTATTCTTAAAGAAGAGTTTGACATTTTCTCAATAGTGTAATTCACAATCAGTAATACGTCTGAAAAGATGATATCATGAAGATTTCCCCTAGGTTTTTGTGAGAGGAGAAAGATACCACCTTTGGACTAATAACATACGATTATGTATATATATTTTTTTTTTCTTTTTTTTTTTTTGAGACAGAGTGGTACCCTGTTACCCAGACTGGAGTGTAGTGGCATGATCACAGCTCACTGCAGCCTCCATCTTCTGGGCTTAGGTGATCCTACCACCTCAGTCTCCCAAGTTAGTTGGGAATACAGGTGCATGTCACCACACCTGGTTAATTTTTTTTGAAGTTTTGTAGAGACAAGTTCTGACTATGTTGCCTAGGCTGGTCTTGAACTCCTGGGCTCAAGTGATCCTCCTGCCTCAGCCTCCCAGAGTGTAGGCAATACGGATGTGAGCCACTGTTCCTGGTCCCAGATATTTCTAAAGAATGACTCTTAACACATAAAAAAGAAATCTTTTAAATTAAAATCTTTCAACTTAGTTACCAGTTTTAAAGGAGAGATGCTCAATCTGTCTAATTCTACTGTGGCTATTATCATACTCCAGTGTTTTGTTACATTCCTGTCTGTATCCAAGGAGGGACAGAAAATTTTATCATTGTCTTACATCAGGTAAAAGTAAAACATGGGTCAAATATTTTCCTAAGTATATTATCTCTTCATTCATCATGGATAGCATATCTCTGATGAGCTAGAGCTTAGTTGCCTAGAAAAATATTATGAAGTCACATAATAATGACAGAGCCAGTTAAGACAGGTTTAAAAATCATGATGTATTTCCCATAAGAGAATCTTTAAGTAACAAGGCAAATTTCTCAAGAAATGGTAGCAGAGTCTGAGAAGAGTGACTGAGAAAAGAAATGATTTCATGTCTAAGAAGACTCTCAAATCATACAAATGTCCTTTTAAAACTTCACATTCTAAAGAAAGATGCAAAAATAGCAATGTCAATCATGGAAAGATCATTTACTATCTGTAATTTGCTATTAGATGTCTTAGTCACTTACTGGATTTAATCTTCACAATGGTCCAGAGGTAGTAGATATTCTCCTGTTATGCAGATCAGGGTAACATCTCAGAGAAGTTAATTACTACATGCTGTATCACTCAGTCTGTTAGTGGTGGAACAGAAACTGAGAATCATGTTTGCTTGAGTAGAAAGTTCACAATATTTCCATTAACACAACATTATCTCAAAATTGCATTAAGAGCCTAAAAAGGTACTTATTTCTTATGCCCTAACCTCATTTCCTATTCCTATTTACTGTACTTTGCATTAAAATAAAATCTCATTTCTGATATTTATCTTAGTTGTTTTATACTAGTATAACATGACTAACCTTCAAAGTAAGTAATTACTTTTATATTTGCCATAATATATGTGTCATGAGCAGTCAAAGAAAACATCAATTTTAATACTATCTGCACTTTGCATGAACCATTGTTAACTAAATTAATACATTCACATTTATTCCATAATGTTTTCAGATCACAATACTTAATGTACTTTTCAAACACAATGTAGCAAGCTGTAAAATAGAGCACAATTATATTGAATGAATTATAGTATCTAAAAGCAGGATCTGTCAAAATGTCAAATAAGAAAAGGAAATGAAGCCACATATACAATGCAAAAATCATTTATCATTTATTAATCTGAGAAATGAGTACGTGAAGTCCATAAAATGTCTTTGGAGAAAAATTTATATTATCTTTGGTGACTCATTGATAAAATCGTACATATTGATGTTTAAAAATTAAAAATGAAATTTCTTTCCTTTGTAAGCTAAAAATCTTGAATTTGACTCACTGGGAAAATACTAGTTGAGGATCACCACATAATACTTCTTAATTTGGATCATCAACATATTTTCCAGTAGTCAACTAAAGTCAGTTTTATGTGATGCTAGAATATCTCAATGTTGTTGAATGCAATGATTTTTTTTTTTTTCTGGAAAAATCTTGATTAGATCTGCTAGAAAAAACACAGTTGATTACTTTTGTAAGGTACTGAAATATTCGAAGAAAACATTCTGTTATAAGTTGTAATCAAAAGTTTTAATTGAAAGCCATGTTTTGATGGTTTATTATGAGATTTTGCTACATCAGTGATAGATATTAAGTTCAAATGAAACAAATGCCTTTGATTCTGTAAAATATATGCATAGTAATACTCCTTTAAATAGCGATAATCAGGAAGCTTTTATTTCACAGTTTTTTATGTGATTAATCTAATTCCTTTTTCTTAGAATTGTTTCTTTATGTAAAATACGAGTGTCGGTTTTTGGCTAAGGGGAGCTTTACCCTCCGTATTCATTTCCTAGGACCACCATAACACATTACCACAAACTTGGTGGTTTAAAATAACAGAAATATATTCTTATAGTTCTGGACACTTGAAGTATGAAAGAAGGTGTAGGACTGGCTGTATTCTCTCCAGTCTCCAGGGGAGAATTCTTCCTTGCCTCTTACAGCTTCTGATGGTTCCAAAGAATGACTTGTGGTTGTCTCACTCCAGTCTCTACCTCTCCCTTCATAAGACCTTCTCCCTTTCTCCCTGGGTCTATCGCCTGTGTGTTGCCTATAAGGACAGTGGCCATTGAATTTAAGGCTCACCTGGATAATCCAGCATGATCTCATCTTGAGATTCTTAATCACATCTGCGAAGACCTTTTCTTTAAGTAAGATCCTATCCACAGGTTCTAAGAGTTAGAAAATAGAAATGTCTTCAATCCACTACACATACTCAATGTTTATGAATGGGCTTTGGGGTCTGGAAGCTGCAGAATAAAATGCTTGCTCAACCACTCATTAGCTCTGTGATATTTGGCAAGTATATTGTGTATATTTGGAAGCTATACTGACCAAGAGTTGATGGACATAGGAATTTTGGTATTAATTGATTATTGACCCTCTTGCCCACTAAAATGAGTTTCTTTTGACCATCCATATTCTACATGGTCACTGAGTTGATATCTCTGTACAATTTGGCATGAATGACCATTCTCTTCTTCCTGAGCTCTTTATTGCTTTAGCTTCTTTCTAAAACAATTTAATGATTATTGTTGTTATTATTATTATTTTAGAGTTGGAGTCTTGTTATGTTGCCCAGCCTGGCCTCGAACTCCTGGGCTCAAGTGATCCTCCTGCCTCAGCCTTCTGAGCAGGTGGGACTTTTGACGTGTGCTAGTGTTCCTGTTTTTAACTGTCTTCGCTTCTAAAATAGTGCACTTCCCTGATTATTTTACTGCTACTTTGACTGTTCTTTCCCCTTCTGGTGCTTTTATCTTGCCCCTTAAATATTAGTTTCCAAGGTTTCTAACATAGTCCTCTTTTTCAACTATCCTATATAGTTTCTCCAGATGACTTAACCTATTTTCAGAATGTCAATTGACAACTGATTGCTGATGTTTGAGAAATCTGGATCTCCTAATCACATATTTCCCTTCAGCTAGAAACCTGTATGCAACTGCCTCCTAGGCTTTCATACCTAGATGTCCCACTCCTAAGTCTTCATATTCAAATTCAAAGCTAAACCATAATAACTATGTTTTAAATCTAGAAATCTATATCTTCTTTGTAGACTACTGTTATTCTCTAGCCATCCTGACTGACCAGTTGTTCCCTAAATATGTCATGTTCTTTTGCTCCTTCTTTATTCTTATCCACACTTTTCTTTCAGTTTGCAATTCTCCTTCTCATCTTGTGAACACCTGTTTAGTTTTTAAGACTTAGCTCAAACATCACTTTGTCCTTAAGATAACCATTTGCTCTTTGCTTTATATCCCTATTGAATCTTATACCTGTTTCCATTACACCAAAAGGCATTTTTGAGGGCTTGTTTTTCTTCCCCATTCAACTATGAGTTCCATGAAAGGTAGGTAACCATGTTCCATTTATCTTTGTAATCTTCCTTTTCAGAATATCATCTGACATATTGCCCTCAATAAACGTTTGTCAAAATGGTTTCTTACACCTACTAAAAGGACATCTTGTTATTATTATTATTTGTGGTTAGCTTATTCTTAAAGGCATTCAATGATAGTAATAATGGTTAACATTTATTGATAACACACTTATCATCAAAATTCTGAAGTTGTCTATATTCCTTTTGCATTTAGAGTTTATGAAAACAGCAAAACAGGTTGTAAAAGATGGATTACAAAATTAAAGGGAGTTTGATTTGAAAGGAATTAGACAATGAATCATTTTAAAATATTTTTTTAAATTCTGGCAACTAGATGTGTAAATAAAAATATATAAATAAATAAATATAAATACAAATAGAGAATTTCATAGTTTCCACATTTCTGGAGGATAAATTAAATAAATGGTAAAGACACATATGCTCTTAAAAATGGTCATGACTTACATATATTTTAGTGAACTGTTTTTTTCTGAGGATTTCTTAAAGCAAGCATAAACGTTTTCATTCTGAAGAAGTTCTTTAGTTATCATTTACCATGTTTAAGTCAGTTAACTGCTGTATTTCAGAACATTCATCTTTATTTTTCATTGAGGTTTTGTCATACTCCAGTCTGAAACATTCACATAGGTTCTGTGTGGGCCAAAATGCTGAAATGTACCGTAAATCTCTGTATGCTAATTAAGTTCAGTATTATTGGAATCTTTTAGTTTCCTTTTTACAGAAAGCTGTCTAAAGATAATTGAAGGACATGTTACATTTGGGGAAACATTTAGGCCTATGTGCACTATAAAAATAGAAAAACTTGGAGTCGTAAGGCTGAATTTGTAAGAAAAAATGCTCTCATTGATATTTGAAAAGTTTGTACATTTAAAGTATTTTATCTTAGTAAAATTATTCATAAAATGAGAGTGTCTCAAACATTTTTGTACTGATAATGATGGTCTTTTATGTCAGGCAAGTGATCACTTGCGAAGATAGGAGTCTACAGGCTGCTGAGCACACAGCATGGTGCGGTGCCATCTTGTGTGGTGGTTAAAAACAGAGGGTCAGATTGGCACTTCAATTTCCTCATCTATAAAATGGGGAATGCATTGACACTTATCTTAAAAGGGTTTTGTAAGGAAACAATAAAATCATCTGTATGGAGTCCCCAGGCCCTGTTATAAGTGCTCAAACTTAACTTTTATTCCATTACTATAATTCATGGTATCATTTTCATAGGCAATTTCTGGAATGCTAACCCATTGCTTTTCTAATGCCTCCTTAATGGGATTTCTTTCAAGACCTGATAATATTTAGGCATTAAATTGAACTATGGCTACCAGGCCTCAATCATAATGGGATTTCACTATGTTTTAGTGCCTATCCTCATTCTAGATGAAGTTGGGGAAGGGCTTAGATGGCCAGGGAAGGGAACATTCAAGCTGTTTCCTTTTCAAAGGTAATAAATCTAAACCTTCCCCAAACCATTCAGGCAAACATTTTGAAACAATATTGTGATGCCCATTGTGTAAAAGAAGCCATCAAGTAAATAGACTGCCATCTTTCCATTTTCTGTACTGCAAAACTTCCTTTTGTGTATGTGTGTTTTAAATTTTGTTTTGTTTAAAGATGGGGTCTCACTATATTGCCCAGGCAGGTCTCAAACTCCTAGGCTCAAGCTCAAGGTCTCAAACTCCTACCTCAGCTTCTTGAGTAGCTCAAGGGATTACAGGAATGTGCCACTGCACTTGGCTCTGTCCTAAGTTGAAAAATATATGAAACTTAGAACAGACTCCTATTCTGCTTTTTAATTTGTGGGGTATTTGTAAGAACAAGGTCTCTGGCACAGCATGAAGAGCTGCAGTCGCATTCCCACACCTCTGTGAATCACTCCTGGGTGTGCCTTCCACCTTCCCATCGTATGTGCTTGCTCTGCTTTGATGGTTCTGGTTTCTCTCTTCTGTAACTATTCAGATCATTTGCAGCAGACAGTCTTTCAGCTTAATTCTAGTTTCACCCTTAGATAGTCTCTCTTTCAGTTTTTCCTTTTTTGGCTTTATGTTCCTCCAGACAGGGACCTTGAGATGTTCTACTCCATCCTAAGGTCCCTGTCTGGAGACAGGGAGTCAATAAGTACCCCGAGTCTTGGGTGTTCCCAGACTAGAGATTGTCCTGAAGAACTAAAAGCTCAAGTACATTTTTCTGCAGAATGACCCAAGGTTATGTAAATAGGGTCTCCGGAGATAATTTAGGCTCTGAACTAGGAATGAAGTAGAGCTGAGCCGGGGAGGCTGGATGCCGTTCCTGGTTGAGGTTACGAGAATGTTACAAATACCACAAATGTTGCAGGTTGATCCAGCCTGAGTCTACTTTTTTGAGCCTTGGTTTGGAACTGTACAAGTCTCTTCATGTGGTAAAACAAAGTTTTGATGGATATTTCTGAAGATCTGACTTGGAAGAGTTGAGGAAATATTTAAAGATGATGCCCTTGCTGAGTGGTTTTTTTTTTTTCCTTCAAACTTTAGACCAGTTTGTTCTGAGCCATTCAGTTTTTCTGACCCAGTCCTCTTGCAGCCAAAAAAAACCCTCATGGTGTAGAGGTATACTTTTTAGAGAATTACCCAGTCCAAATGTAATTGGCTTTAAAAAAATGATGCAGGGGTCTCATTATGTTGCTGGTCTGAACTCTTAGGCTTCAGCAATTGTCCTGCCTCAGCCTCCTAAGTAGCTGGGACTACAGGCGGTTTTCACCACATTCATCTTGTAATTGGCTTCTGTGGGATATGAAACTATGCTCTCCTAAGGCAATACCAGTGCCACAATGAACAACTCTGTAGCCCCGGTCTAAATTATAATGGTCAATTACTTAACTGGCAGATCCTTTTGGAATACATTATTTACTCCAAATATTGCATTGCTAGGTTTTGACGCAAATACAGAAAAATATGTAGATAATTCTTATGCTTGAACAGATTATTACCTATGAAAAGTCAGAGAAACAATTACACAATAAAACATGTGTTTGTGTTCCAAGTGGTCTGATAAGGAAGTAATTATTTCAGATTGGTGGCAAATGGTTTCATGGGTGAGTTAGATTCAAGCTGAGGCTTGAATACTTTAGACAGTTTGCAGATATGGAAAACATGGGATGGGGAATATTCAGAAAAATTCACACTGCACATGGAACAAAGCTGTCTATGTTATTCTCATGCTTAAAACCCTTTCATGTTTTTTAGTTGTGCTTCTCAAACTTGAATGCATACATACAATTAAACTGATGACCTTGTTAATTGCAGATTCAGATTTAGTGGGTCTGCAGCGGAGTCTGATATTCCAAATTTCCAAGTTTGCTGCTGCTGCTGCTAGACCTCAGGTGAAACTTTGAAAGACAAAGATGTGCACTAGGACTGAGGAGTGGGGCAAACTGCAGCTTATGAGACAAATCTAGCCTGCCACATGTTTTTGAAGTTTTGTTGGAACACAGTGACATCTCTTTGTTCACCTATCGTCTATAACTACTTTTGTACTATGATGACAGCATTATGTATTGTCACAGAGACCTTATGGCCCACAAAGTCTAACATATTTACTATCTTATTATTTACAAATGATTTGCCTACCTCTGGTATATACTACAGGATAAAATCCAAATATGTTAGTATTATATATGAGGAACAGCAAAATTTGTTTTCAGCCTATCTGCCCAATCTCTCTGCTCTGCCTCCTTAGATACTTGAGTGCCTTATAATCAGCTAGCTGTTACGCAAATCCTAAATGGTCTTTCTCATTTCTTTGCAAGAATATATCGCCTGAAAATATATAAGCACATGATTTGAAAATTAAACTAAAATTACTTAGCAATAAGCTTGTCCCATTTTTCCCAATTTTGCAGACACCCTGTAGAATATTACACATTCACATGCATGCCGGTGAGTGAGAAGTGGGTGACATAGGAACAAGAGCTGTGGTAAAAAACAGTTGAAAATTTTCTGAAGCTTTTTTTTTGTTTGTTTTTTAATGGCAAGCTTTGAATTACACTTACATAGATTTGAATTCTTATCCTGAATGAATGTATCTGAATATTAGTAAAAAAGATACTTAGTGCTGTGTTTTCTGCAATTATATTTCCCACAGGATTTCTTGCAGTATTATATAGCACACACACACACACACACACACACACACACACACACACACATACATCTTGGAAAATGCTGGTTAAACAGATTTCTTTACTGTAGATATTCTCTGAGCCTTTATATAATAATATGCATTATGAATCTGTAAGAAAGGGATTTAATATGCAGGCATTCTTAAGGTTATTCGGTTATGAAATCTTTTTGATGTGAGGTACTATTTATCCTACAGTAGTATTTTATAGGATGCCAATTGAACAATGTTGTACTAGTATATAAATGTGCCATATATATATATATATATATCACAGAATTATAATAAGATTACTATAGAAGATAGCTTTATATTCACAGTTCTCTGAATGGTAGCCTGGCTCTACTGCTCAATAAATGTGTGATCTTGGGTAAACTTAATCTTTTGCAAATCAGTATTTCATACATAAAATAGATACAATAATTCTGGTAGTCACTACATTAAAAGTTGTTAGACCTAAATAAGATAGTATAAGTAAGGCGCTTAGCCTGGCACCTAGTACATTATAACCAGTAGTAAATACTGTCTTTTATTATACTATAATTATTAGCACAACTTGCATCTACTGTTCAATTTTATCAGCGCCAATGTTTGCCATTACCCTTCTGTTTTCCTGCCTTGAACTGTGACCCAAAGTCATTGCCTAGGATTTACTGTCAAAAAACCTAGAAATTATATACTGACTTATTATATACTGCTATAGATTGATGTGGTAAAATTAGCTTTAATGTTAAACTGGAAACATTTTATCCTATACTTTCAAAATACCATGTTTCAGTACATTTTAGCAATAATTTTCGCATAATTGTAGTGTATAGTAGCTAAACATATTATTGTAGTCTTCTGAGATCCATGAGACAAAAAAAGAATTTCTCATTTCATGATAAGATGACAAGAATATTTCTTCACCTGTTCCCTGAAATTCATCTTTGTAAAATGACACAGAGAACCACACATTTCCAGAAAAGCTAGAAAAAACTTCTTTTTATTTATATGGTTGGTGTTTTCAGAATCCTAGGGAGTAAAGAAATCCTAGGAAAAATGTAGATAGTCTTTCCTGTGATATAGGCCTCTAGGAATTGAAGAAAAACTTACATTTATGTAGTTCTTAATACCAATATAAATAATAGAGCATAATAGTTTGTGTTACATATTTCAAAACTCTTTTACTAATCTCATTGGATCATCAACTATATCTCTGTCCTGGGTAACCCTAGATTTTGAAAATTGTACATAGATTTATTCTGAAGATTCCTAGATATGGGGAATATGTATGCTCAAAACATTTTTAAAGTAAGTTCTACACTTTTGGCATTCACAAAATGATATTTATCTATTGTTCAAATTTAGAGAGAAATGCAAGTCAAAAATTAGCATAAGAGAGTACTATAAACCCTCAAATCGAGATGACCGAAACTAAAACTCTTCCATGAAAAACAGAGAGCAGTTAAAATCTATAGTTAAACAATTGCAAATGAATTATTTATATCTTTTATAAATAACTGAAACCTAAATACAACTTTTTTCTTGTTTTCTATCCTGTGTATGATATTGATGTTTCCAGACTTGAGAATGCTCATTTTCTTTGGAATCACAATAACAACAAACTGGGTCAAGAAGGAATGGCTGCCAAGGAGCCATCTGCAAATCCTGTCTTTGGTAAACCCTTTGACCTCTCTGAAGCCTAATTTCTCTAATATCAACTGTATATTTTCCACAATATTATTATGAGGATTAAAAAGTTAATGTATGTGAAACAGAAATGAAAACGATAGATCACAACAGAAATCTTAAGGATTGTTGTGGATCATAAGCCATCTGAATTGTTTTTGATCTCAAATTTTTGCAAGCCTGGCTACTTCTCATCATTTAGGTTTTAACTTAAATGTCATCTCCTCAGAGAGGGCTTCCCTGAAGAATTAATCGAAAGTAGAAATCAGAGCCTCTGCCAGTTACTCCCTGCCTGCTACCTTTTTTATACCACTCATAACAACCTAAAATTAATCCAAAATTAACCTACTTTTCAGTTATGTGAGCTTTTTTTTTTTGTTCCAGTCCCCCAATACTGTAATGTGAGCTCTATGTGGCAGGGACTGTTGTTTATTGTATTCATTGTTGTTTATTGTATTCATTGCTGACTGCCAGTGTCTGGGACATTGCAATGAAGACATGTGCTCTCCACAATCGCTCTTGTTTTCATGCATGTCTATTCAAATGAATTTAGGTCTTGCAGCTACATCAAGCTGAACATTTTCATATAACTTTCTATGTGTTCAGTAACAAAAGGTCTTCGGAAAGCAGCTCGTTCCTGATGGCAAATCTTATCCAAAAGAGAATGGTTCTCTCTGTGGAGTCATTTTCATGTCAGATAAAGTCTCTTTACTCAAAATGCTGCACAGAATTCATCTGTCTCCAGAGAACCAGAAGAGAGATTTATTTTTTGATTCTCCCTGTTAAAGTAGTTAAGATAATTTAGACGGCTGTTTTGGCATTTCTCTCTCCAGAGTCAACCTGGAGTTATGATCGTAAAGCTAGGAGGTCAGTCTGGCACTCTCAAATGGCATGATTGTACTTCATAGGTTAAAAGACTGAGTAGTTTATCCTATTAAGTGAAGAATCCCAACGTTTATGTGTTTAGGGAGCTAAAATATCCTTGCCTTACAAAACGAATGAATTAAACCCCGTGGTTATAGCCACTTGTGAAGTCTCACACATCTAGCCTCCCACTGGCCTCCTGGTTTTATGGCTAGTGCTCTTCCCGTCATTCCTTCATCCCAGCCACATTGGCCTCCTTGCTGTTCCTACAGTCCTCCAACAGGCCCTAACCCCAGGAAAACACAAGGCTTGCTCCCACGTATCTTCAGGTTTTAGCTCAAATGTCGCCTTAGCAGAGACATCTTTCTTACCACCCTGTTTAAAATCACAAAACCTTGCTCTGCACTCTCTACCTCCTTCCTTGTTTCTTTACTGTTTTTCCCATAACATTTATGATCATCTGACATACTTCATAATTTACTTATTAATTTCGTCATTGTGGACAAGGATTTTTGTATGTTCACTGCTAGGTACTGTTGGCACATGGTAGGTAAGTATGTAATAAATATTTATTAAATTAATTAATGAATGAAAGAAGAAATTAATATGCAAAAGAGTAGCATAATTTGAATAATTGAACTTCAAACAATTCGTTAAAATTGATTATTTATAGTTCTCCATAACTTGAAGCTGGTTGTTAATTAGATTACTGCAAGGAACAAAAACTGTTGGGTTACTCCAGGATTTATTTTAAAGGACTGAGGGGGAAGTAAGGAAGAAGAAAAGCAATTTGTGCGGCCATCCAGGAGTTGCTAACAGGAAGGGGATGTCATAGAGACCACTGTCACTGACCTAGTACAGTAGGTCAGTAGGATGCTGTCACTAACCTAATACAGTAGTTCTCAAACTGTAATGATGTATCAGAATCACCCAGGCGCTTATTAAAAACACAGTTTGCCTGGTCTCCCCGTCTTAAAGTCAGTAAGTCTCAATGGGCTCTGAAAATGTGCATTTCTAATCGGTTCCTAGGTGATTCTCATGCTGCTAGATCAACCAGGGTCCACACTTTGAGCACCCTGGCCTCAGTATACAAGCCACCTCATTGACCTTGGGCCAGTCTAAGCCTATTGACTTAGTTTTTTCAGCTGTGCCTCCATATTCCTGTTGGATCCTCTGACACCAGTTCTCATTTTTAATCTCAAGTCTTTGGCTCCTTATGAAATTTAGTGCCTCATGACTTCTCCTTTTTACTTTTGCTCTCTGTGACTCCAGCCTTTGTGCCACTTTGTGCCTGCTGACTATGTCTGTGTCTCTCGTTTGCATTCCCCTGGGGAGTTTAAGGGTTGGATTAGATATTCTAATCACTCTTCCGTACAGTGTATCTCTGTGAGGTACAGCTCTCATAACAGATATCTCACATTGGTCTTCTTGGTCATGTAAAGATGCTGCACTGGCAAGGTCACGTGGAATAAAACATAATTACCTATGCGTAAGGCACCTCATGTCCCTTTATTCAGATGGGGTCTGTGAGAATGAAGGCACTGGTGGGTGTTCAGAAAGGACCACTGCACATGACATACAACTGGCATGGAGCATCTGCTTCAAGGTGATTCAGGATATTTTGAAATGGCTTAGAAAAGAATGCCTGTATTTTACTGCCAAATTAACAATAAATTAGACAGTGATAGAGGATAAATTTTTGTTTTTCTTTGCATCTGCCTTTCCTCAGTGACAATGTGAGAGAATTTGGCACGATGAGCTTTAAATTCCTTCCCATATGCAGTATGCCATGACTTGATGAATCCAATTCATTAGCATACATACACAGGTACATGACTAGGTCAGCCTCCACTTCCAGGTTGCTATGATCTAATTTTTTTTACTGTTGAACATTATATTCTGTTTTCTTTAAGTGCATGGATATAGAACCAACTTGCCTGGGTTTTAATTCTGGTTTTGCCACTTACTAGCCATATGACCTTGGGCAAATTATTTTGTCTGAGTGTCAATTTTCTCATCCATAAAATGAGGATTATAGTAATTTTCTTATAGTTTTGTTGGATTGAATGAGTTATTACATGTGAAACTATAATAGAAATGAAATTCTAAAGTGTTTAAAAGGCTATCTGGCACACAGAAAAGTCTATATAAGTGTCTTAAATTATTTTAATAAATTTTTATCAGTGCTATGTTTTGTCTAATTTAATGAACATGACTATAATATGCATGGGAATTTTACTTAGAATTGTGCTTAGAATATGAAGCCATCAGAAATTCTTTCATTAAAATGATGCTGTAGTGAACCCTCTTTGAAGTATTTTAGAAATACCTACATTCTTTTAAAATATATTTCTGGAAGCGAAGAGGCACATGACATTTCGTGAAAGACTAAACTATAAGAACACAAAATATATCAATCTTTGCCAAAGGCTAGGAGTTGGTGGGGAGTGGGAGAATTTTCTACAAATGAGCATAGTGAAGCTTTTGCAAGTGATAGCAAGATGCTATATCTTGTGGTGATGGCTACATGATTGAATGTTTGTAAAACTCATATACAAAAGAAGAGTAAATTGTATTGCATCTATATTATAGCTAAGTGAACCCCACTTTTACAAGGTGCTTCTCAGTGCAATATTTTGATACATGAGATTTTGTAAACCACATAGCTGTGTATAATTCTGTCCTTGCACATTGATTTCCTAAATTTGCATTTATTCTTATTTCAAGCGTTTGAAATATAACCTAAAATGTCAGTGGAAACAATGCCACAGCTGCCTCCATGTTTGCAGGACCTCATGTTTGCATTTTCAGCATGTGGCGCTTTCTCATTAATCCTTGCAACCTCCCTCTCACCTCTGTAACTCACATGCCATTCGCTACTCCACCTTTGTCTCTGCCTACTCATTTCTTCTGGGGCTCCTTAGGCTTTCACTCACTCAGAAAATGGAAGCAAAGAGGCCTATGTGATATTTGTTGATGCTATTGTGAGTGGTACTATTTTATAAATTGTTCCTACTGCTTCTCTGAAAAAAAAAAAAAAGAGTCTTTGGAAGGTTGATCTCATACTCATTAACCTAACCAAACTTATTTAATATTTTACAGATTATTTTTGGTATTTAAAAAATCTTATTCAAGAAACTTCTATCTTGCTGAGTACTTTTCAATGATTATAAATTGATATCAAATTCTACAAAACATTTTTCTCTGTATTTGCTGAGATCACATGACGTTTCTTTATTTTGTTAATGTGTGATGAATTATACAAATTGATATTCAAGTGTTAAAACAACCTTGCTTTCTTGATATAAATCTATTCATTATGTTTCATTAATTTTCTGTTTGTTGAATTTGATTTGTTAACGTCTTGGCTAGAATTTTTGCGTCTATGTTCATGGATGAAGTTGGACTTGATTTTCTTTCCTTGTGGTTTTCTTATTAGGTTGTAGTATCAAGATTATAATTGCTTTATAAAACAAGCAGAATGGTGCTGACACTTTTTCCATTTTCTAAGGGTTTTTGTAAGATTAGGGATAACTATTACTATTTCTTATAGGTTTAGAAAAATTCACCAGGGAAGCTACCTTGGCCTAGAGTTTTATTTAAGACAGGTTTTAAATTATGGATTTAATTTCTTTAATAATCACAGGACTATTTATATTTTAAAATTCTATTTTATTCATATTGTTAGATACTGTTTATTATAATTTTTTCATAATACTTAAATTTTCAGTATTTTATCAGCATAAAGTAATTTATAACATGCTCATACATTTTCAGTGTCTAAAGAATCTGTAGTAATATTTCCTTGGTTTTATGTGTTGTCTCTTTTGTATATTTTTGATTATTTTATTCAACAGTTTTACCAACTTATTAATCTTTTTGGGTAATCAAGCTGTGACTTTGTCAATTCCCTCTAATATGTATTTTTAAAAATTTTAAATTTTTACTCTTATCTTTCTTCTTTTTTCCTTGAGTTTAATTTTGCTTTTATTCTCTTAATCTTGAGATAGATGCTTAGTTCATTAATTTTCAACCCTTCTTTTCTAATCTATGCATTTAAGGCTATAAATTTTCTTTAACACTTATTTATCTGTATCACATAAATATTAATATTTAGTTTATTATATAATTTTGTTATAATTCAGATAAAAGTGTTTTCTAATTTTTATTGTAATTCATTATTTGATGCATGGGTAATTTAGTATTTTTAAATTTCCAAATATGTAGGTATTTTCTATTATCTTTTTGTTATTGATTTCTAGCTTAACTCCACTGAAGCCAGATTTGAATTTTTTGAAATTTGCCTTATGATTCAGCATAAGTTCAATTTTGATAAGCAATATGCCTGAAAATAATGTTTACTGCAGTTGTTAGTTTTTGTGTCCTATATATATTTGTTTGTTCATATTTGTTATTCATGTTTTTCAAATCTTTCATATCTTTTCTGATCCTGTCTCTTCTTGTATAATCAAATATTGAGGCAGATGTGTGAAATTTTTATGTTAATTACGGATTTTTAAATGTATTTGCAGTTCTGTCAATAGTCATGGAAATTTTAAAATGTAACATCTTGATGAATTGAACATTTTATTATAAACTATCTTCATCTGTAGTAATTCTTTTTGCCTTAAAGTATACATGATCTAATACTTAAATACACTTCCTTTTTCTTGATTAGTGTTTGCTGGCATAAAATTTTTCATTTTGTTAATTTTAATTGCTACATATCTTTATATTTTACATGTCTGTCTTATAAATAACATTTAGCAGTGTGTGTGCGTGCGTATGTATGTATGTGTTGTCCAGTATGAAAATCTTTTCAGAAGTTTTAAAAAGTTTTTAATGAAAAATTTAATCACACAGAATGTTAACATTTTCACATATATATGCACCCATATTTGTGGTTAAATATATATTATTAATATTTTATTTCAACCCATTTCAAAATAATGATTGTCAACATCATGCTACTTCATCGTTAAATATTTTATTCACATCCCAAGATTAAGGACATTTTCTTAAGCATAATACTATTATCACATCTAAAAAATGTGACTCATTTTTCTGGTATTATCTATATCTATAAAATATCAGAAATTCAAATTTCTGCCAATGTCCCCAAAACTCTTGCTTTCTTTTCAAATCAGAATTCAATCAACATCCATACTGTATTTGGCTATTATGTCTTTTTATTCTCTTGTCTTTAAAATTTAGAACAACCTCTCGCAACCTAGCTTTTCTATTATGATGTTGAGTTTTTTAAGAGATAAGGCTATGTATAGATTTGTTTGTGATATTATTTGACTTGTTTCTCTAACTCCTATATTTTGTGTTAATCTGGAAGTTAAAGGGTTGGTTAGAGTCCTGTTAAGTACTCCATTGTCGCCCAGTTTTTATTGTTTTTGTTGAAAAATCAATTGTCAGTCTACTGTTGCTCTTTTTAGAATACTGGGTTTCAACCAGGTGTGATTTTTTTTTCCCCCAATGAATATTTGATTGTCTGGAGACATTTTCAGTTGCTTCTAGTTGGTGGGTGGGTATGTTACTGACATTGGGTGCACAGAAGACAGGAATTATGCTAAATGTCTTGCAATCCCTCTACAACAAGGAATTATCTGGTCTCAAATGTCAATCATGTTGAGGTTGAGAAACTCTGGCATTAGAGTAACATGTCCTTTCTCTTTAGATTCTCTTAAGGTATCTTTTTTTTTGCTTTTTTAAAAAATAGTTTCACTGCAATATGGCTATGTGTTTTGTTTTGTCTTTGTTTTTAATACTGCTCAGGGTTTGCTGGCCTTTCTGAATGTATGTATTGATGTCCACCATTAGTTTTGAAATATTCTGAGCCATTACCTCTTTAAATATTGCTTTTGCTTAGGTATGGATCTAGATTTTTTGGGACCTAAAACTTTTACAATTTCATTATAACACTTAAATAAGAATACAAAGTTGATATGGTTTGGCTGTGTTCCCACCCAAATCTCATCTTGAATTGTAGCTCCCATAATTTCCACTTGTGGGAGGGACCTGGGGGGAGGTAACTGAACCATGGGGGCAGGTTTATACCAGGCCATTCTCATGATAGTGTATAAGTCTCATGAGATCTGATGGCTTTATAAAGGGCAGTTTCCCTACACATGCTTCTCTTGCCTGCTGCCGTGATCATGGGACCTCCACAGCCATGTGGAACTGTGAGTATATTAAACCTCTTTTCCTTTATAGATTACCCAGTGTTGGGTATTTCTTCACGGCAGTATGAAAATGGACTAACACAAAAGTTAGGTACAAATTGTATTACTTATTTAGTATAATGAAATAAATCTCAACAAATTTCAAAAAAAAATCAAAATACAAAAAAGACTTTTTAAAAATTCAAAATATACTATTTAATTTGCTGCCTGACTTTGGTATAATATTTTTCCTCATCTATTTTGGATTTTTAAGTTACCAATTTGGTAAGCCACTTTCTGTTTATATAACAACAATCTGGTAATAGAATTTCTGATTGAGGGAGTAAAAAATAAATGTAGTCTTTCCTTCAGCATGATTAATCAAAGTTTTTTAATGTATTATTTATATTTTAGAAAAGTTTATTTTAGCTTCAGTAAGAGAAATAGAGATGAGAAAGTGGAGCCAGAACCAACGATTCTAACAAGCTCCTTTGAGTAGTTTTACCATAAAAGGAAATGAAGTGAGGGGCACAAGATAACAGGAATTATTTTTGTTTTTTGTCTTTGTTTGTTTGTTTGCTTTGAGATGGAAGATATTAGACAACTGTTGTATGCCAATGATAATAATTAAGTAGACAGGTAAGGAGATTGGAATTATTTCAGGAATGTAACTCTTACACAGTTGTCTATGAATACTTTACAGAAATGGTATTTAATGCACAAATACAGGGGTTGGCCTTATCTGGCATGTTAAATCTGAGATCCACTGACTTCTGGGAAACCCATAAAGAGGATACATAAAGTTTGTGAAATTGAATGGGCAAAATATGACATTTTTATTTTTACTAATCTCTAACTGAAATTTAACATTTCCTTCAATATTAAATGTTGTCGACAAATCAGAATTAGCTACTAATACAGATATTTTCAAATCACATAACAACTGTTGGAAATATCTTCAAATATATGCTCACTGGATTAAAACTGATAGCTATTAGGCTGCCTGCTAAGTCACTTTATATTATACATTAATAAAGAAGTACATATGTTACTAAATCACAATTTAAAAATATTTAGATAACTGAATTTCAATAAAATCAGCCTCCCTTGTATCCTTAGGCATTTCATTTTATGCATTGAGAACATTGTTCTGAAAAGAGTCTACAGGCTTCACCAGATTGCTAAAGGGTATCAAGACACACAGAAAGGTTAAGAACACATGTTGTAACAGGAGGGAAGGCACAGAATATGGACACAGAGGCAGAGAATTTAGCAGATTTGGTGCTGGAAATTGGAGATTTTTTTTGCTAATTGCTTCTAGTTTCTGAGAGAAATAGAAGGCAAGGTCATCAGGAGGAAGTGAGAAAGGTGGGGGATGGGGGGTGTCAAGAGAGATAATGAAAATTTGAGTATAAGAAAGAAGGTGTGAATTAATTTTCTAAGAGAAGAAGAAAGCTAATTTACTAGGAGAATGAAGCAAGATTGCAGGGCAGTGTTGGGTAGCCACTTGTATTTTCAAAGTTGAAGAGAGACCACAGTTGTGAGTCTGCCTTCTGCTCTGTTCAGCTGCTTGTATACAAGTGCAGAGTAAGTAAAGAGTTGAGCTAACCAGAGTTAGGCCTTTACTAAAGAGGAAGGCGGGCAGAGCACAGTGGCTCACCACTATAATCCCAGCACTTTGGGATGCCGAGGTAGGTGGATCGCTGGAGCTCAGGAGTTCAAGACCAGCCTAGGCAACGTGGTGAAACCCCTTCTCTACAAAAATACAAAAATTAGCCAGGCATAATGGCGCACACCTGTAGTCCCAGCTACTTGGGAGGCTAAGGTGGGAATATTGCTTGAGCCCAGGAGGTTAAGGCTGCAGTAAGCTGAGATAGTGCCACTGCACTCCAGCCTGGGTGACAAAGTGAGACCCTGTCTCAAAAGAGAAAAAAAAAAAGAGGAAGGTGAAGGAAGAGAGGAGAGAGGAGTAAGGGAATTCATGGTTTAAGTGGGAGAGTGATACTAGAGATAAACTTTCAATATTCAGCTAGATAAAGAGAAAAATAAGAACATGAAGGGTGTTATGGTCAGCGGTGGGGTCAAAGGGTACTGTTTTCATAAAGTACATGGGATGTGTAAAATTAGAGATACTTCAGGAAATAAAATGGAGAGAGGAGGTTAAGTAGAGAAAGTGAATGAAAAAAATTCTAATACAAATTGATACAAATTATGATTTAAGGGAGTGAGACACAAGTGAATATTTTAAGGAGGTTTATAAGTTTAAACTCTCAAATTTTGACATTGTAATCAGCCACGCTTTTCTCAACTCTCTCCTAAGTTTCCACACCTAACACTCCACATGGGCTCTTCTCATTTCTCTGCCTCTGAGTCCTCCTGAAGCATGTAGTTGGCTTCCTTTTATATTTGAAAGACCCATGGCCCCTTAGTGTTATAAAATAGTAACAATGCCAATTAGTAAAACAGTGGTTGAGAATTAACATGTACTTTGCGTTTGTTCTATGCTCTGAAATATCTGGCACGTTTTGTCTCTTTTACACACAATCCTGTGAAATCTAGATGAATAAGCTTATTTTGAAGAGGGAAATTAACAAGATTAGGGAAATATAGGTAGCACCTGATGGCGCTGGAAATTTTAAAAAGTTCTGAGTATAAACACTTAATTTTCTCATGCTGTCACCTAGGCCAAGAGTCATATTTATACCATTTGTAGGATATATTTATATGCAAGCCTAAGTCTGGTGACTGATGGCTCCCTGGGGAAATCCACTCATGGTATTAGATAACATGAAACATAAATCTTACTTAATTTTGTTGTAGTTTATTACATCAGCTGACAATTTTTCTTTCTTTTTTTCCTTCTGTACCCATATTCCCTGAACCAGCAATTTCAATTTTAAGCAAATTTGAGACTATCCAAATAAAGTGTTCCCCAAATCCTCCTGGCCTGAATATCTGAAAGTTATTTTTGTCATTTCCTCTCTGTGATCGTTCTCAGTGTTATAATTTCTATAAGTTGTAATTTGTTTCCATATAGTGCCAAAGTGACCAGTTTATTATGAAATCCATGGAGGGAAAATAAAATTAACTGTTTAATCATATGTATACCTAGCATAAGGTAGAGCAACTAGATTTTTAAATGATCATTGGGTTGATTTTGCACTTCCTGCATTTGACCTATGTATTATGAGGAGAAAGCAGTTAATAGAAAACATTTGGTTTGACAGAAAATATTTATTCATTCATCCATGATCAAACTACCCATTTGTCCATTCATACATATATTCATTCAGAAACATCTAATGAATCCACGCCAGGGACTGTGCTAGACACTGCGGATACAATGTATGTATCTTCTTCTTCACAAAATATGCTATATATTTCATGAAGGACAAAGAAAACAAAGACAGCTAAAGTGGGAGGGGCTGTAGAGAGTGCTTCCAGACAGCATTCAGCTTGGAAAGACTCATGCCTTCTCACGCCTAAACTCTGATTCCTATGAATGGAAAGAATGCTGTACAAGAAATAACCCTGTTTCTAAAATCGCCCTAAGCCATGGAGCATCATTAGAGATCACTAGAGGACTTGAGAAAATGACTGGGCCCGCTCCTGCATCTTTTCATTCAGTAGTTCTAAGGTGGATGTGAGGTAAGCCCAACGCTGGTCTAAACAGAACCTTGTGAGTGTTAAGGACTAGCATCCCTCTGATGAGTGTGATTATTTGGACAGTATGGCTTGGCCATCAGATGGCATCCTGAGATAGGCAGTCCCATGCCACGGTGTGAGCTTGGAGAACAGAGCATGGGATGGATTTTAGCCCTCTTTCCTCCTTTGCTCAGCAGAGCTGGGTCTAGACATCTGAAAACGCTCTCCATTTGTTGTTGTTAGGTGTGTCATTATTCTAAATGTTCTCCTTAAGTGAATGTTGCCCATAGGCCTCTGCCTCTCTAGTCATTGTATACATATGTGTCAGAGAACCTGCACTTCTGAGTATTTTTTTCCATTGAATACGTTCCATTGTTGTACAGAATTCAGCCCCACCCCCCCGCCGCCACCTTGTATCTATATGATGCCAAGTAATGACATAAAATAAATGGTATCTACATAAACACCATTTGTGTATTTCTAAGCTCCAGATTTTCCTACAGTTTTCATGGTTGGATAAAATTAACAGCTTTAATTTAATGATACTAATTAAAAAGTTAGTAAATTTGTTGCCTGTTCTGACTGATCACTGTTTACTGGGTTCTGCATGGGATGATTTGATAGTTGGTGATCACAAACACAAGGATATGAAAAAATGACTTTGTGGGCAAAATGAAGGACTAGCAAAGTTTTGATTATCAATTTAATAATATCTTTATGTTTTTTGCATTTTCCAGGCTATTTCTAGGTAGAGTGGTATAAATTTGCCAAATGTTAGTAACAAACAGTGCCAGAAAGAGCAACATAGAACTGATCAGGGAAACATTACATAGGTCCAACTAGGGCATTGAATAAAAATGGCTTTGAATTCTCAGGGAAAAAAACATCAAGGATAATTACTTTTTAGATATTTGGCCTATTCCGGAGTTCTCTGTCCAAGACAAAGGTAATGATTTTAGAAAGCAAATGTAACAGCTCAAAATAGCTCTCTTTTTAAAGATCTAAATGTAATAGTCATATTTAGAAAGCAGAGATAGATTTTGCACTTTAGAAAATGAAACCAGAGTTCTAAAGAGGAAGAGCAAAGGAGAGAAAACATGTGCAGAAGGCAGTTAAATAACCCTGATTAAAGTTACTGGAAGAATCTCAGGTCATAAATAAAAATGAATCTATATCTGAAATAGATTCTACATTTTCAGCATCAAATAACTATGAGCTCACAATCTTTTTCCTAAACTTTTTATATTGTTTTTTATTTTTTCACTTTACAAAATATTGATGTTCATTTTCCTGGGATAAATGACATACTGCTTTCATTTTGCTCCCTATTCTCCAACTAGAATTTAATTTTTTAAATGCCAATGTTAAGGGCTTGATATTTATGAAAATATACAAAATCATATACAATTTCTTTACTTTCTTATTTATATTTTTTAAAAGATTAAAGTATTAAAGTAGATAAATGTTATTTCTGTAGAAAAACTTTTATACAAAAAAGACTAATATTCAAATGATTAGAATTTCTGTTTTCAAAAATAGAATTATCCCCAGATTAATGGTGATGTTACAAAGAATGGGCTGGCTTCCCTATACCATAGTCGTTTTATAAAGGCTGGCAAATGAAGAAGTGTCTATTAAAAGACGACAATTTAAAATTCAAGACCAAATATGCCATCTGAAAAGCAGCCATTATTCTTTCAATGGATATTATTGACTATTTACTGCATGCCAGGCTCTATGAATATCAACATGAAGCGGGGAAACACCAGTGACTGCTGATTACAGTAGTTCTCAAATGTCAGATAATTGATTAATTCAAAACTAGAGTGACAGAGGTCTCTGTGGATCATATGAAACATAGTTTCAGTATGAAAATGTTTTAACAACTCCATCAAAAACTGGGCAAAGTACATGAGTAAACACTTCTCAAAAAAAGACATACATGCAGCCAATAAGCATATGAAAAAAAGCTCAACATCACTGATCATTAGAGAAATGTAAATCAAAACCACAATGAAATACCATCTCACACCATTCAGAATGGTTATTATTAAAAAGTCAAAAAATAACAGATGCTGGTGAGGTTGTGGAGAAAAAGGAACACTTAGACGCTGTTGGTGGGAGTGTAAATTTGTTCAATCATTGTGGAAGACAGTGTGTTGATTCCTCAAAGACATAAAGGCAAAAATACGATTTGACCCAGCAATTCCATCACTGGGTATATACCCAAAGGAATATAAATCGTTCTGTTCTAAAGACACATGCAGGCATATGTTCATTGCAGACTATTCACAATAACAAAGATATGGAATCAATCTAAATGCCCATCAATGATAGACTGGATTAAGAAAATGTGGTACATATACACCATGGAATACTATGAAGCCATAAAAAGAATGAGATGATGTCCTTTGCAGGGACATGGGTGGAGCTGCAGGGCATTATCCTTAGCAAACTAAATGTAGAAACACAGAGCCAGATACTGCATGTTCTCACTAAGAGGGAGTTAATCATGAGAACACATGGACACAGAAAGGGGATCAACACACACTGGACATATCAGGGGATGGAGGGTGGGAGGAGGGAGAGGGAGAGGGTCAGGAAAAACAACTAGTGAGTACTAGGCTTAATACCTGGGTGATGAAATAATCTGCACAATAACTCCCCATGACACATGTTTACCTATGTAACACACTTGTACATATACCCCTGAACTTAAAAAATATCTTAAAAAAGGAAGCGTTTTAAATATTTACAATAACAAAATATATTCTTTCTCTTAGATCAATTACATATTATATTGAATTTAAAAACATGTTATTTTAAAATAAAATATAGATATAGAGAAACATCACAAAGAAATAGATAACTTTTTGAGATATTAAAGTAAACATCCTTACAATCATCAGCAAGTTAAGAAACTTTGCCAGGGTCCCCAGATGTCCCTTTATGTGTGTGGCCCCCACAAAGGCTACCACTGTCTCAACTTCTAAAGTAATAACTTTGCCTTATTTACAGTGTTATCACTGAGGTGTGAATCTCTAGTTTAAAATATAGTTTAGTCTTGTCATTAAAAAATTTTATTTGAAGTGTTTTTTAAGTCTCTTTTAATTCACAGTTTCCCCTGTCATCCCTCTACCTTTCTAACATTACATCTGCAAAAAGACCCAGGATATTTGACCTGCAGAGTTTCCTACTGTCTACATTTGGCTGACTGCATTTTCATGGCAAACTTCATCATGCACCTCTGTCCTTTGCAAATTGGTACCTGGAACCAGAGGCTCAATTAAATTAAGATCGGATCCCTTTGGCAAAACTCTAGGTGGTGGTGTGTTCCTTCAGATGGCGTATGGTGTCTGCTTGTCTCTCATGTTAGAGATGGTAACGGCAGTGATCTTCAAGTGGTCTCTTGAGTCCTTTCAACATGATCCTAGACATTTGTGAGAACTTGCTCACTATGCAGTTTGACAAGATTTCCTAGTTTGTCATATATCCCTTTCCTGTCCCAAGCCTGGAATCAACCCATTCTTCAAGAAGCTCTGGTTTCTTTTATTAGGAAATGACAATTGAAGACTACAATCTGGGTGCAAGGAATGTTAATTGCTACTGAGTGGGTCACTATTTCTTGGCGTCTCAGTGGGCAGAAAACATATACAATTTTTAAAGAGAGAATTCCTCATGACTTCATCCTGGTATTTGCAAATTCAAATTCAAGACTACAGAATTTCCACATAGCTTCATTTAAATTATACAAATAATCAGTCTCAAATCCACAGGAGATAGTAAAATTTGAATAGCCCAATTATTTTTCCTTACATCATACACACATCTGTCTTAAAATAACACTACTATATTATCATCCTCAACATAATTAACAAGAACAATTAAAATATTGTTTGCATATGCTCTTCCCACGCTCCACCATTTTTTAGAGTTATGCTATATCTACATTGCCTGAACTTAATACCAATGCATACTGCAGTCTTTCTTTTTTAATCTTCATTTAGTCTTAGTTCTAAAAGTAACTGTATATTCTACATGTTTAATTCTCTTCGTCATTTGGTTGTCTGATGTTCATTCTCTACTACATTCCTTAGTAAGGACTTACGGAAACAGTATTTACTGCAGTTTTTCATATTGATAATTGTTTGTATCTAAAATCATTGGTTCACATTTTTTTTCCCTAGAATATCCTCCATTTTGTTGTGAAAGAAAGTGTGACTCTCGAAAAGTGTGCTAACGATGTAATATCTATAAGTCATTTGCTATTTTTGTTTCTTTTGCCTAGATGGTCAATTTTTTTTTGTTTTCATTAAAATCCAGTAGTTTTATTTGAATATGGTTTGTGTTGGTTTTTCTAAGTTGATAACTTCAAGTATAGAGGCTGCTTTTTCAATATATAGATTCAAATTTATTTTATTTGAGGAAAGTTTTGTTTGAATTATAGTTTTTGTATTGGTTCTGTTCCCTTTGGTTTTTCTCTTCAGAGACTCCTTTTATTTGTACATATTTTTAAAACCTATCTTAAATATTTATCACTTTCTCTCAAATTTTTAAATATCTTTATCATGTTTATTTGATTTAAATTGTTTTCTCCTTTTTTCACCATGTAGTTCTCATAAGTGATTTTCTCATCATCTCAGTGTTTACTAATTTTTATATTCCCTCGGGTTTAATCTTCATTTTATATATGTTTTTTTCTTTTTGAGCACTGTCATTTTATCTCTGAGGTTTTTCTGATACTGATTTACATATTCTTTCACTGTTCTTTTATAGTTTTATTAATATCTTTTAGTTCTGTGTAAAACAGGATACTGTCACTTTTTTTCATTTTGTTTTCTTATAATAGCTTCATATGAGATTTAACCTCAATATTTAATCTTTGCTCATTTTTAAGAGAAATTAGTTTTCCTCCCATTTTGGAAGGAGGTTTTGCTCAGATAGGCTTTCTACCTTCCCAGTGCTCGTTCTTTTCCTGTTTTTGCATAGTGTTAAAAAATATGGCGACTTGCTTTCTGAGATTTCTTGACTCTCTTCCCCTTCCCCACTTTTATCTGGAGCTTCTATTTTCTTCATCTCTGTTTCACATACTCTACTTGATTTTTATTCTGCTCCCAGGAGTTGCTACTGAATGTGAGCAGTCTCTGAAGAGGAAGCCATGTGGCAAGTCAATTGCAAGAATACACATGGTTTAGTGGCCAGACTTTTAACTAATCCCTTAGCTCTCCTCATGGACTCCTTATATTCATCCAACTTTGAGTTAAGCAAACCTCTCCAAATTTTAAGTTATTTCCAAATCAGCCCACTGTGCTTTCCAGTGATTCGTTTTTGGCTGTTTTGGATTTTTCTTATTATAAGGTCCAACAGATGCTCTGTTTCTTTCCTTTGTGTTTCCTGCTCAAATGCTAATATCATCAAGTCTTGTGGCTGTATAGTCTGTCTTCACGTGCTTGTGTTTTTGACATTCCTGAGGATAGTCTGTTCCCTAATGTTGCCATGGTTGATTCTATGTAGTTTTTCTATCTATTTTTACCTAAGAATTCAAAGCTTGTTGCTGCTACCATCTTCCCAGAATCCCTTTTACTAGATTTTGATATAGATAATTTGTAGCCGATACTAAGTTTAATAAAACTGTGTGAGAGAAAACGATGACTGAAGACATTGTATCCATTACTTGTTACTATCTTACAAATTTGGGAAAATTAGATTTTACTTGATTTATATGAGCAAAGCCCCTTTAGATATTGATCTCAGAAAGCCTCTGTGGTGCTGAGACAGTAATACAGGGAAAATTGCTGCAGAAGAGGGAATATATTAAAACTGCCCATGGTAAGTGATTTACCTACAGTCAGAGAAACAGACTTCATGATATTTTTGTCATGCAACGATCACAAAAAAAAGATAATTTAAGTATCTGAAGAAAACCTACTTCTGAATTTTTTTAAAAATTGTATTTCCAACTTAGTTGTGGAATACTTTGAAGGGAAAAGTAGAAAAGCTATTTCAAGGTTGTTATTTTTAAAAATGAAGATGCCAGTGAAGATAGTATACTCTGGGGGGTTGAAATTGCCTTGCTGGATGAGTAAATTGAATAGCTTGGAAGGTAACATCATCCTTTTCAGGTCATGAGAACATCATTCCGGAAGTCACTGATATTACTACTAAAGATATTATCCCTCCTATGAGTTAATGCAGTTTCTAGGGGAGGGAGACAGAGTGCAATAAGCAAAAGTGTTCAACATATAATATCTGGTGCCAGTCCCGGTGTTATCATTTATGATCTATGTAATCTTAGGCAAGATATTTAATGTTTTTAAGTCTTGAATTCATTACCTGTAAATATACATTATATGTGACAATTTAAAACAATGATAAATATTATTATGTAAATACTACTCTTATTTACAGGGAATGGCTTAACACACCAAAACTGCACATCTTCCTCAATTTCCAATCTGTAGTAAGTGGCACAGTACCTGTCCAATTGCCCAGACCGGAAGTATTGAATATTTCTTCTCCTTCTTACTGGCAGCCAACCAATCACTAGGGCCTACAAAATGTACTTTGTCAATATCTCTCAACTACATTTATTTCTCCCCACACCCACCATCACTACTGTAGTTCAGGTCATCATTCTTTTTCATCTGAATTATTGCTAGAACACCCTTCAGAATTTCCCCGCCTACAAGTGTAACATTTTCCAAGAACAGTATCCATGGCATAGCCAGAGTGATCATTCAAATGTGCACAAGATTATGAAATTTTCTCCCTTAGGCTCCCTTAAATAATTATTATTACATTCAGACAAATTTCCAACTTCTTAACATGACTTGTCAGGTCCCCACCTAACTGGTCCATTTGTTACCATTTATAGTCCTTACTCACTTCTGTACAGCCCAGCAAACTAGTTTTGGTTTCCTGAAGGTGCTGTGCATTCCTTTGCCTCAGTGCCCTTGTCTGGAATATATTTATAGCTCTTCCATGTCTCTCACCACCAACTGCCAGTCTTCCCTGAATCTCAAAATCTGGCTTGGTTGTCCCTCTTATGTATTCCCACTACTTATTTTGCATTATACTTTTACTTATTTTGCATTATACTTGTCTGTTTAGTTTAACACTTTCCTCATTTGAGTTCAATCTCCAAGAAGTCAAATACCGTAAAATATTCACCATTGTGTCTTTTATTTCTCATAACAATATTTGCTGGATGAATGATTTACCACATTGTTCCCATAAAACTCACACTTTGTAGACATAATGGTGAGCTGCCTTTCAAACTTGATTAGGAGGTTATCCTGAACTGAACCACAAAAACAGCTCCAATTTTTAAAGATGGAAACATTTCCATTCTGTCCCACTCTTCTATAGATGTTCAAATTATGTTCTAATATTGTAAACAAATCTCTGATGGGCATAATGATAATCTTCTCAATAATTATTTTATTTCCTTTCTAGATATTAAGAAGAATCTGTACACATTAATATGTGTGCCTCAGGGAGGAGGGGCCAAGATGGCTGAAAGGAACAGCTCTGGTCTGCAGCTCCCTGCGAGACCAATGCAGAAGGCGGGCGATTTCTGCATTTCCAACTGGGGTACCCAGTTCGTCTCACTGGGACTGGTTAGGCGGTGGGTACAAACCATGGAGGGTGAGCAGAAGCAGGGTAGGGAGTCGCTTCACTCAGAAATTGCAAGGAGCTGGGGAATCTCCTGCCGCTAGCCAAGGTAAGCGGTTGAGGGACTGTGCTACCTGGCCTGGATACTACACTTTTCCCATGGTTTTCGCAATTTGCAGATCAGTAGATTCCCTCACGTGCCTAAACCACCAGGGCCATGGGTTTCAAGCACAAAACTGGGCAGCTGTTTGAGCAGATACCAAGCTAGCTGCAGGAATTTTTTTTGTACCCCAGTGGCACCTGAAACCCCAGCGAGACAGAACCGTTCACTCCCCTGAAAAGGGGCTGAATCCAGGGAGCCAAGTGGTCTTGCTTAGCAGGTGCCACTCCCACGGAGCCCAGCAAATTAAGAACCACTGGCTTGAAATTCTCACTGTCAGTCTGGCAGTCGGAAGGCGTCCTGGGACGATTGAGCTTGGCGGGGGAAGGGGCATCTGCCATTACTCAGGCTTGAGTAGGCGATTTTCACCTAACAGTGCTAAGGGAGGCTGGGAGGTTTGGACTGGGCAGAATTCACCACAGTGGTAAAGTGGCTGTGTCCAGATTGCTTCTCTAGATTCCTCCTCACTGGACAGGGCATCTCTGAAGGAAAGGCAGCTGCCTCAGTCAGGGGCTTACAGATAAAGCTCTCATTTCCCTGGGATAGAGCACCTGGGGGAAGGGGCAGCTGTGGGTACAGCTTCATTGGATTTAGTCTTTCCTGCCTGCTGGCTCTGAAGAGGGCAGCTGGTCCTGACAAGGGTGAATCTCCCAGCACAGCGCTCAAGCTCTGCTAAGGGACAGACTGACTCTTTAAGTGGGTCCCCAACCCCCATGCCTCCTGACTGGGAGAGACCTCCCAACAAGGGTCAACAGACCCTTAACACAGGAGAGCTCTGGCTGGCATCAGGCCAGTACCCCTTTGGGATGGAGCTTCCAGAGAAGGAGCAGGCTATAATCTTTGCTGTTCTGCAGCCTCCACTGGTGATACCCAGGTGAACAGGATCTGGAGTAGACCCTCCAGCAAACTGCAGCAGACCTGCAGAAGAGGGGCCTGTTACAAGAAAAATTAACAAACAGAAAGCAACAACAACATCATCAGCACAAAGGACCATCATGCAAAAAACCCCATCCAAAGGCCATCAGCCTCAAAGATAAATCCACGAAGATGAGGAAAATTCCAAAAACCAGAATGCCTCTTCTTCTCCAAATGATCGCAGCTCCTCTCCAGCAAGGGCACAAAACTGAACAGAGGATGAGATTGTCGAATTCACAAAAGTAGTCTTCAGAAGGTGGGTAATAACAAACTCCTCTGAGCTAAGGGAGCATGTTCTAACCCAATGGAAGAAAGCTAAGAACCTGGATAAAAGGTTGCAGGAACTGCTAACTAGAATAACCAGTTTAGAGAGGAACAAAAAATGACTTGATGGAGCTGAAAGACACAGCAAAAGAACTTTGCCAAGCATATGCAAATATCAATAGCCAAATTGATCAAGTAGAAGAAAGGATATCAGAGATTGAAGACCAACTTACTGAAATAAGGCATGAAGACAAGATTAGAGAAAAAGAATGAAAAGGAACAAAGCCTCCAAGAAATATGGGACTATGTGAAAAGACTGAACCTACGTTTGACTGGAGTACCTGAATGTGATGTGGAGAAGGGAACCAAGTTGAAAAACACACTTCAGGATATTATCCAGGAGAACTTCCCCAACCTAGCAAGACAGGCCAACATTCAAATTCAGGAAATACAGAGAACACCACTAAGATACTCCTCGAGAAGGGCAACCCCAAGACACATAGCATCAGATTCTCCAAGGTTGAAATGAAGGAAAAAATGTTAAAGGCAGCCAGAGAGAAAAGTCAGGTTATCTACAAAGGGAAGCCCATCAGACTAACAGCAGATCATTCTGCAGAAACCCTAGAAGCCAGAAGAGAGTGGGGGCCAATATTCAACATTCTTAAAGAAAAGAATTTTCAACCCCAAATTTCAAGCTGAACTAAATTTCATAACCAAAGGAGAAATAAAACCTTTTCCAGACAAGCAAATGCTGAGGGATTTTGTTACCACCAGACCCACCTTACAAGAGCTCCTGAAGGAAGCACTAAATATGGAAAGGAAAAACCAATACCAGCCACTGCAGAAACACATCAAAATATAAAGACCAATGACACTTTGAAGAAAGTTTATCAACTAATGTGCAAAATAACCAACTAGCATCATGATGACAGGATCAAATTCACCTATAACAATATTAGCCTTAAATGTAAATGGGCTAAATGCCCCAATTAAAAGACACAGCCTGGCAAATAGGATAAAGAGTCAAGACCCATCAATGTGCTGTATTCGGGAAACCCATCTCACGTGGAAAGACACATATAAGCTCAAAATAAAGGGATGGAGGAATAGCAAATGGAAAGAAAAAAAAAAAAAGCAGGGGTTGCAATCCTAGTCTCTGAACCAACAAAAATAAAGAAAGACAAAGGGCATTATATAATGGTAAAGGGATCAATGCAACAAGAAGAACTAATTATCCTAAATATATTTTCACACAATACAGGAGCACACAGATTCATAAAACAAGTTCTTAGAGTCTATAAAGAGACTTAGACTCCCACAGAATAATAATGGGAGACTTCAAAACTCCATCGTCAATATTAGACACATCAACAGGACAGAAAATAAGCAAGGATATTCAGGACTTGAACTCAACTCTGGACCAAGCGGACCTAGTAGACATCTACAGAACTCTCTACCCCAAATCAACAGAATATACAGTTTTGTCAACACCATACAGCACTTATTCTAAAATTGACCACATAATTGGAAGTAAAACACGCCTCAACAAATGTGAAAGAACAGAAGTCATAACAAACAGTCTCTCAAACCACAGTGTAATCAAATTAGAACTCAGATGAAGAAACTTACTCGAAACTGCACAACTACATGGAAATTGAACAACCTGCTCCTGAATGACTACTGGGTAAATAACAAAATTAAGGCAGAAAAAAATAAGTTCTTTGAAACCAATAAGAACAGAAACACAATGTACCAGAATCTCTGGGACACAGCTAAAGCAGTGTTAAGAGGGAAATGTATAGCACCAAATGCCCATATGTGAAACCTGGAAAGATCTGAAATCAATACCCTAATATCACAATTAAAAGAACTAGAGAAGCAAGAGCAAACAAATTCTAAAGCTAGCAGAAGACAAGAATAACTAAGATCAGAGCAGAACTGAGGGAGACAGACACAAGAAAAACCCTTCAAAAAATCAGTGAATCCAGGAGCTGGATTTTTGAAAACATTAACAAAATAGACTGCTAGCTAGATTAATAAAAAAGAAAACAAAGAAGCACCAAATAGAAACAACAAGAAATGACAAATGGGATATCACTGTTGATCCCACAGAAATACAAACTACCAATCAAAGAATACTATAAACACCTCTACTCAAATAGCTAGAAAATCTAGAAAAAATGGATAAATTCCTGGACACATACACTCTCCCAATATTAAACCAGGAAGAAGTTGAGTCCTGAATAGACCAATAACAAGTTCTGAAATTGAGGCAGTAATTAATAGCCTACCAACCAAAATAAATAAAGAAATAAAAGCCTAGGACCAGATGGATTCACAGCTGAATTCTACCAGAGGTACAAAGAAGAGCTGGTACCATTCCTTCTGAAACTATTCCAAACAATAGAAAAAGAGAGACTCCTCCATAACTCATTTTATGAGATCGGCATTATCCTAATAACAATAGCCATTGTTATTACATAATGTTATTATTGTTATTACATAATAACATTGTTATTACATACATTGTTATTAGGATAACAATATCAGAGACACAACAAAAAAGAAAATTTTAGGGCAATATTCCTAATAAACATTGATGCAAAAATCCTCAATATAATACTGGCAAACCGAATCCAGCAGCACATCAAAAAGCTTATCCACCACAATCAAGCCAACTTCATCCCTGGCATGCAAGGGTGGTTCCACGTACAAAAATCAATAAACATAATTCATCATATAAACGGAAACAGTGACAAAACCACATGATTATCTTAATAGGTGCAGAAAAGGCTTTTTATAAAATTCAATATCCCTTAGGCTAAAAAAGTATCAATAAAATAGGTATTGACAGAACATATTTCAAAATAATAAGAGCTGTTCATTACAAACCCGTAGCCAATTTCATATTGAATAGGCAAAAGCTGGAAGCATTACCTTTGAAAACTGGCACAAGACAAGCTGCCCTCTCTCACCACTCCTATTCAATGTAGTATTGGAAGTTCTGGCCAGGGCAATCAGGCAAGAGAAAGAAAGAAAGTGTATTCAGATAGGAAGAGAGGAAGTCAGATTGTCTCTGTTTGCAGATGATATGATTGTATATTTAGAAAATCCCATCGTCTCAGCCCCAAAACTCCTTAAGCTGATAAGCAGTTTCAGCAAAGTCTCAGGATACAAAATCAATGTGCAAAAATCACAAGCGTTCCTATACAACAATAATAAACAAGCAGAGAGCCAAATCGTGAGTGAACTCCCATTCACATTTTCTACAAAGAGAATAAAATATCTAGGAACACAACTTACAAGGGATGTGAAGGACCTCTTCAAGAAGAACTACAAACCACTGCTCAAGGAAATAAGAGAGGACACAAACAAATTGAAAAAATATTCCATGCTTACGGATAGGAAGATACAATATTGTGAAAATGGCCATACTGTCCGAAGTAATTTATAGATTCAATGCTATTCCCATCAAGCTACCATTGACTTTCTTTGCAGAGTTAGAAAAAACTACTTTAAATTTCATATGGAATCCAAAAAAGAGCCCATATATCCAAGACAATACTGAGCAAAAAGAACAAAGCTAGAGGCATTATGATACCTGACTTCAAACTATACTACAAGACTACAGTAACCAAAACAGCATGATACTGGTACCAAAACAATTATAAGAACTAATGGAACAGAACAGAGAACACAGAAATAATGCTACACATCTACAACCATCTGATCTTTGAAAAACCTGACAAAAACAAGCAATGGGGAAAGGATTCCCTGTTTAATAAATGGTGCTGGGAAAACTGGCTAGCCATATGCAGAAAACAAAAAATGGACCCCTTCCTTACACCTCATACAAAAGTTAACTCAAGATGACTAAAGACTTAAATGTAAAACCTAAAATCATAAAACTAGAAGAAAACCTAAGCAATACCATTCAGGATATAGGCATGGGATAAGTCTTCATAACTAAAACACCAAATGCAATTGAAACAAAAGTCAAAACTGACAAATGGGATTTAATTAAACTAAAGAGCTTCTGTCAGCAAAAGAAACTATTATCAGAGTGAACATGCAACCTACAGAATTGGAGAAAATTTTTGCAATCTATCCATCTGACAAAAGGCTAATATCCAGAATCTACAAGGAACTTAAACAAATTTACAAGAAACAAACAACCCCATCAAAAAGTAGGCAAAGAATAAGAACAGACACTTCTCAAAAGAAGACGTTTATGAAGTCAACAAACTTGAAAAAAAGCACTGGTCATTAGAGAAATGCAAATCAAAACCACAATGCCATACCATCTCACTCCAGTTGGAATGGCAATCATTAAAAAGTCAGGAAAAAACAGATGCTGGCAAGGCTGTGGAGAAAAAGGAACACTTTTACATTGTTGATGGGAGTGTAAATTAGTTTAACCATTGTGGAAGACTGTGTGGCTATTCCTCAAGGATCTGGAACCATAAATACTATTTGACCCTTAACTGGGTATATACCCAAAAGATTAAAAATCATTCTACTATAAAGACACATGCACATGTATGTTTATTGCAGCACTACTTACAATAGCAAAGACTTGGAACCAACCCAAATGTCCATAAATGATAGACTGGATAAAGAAAATATGGCACATATACATCATGGAATGCTATGCAGCCATTAAAAAGAATGAATTTGTGTCCTTTGCAGGGACATGGATGAAGCAGGAAGCCATCATTCTCAGCAAACTAACACAGGAACAGGAAACCAAACACTGTACATCCTCACTTACAAGTGGCAGTTGAACAATGAGAACATATGAACCCAGGGAGGGGAACATCACACATGGGGGTCCGTGAGAGGGTGGGGAGCAAGAGGAGGGAGAGCATTAGGACAAATACATAATGCATGTGGGACTTAAAACCTAGATGACCAGTTGATAGGTGCAGCAAACCACCATGGCACATGTATACCTATATAACAAACCTACATGTTCTGTACATGTATCCCAGAACTTAAACTAAAATAAAATTTATATGTGTGTGTGTGTGCACGCGCGTGTGCCTCATAACTCTTTGTGGTGCTTGTTGCTGTTCTTTCAGATGTGTAATACCTGAAATTCTTGAAAATACATAACCATCCAGGAATCACTCTTTTGAGTCCTAGTCTTACTGTTATGAATTGAATGTGTGTGTGTGTCATATGTTGAAGCCCCAAATTCTTATGTTGAAGCTCTAATCCCTAGTATGATGGTATTTGAGAATGGAGTCTCTGGGAGGTAATTAGATTTAGATAACATCATAAAGATGGTAATATGTTTTGGCTGTGTCCCCACCCAAATCTCATCTTGAACTGTAGTTCCCATAATCACCATGTGTTATGGGAAAGACCTGGTGGAAGGTAATTGAATCATGGGGCGGGGGGGGGTCCCCCTATGCTGCTATTCTCATTATAGTAAGTTCTCAGGAGATCTGATGGTGTTATAAAAGGCTTTTACCCCCTTCACGCCGCACTTCCCTTGCTGTCACCATGTGAAGAAAGACATGTTTGCTTCCCCTTCCACCATGATTGTAAGTTTCCTGCGGTCTTCCAGACATGCTGAACTGTGAGTCAATCAAACCCCTTTCCTTTATAAATTACCCAATCTCGGGTATGTCTTTTTTTAGCAGCGTGCAAACAAGCTAATACAGGTATGATTTCCATGAGGGGATTAGTGTATTTATAAGGAAAAGGAGAGAACAGAGTTGTCTCTCTCTCTCTCTCTCTCTCTCTCTCTCTCTCTCTCCCTCTCTCTCTCTCTCTGCCATGTGAGGACACAGTGAGAAGGCACCCAACTGGGAACTAGGAAGAGAAAGCCCTCACTGGGGAACTGAATCAGTCAGTACCTTGACATTGAACTTGTCAGCCTTCAGAACTGTGTGAAATAAATTTCTGTTGTTTAAGCCACCTAGTTATGGTATTCTGTTATGCAGCACCAGTTGACTAATACACTTACTAAACAACAATTAATCATCATTGTATTCATCTAAATGGAGGGCTAAATGAAATATATGTTTATAAACAGAAAACCAATGTGAACTTTTGGTACTTCTAAGGTGAGAAACTCCAAAATGTCAAAAATCAATTAAAGTAACCGTTCACACAAAATATTTGTGCCAGCTCCCTACAAAAAGGGAAAAAGAATACTCCTCATAGGGAAAATTTTTGTTAACTGTACTGCGCTCTGGGCATTTTTCTCCATTTCTCACATCCCCAAATTCCCCTTTTCAGGAATATAGCAATATATTTGATTAGATGAAAGCCTACCTAATGCCATCATTCTTGTATGGCTCTCAGTACAGACAGTATTTTTCCATTTGTTTCATAACAGCATGTTTTTCCCATTATTGGGATATCTGAGAGCACAGGAAATAAAAATAAATTATTACCTTCTATACTATCAGAGAAGACTCTAAAGCCTATTCTAAAAATGTAATGGATCTTTTTTGAAAGAAGTTTGTGAAGAAACTTAGAAGACCATGCACTTGTGAATATAGATCCTCCACTTTATCCTAATGTGTCAGAGATTGTATGTGTGTATTGTTTCTGTAGAGATATCATCAAATGAACATCAGTTTGACAAGAAAATAAACATTATTTTTAAAGCAATAGCAATACATCGATGCTAGTGTTGTACTGATATCCATGGGCTCTGGATAATTTTAAGAACTGAAAGTCAAGGAAGAACTCAGGAGGTTCACAAATGGAAAGAAAACTGAATGGAGAAGAGTCTTGAATGTTAGGTTAAACTGACACTAGCTGTGAATCTGAAAAATTCATGAATATATGATTCAGTTTCCTCTCTCATTGAAATAAATGTCATTCCATATGAAAGAGGAAGTCAAATAAAATAAGTCAATGAATATTGAGAGTTAAAAGTTTTAAATAGGTACAGTTTAAGCACTGCTAGAATATAGAAAAATTGAACTCCTTCAGTTACTGGATAATATCCTTAGTGAGATTCCAGTCAACCAGGCACCCTACATGCTTCACACTATATAGTCTCTCTCTTGAAAATATCTGGTGAGGCAACTTAAAAAATTAATAACATGTACTTAATAACACGTATATTGTAACTGAGACCAAAAGGGATGATCCAGAATCACACTGTGTTTATATGTATTAACCCTGTACTTAAACTGATGTTCTATATGCAGTAGATAATATGCAATACAAAGTGTGATGCACAACTACCATTTACTGGCAAAATGATAATAAACATAGCAGATGCTTTCAGTGCTTCATCTATATCCTTGTCCTTGCCACCTGAGTGCATCCAAGCCAATCGTCTAACTTTCAGCATCTGTATGTCTTTGTCTGAGAGCCTTCTCTCTTGCTACCATAGTTTAGTTTGTCATCAATGTGTTACCTGAAGTAGGCTCAGAGTGCTGGCTTACTAACACTACCACCCTCCTCTGTAGGCAGTCTTCAACATATTACTCACTGGAGTTGATGTATAAATGTCCCAGCTCCCTTGCACATTAAAGAACACTCTCAGACATGTGGTTTAGACTGACTCTGAATTTTCCCAGACAGATTAACCTCCAGTTGCCCACCCTTCCCTTTCTCATTTCTCCTCTCCCTTACTAATACTTCCTGTACGTCCCAAATAAATTAATTTTGCATTTGAGCTCTTGCTCAGGTGTTTTTTCTAGAACAGCCTAAATTAGGAGAATAATATTGTTCTCTCTCTCTCTCTCTCTCTATGTATATATAGGGGTGTGTGTGTGTGTGTGTGTGTGTATATATATATTTGAGATGGATATATATAGATATATATATATTTTTTGAGATGGAGTCTTGCCTTGTTTCCCAGACTGGAGTGCAGTGGTACAATCTTGGCTCACTGCAACCTCTGCCTCCCAGGTTCAAGCGATTCTCTTGCCTCAGCCTCCAGAGTAACTGAGATTACAGGCGTGCTCCACCATGCCTGGCTAATTTTTGTATTTTTGGTAGACATGGGGTTTCGCCACGTTGGACAGGCTGGTCTCGAACTCCTGACCTCAGGTGACCTGCCAGCCTCGGCCTCCCAAAGTGTTGGAATTGCAGGCATGAGCCATTGCTCCCAGCCAACATTGTATTTTAAGTTATACTAGTATTGATGCTCCTGGATTCCTCCTCCTTTGCTTTGGGAAGGAGAAGAAGCCCCTCTTCATTCCTACCACTGTGGGGAGGTAGGTGTGTGGTGATGGGAATAATCTCTTTTTAAAAACCCTGAAGCACTCAAAAGGGTAGCCTTCTTTCCCTTAGTCCTTCCCTTAAAATACCTTGGGATGTGGGTGGAGTCTTGGTTGTTAGGATAGTCTTTGAACTGACGTTTCTAAGTGGTTCTTGAAAGGAGATGGATGGCATAGCCTTTGGTGGTTCTCTGAGCTCAGAATGTGGGACCTTTACCTATGCTGCAAGAAAATCCCACTTGGCCTCCCAGAACAGGTCTGTGGGTTAGGCCCTCTCCAGCACCAAGGTGAGAGGTTCTCAGAGAAATTCACAGGGACGTGGGAAAAACTTGTGGAGACACGGACAATGGTCTTGGGACAAGGGTGAGCTAGGACAGCTGGGGAATAGAAACACAGGCAAGAGGCAAGGCAGCATCCTCATTGTGTGCCCTAAGGAGGTGTAGAACAGCTTCTGCCTGTTGAGCAGTAGAGAATTAAGTCCTAGTAAAGCTGTTGGGGAGGAGATTGTTGGAGCCTGCATCTTGAATGGCAAGTATTTCCCTGGCTAAGGAGACTGGAGACTTGGAGAGGAGTAGGGAGGACTCTCGCAGACAGAACAGGATATGCAAAGGCATTGAGACTTAAAATACTTTATGTGTGCACTCTGAGAAAGCATTTCTACAGTCCTTGTTGAGTGACACTACTGTTATCATTTATGGCATTGTGTATTTTAATTTTTAATTAGCAAATTGAAAATTGTTCTAGATACCAACAATGACAAGAATTATGACCATTTCTTTAAAACTTGAGTAGTAAAAGATCCTTCTCATAAGAAAAGAAAAAGTTTAAAAATGACTGAACCTGAAAGCTGCCATGTGATGGCTATTTAAGCCACAGCTTCTCTTCTGGCCTTTCTGACCTTTCCCTAAGACTCAAGGTGATGCCAGTGCTTGTCATCTTCATCATCACTCATCTGTTCTCCCTGTAGGACATCCACGTCCAGATGTCAAGGCAGGGCAGCTGACTGGCAGTGTTAAGATGACTTTTATTCTGTTCTAAATGATGAATTATTGCTTTAGACAAAATGACTCATCACCTTCTATAGCCTTCCTGCTGACATAGAAAACCTTAAATTTCATAAGCCTTTTGATTGGTATCATACGAAAAGGATTTTTCAGCAGTAGGCCATCTTTTTAGTTATTTTTGCTTTTGTTTTCCAGTAGGACACCAGAGATTTTGTTTCCTAGCTAGCTGGAACACTGAGTGTTAGTTCTTAGGAATGCGTTGTTAGGTTTTATAACTCCAAAGAACCCTGTTGTTCAAACAAGTGTTCATCTGTCAAGAATCCGAAAGGAATTGTCACACTGGGGATAACCATCATTCTGTGGGAATGTTAATGTCACTTTGCCGCCTGGATTTCTAAACCAGGATTGTGTTTTAATTTTTACTTTACGTAGGGCCATCTCTCCTCTACATTGGAAATAAACATCCAACAGAAGAGAAAATGATTAAATTATAATCTATCACTCTATTGTGTAATAAAAATGATTCAAAAATTTCTCATAGAAAACTTATTATTCTAATTACAATGTTAGTTGAAATCCTTATTCAAAATTGTACGATTATTGATTATTGAGAAATCAATAGAAAAATGGATAAAACTGAAAAGCAGCTAATATTCTTGTTACTTAGAGTTAAAAATTATGAAAGAGTTGAAAATAGTTGCTTAAGTAGGGCAAGAAATAGGATAGTAAAGAGACAATATTTTTCCCCCACAAGCCTTGTAAAACTGTTTGGCTCTAAATTACTTTATGAAAATTGTAAAGCGGCTATAAAGAGATTTGAAAGTTAAGAAGAAAATATTTTTAAAAGTGTATATTTGGTTTTTAATTAAAATTATACAAAAATTTAGATCGGTTTAATTTGAGGAGAATTACTTGAGACGTGCTATCCTGGGAAGAAGCCAGAAGCAACTTTTACCATCAATAGTATTTAAAACCTGTGAGCAAACACTAGGTCATAATCAAATGACTGCAGAGGATCCAGCCGGGGAGTGTGTCTGAAATGCACACTTAGTGAAGCTCTTCTAAGGTGACCATTGGAGCCAAAGTCAGAATTCAGAAAAGACCAGAGAGTTAAGGAATACAAGAGAAAAAGTGAGTCTGGCCAAATACTGGAAACAATACATCTATCAAGCTTATCCAACCCACCTTCTTTTGTTGTTGTTGTTTTGTTTTACTTTAGGCTTTTAGCAGCCTGAAACCATGGTTTTCAATTTCTGTCTCTAATGATAAGCGGAAAAGAGGGATGAGAAAGGGGCTTTACTGGCCCAACCAGAAACAGAAACTAAGAACCCATGACTATACCCAATTCTAGATTTTTATATGTTGTTGCTGTCATATTTTTGGGTGAACCTGTCCTATTTAAGGACTCCAGAAAGAAGGGGCTCCTATTTTCCTCCGAACTTCCATTTCGAGTTTAGTGTTAGAAAATTTGATGATTTATAGTACTTGCTGAGGCAGGCAGTGAGTTCTGAGGAATTGCCGTCCCATGTCATTCCCAATGAACTGAGTCCTAGAAATGTCTTTGGTATTGCCAAAGGTCAGGTGCCTCTTCAATGATGGCTTCTCCTCATGTTCTTCTTTTTGGAATATCATCTGCTGCGGAGTGGGATCTATACACGTGATTGTCATGGAAAGAGCAAGTTGGAGCTGACACGTCATCTTCACTGGCCGGTGGTGTTGGGTCTCCCATTTCTGGCTTGGATGGGTGGTATAAGCATAGTAGGAGGAGAGGCAGATATCATTCCCTCTTGGGTTGTCTCCTTAGTGCTTGGCACTGGCTGTGCTGGAGTAACTTCTGAAGGTTCTTTTAACAGGAGGAAATACTTTATAATCCTGTTAGATATTGACCTGGTGTACACGTTGTAGGGAAAACATGGCAAAGAAGCAAGGATGGAAATGTCTGTGCTAAAGAAATGCTCGGTATAAAATTTACATCCCATAGTGACTTGGGAGTTAGACCAATTGCATTGTATGCAAAATAAGTATAAGAGAAGAAATATTTGTTGTCCTGATGACATATATCAGACATTCATCTTGGAATGATGAGTAGCATAAAGGTGATTGCAAATGTAGAGGACTTACTATAGTGCCAAAAAAATGCAAATTGTGGGTAATTGGATAACTCATTGAGGAAAGATCTTAATAAGCAAATGGGCAGTGACTGGTGTGGACAGGACTAAATGATGATTTTGCAAATGGTTCTGATGAATTTACATTGTAGATAAAAATTTTATCCTTGGTTGTGGCTCACCCCTGTAATCCCAGCACTTTGGGTTGCTGAGGCAGGTGGATCACCTGAGGTCAGGAGTTCAATACCAGCCTGGTCAGCATGGTGAAACCTATCTCTACTAAAAATACAAAAATTAGCTGGGAATGGTGGCACACGCCTGTAGTCCGAGCTGCTCAGGAAACTGAGGCAGGAGAATTGCTTGAACCTGGGAGGTGGAGGTTGCAGTGAGTCGAGAGTATGCCACTGTACTCCAGCCTGGGTGACAGAGCAAGACTCTGTCTCAAAAAAAAAAACAACAACAAAAAATTATCCTTAACTGGAAAAAAATCTTCTGAAAGAACTGGCTATTGACACTGCAATTTGATGCCAAAGAAATTTATCAAATCTCTACCCGTAAGTGTTCCATGTTAACAATAATGACAGTCAGTAATTATTGATTCTATGTGCTAAACTCTGTGATAAAAGTCCTAGATGCATTATGTCATTATATACAAGCTAAGTATTGGTATCATCCTGCTTTTACAGATGGGGAAACTGTGGCACAGATACGTTGTTGCACGGTTACTCAGTAAGTGATGAAGTTGCATAAAAAAAAGTTCCGCTGGCCAGGTGCGGTGGCTCACGCCTGTAATCCCAGGACTTTGGGAGGCCGAAGTGGGCAGATCATGAAGTCAGGAGTTTGAGACCAGCCTGACCAACATAGTGAAATCCCGTTTTTATTAAAAATACAAAAATTAGCTGGGTATGGTGGCACACACCTGTAATCCCAGCTACTCGGGAGGCTGAGACAGGAGAATTGCTTGAACCCAGGAGGCAGAGGTTGCAGTGAGCTGAGACTGTGCCACTGCACTCCAGCCTGGGTCACAAGAGGAAGATTCTGACTCAAAAAAAAAAAAAAAAGGTTCTGTTAACCAAAGGTCACAGTAGAAAGGGCATGGTGGAGGTCTATCTGACTAGAAATGGACTATGGAAGTTTTAACTCTGGCATTTCTGTTTCTACACTTCGTAACAAATAATAAACCAATATTAATTTTCTCTTCCATTGGTACAAATAGAAAAACTGTTGTATACTCTGTTCATGTATATTTCTGTTAGCTTTTCTGCCATGTCACCTTTTAAAATATCAAACAGATGAATAAAAGTCATGTTTCATTTAAAAATAGCTCTTTCTTCCTTCTAGCTGTTTGAGTCAGTGCTAGCTCTCACTAATAAAGAGAGATGGACTAGTTAAAATGTTAATGTTAAATGATAAGTTTTAGGGAGTATTCTCTTTTCGAGATACTGAAGTATAAGGTCTGTAACAGTAGCAATGATTGATGATGTTCTCTAAGGAAACCAGACCTCTATAAAATTGTAGGAATAACTAATGGTTACTAATTATTCCTCTGTTTACATGGCAGAATTTGCCCTCTATTATTCATGGATTTTTCAGTATATGCCATATTTAACCAGACACTTGCGATTTTTTAAATGATGATATTCTAGTATTTGCATTTATTTCTCTCTCGCTCTCTATTTTATATATAGCCTACTCTGTATATATATGCCTACTATGTGCTAGATACTGTGCTAAGTTCTAGACATAAAGATTGAATAAGATGACACAATCCTTATTTTCACAGGTGTTTCTTACTTTCATGTGATTCTGCTAGAGGCAAATATAAAACAGATAATTTTACAAATAAACAGTTGTTTAATTACAATGCTGATAGACTGTCAAGGAAAAGCATAAGGTTTATGAAATGTCAGGGAGACTAATTCTAATACTAAGGTTACACAGGGAAGAGGGAGCCAGATCATGCAAAGGCTTGTAAACCTTTAGTGAACTTTATTTTGATATCAAAAGTAGTCATCAGGTAAAGATACTGAATAGATAAGCATTTCCAGCAAAAGACTACTGAAATAGTGAAGTCATCAGATGGTAGAGTCTTGTCTTAGTGTGGTGGTCTCTGAAAAAAAACGAAGGGACATGTTAGAAAGTTGAGTATGTATTAGAGGGCCTGGTTATGAGATCTTGGGATTTGAAATAACAGGAAATTTGGGTGTGAAAAACTAGCTTTGATTTTTGACATGTCAAATTCCACATGACCTTGGAGTATTCACAGGAACTCTTTATAATAAATGAGGCATGGTGTCCTGGCTAAAAAATTGGGAACCATTCCTAGAATTTCTGTGAATAGCTTTTACACTTGAGTAAGTCCAAGGAAGGGTCAGATCTTTTAAATCTGCACCAAGGTGGAAAGTGTCTGTGCATCTATAGTGTTGCATCTGGTGCCTAGAAGTTTTGTCAGTTTTGCATTCACACATGTGCTGTATGACCTAAGAGAAATTTAAATGTGGAAAGTGGCTGAACTCTTGAGGAATACGTGCAAAAGGAGAGATTTAGGAGGCCATTATAAGCAAGTGGGAAGAAGGGGGCGAACAGGTCTATCTGATGAAAATGTAATAATGTGAAAAGAAGGTAGCAATTAAAGCAAACACAGAAGACATCAAGGAGGAAGAAGTCAAGAGTCAAATGCAGCAAAATTTTGAAAAAGAGGTTTGGATGAGAAAATTACTGAATTTGGTGACTGGGACTTTAATTAGAGAATTTAGAGAAAGTTGTGAGAGTAGAAGCTAGATTTATTTCATTTATACATTCATTCATTGGATTTAAGCAGATTTTTAAAAACGTGGGATGTAGAGGAAGCCACCTTTATGAAGATTCATTCAAGGAAAGCAAAATCTAATTATCATTAAATTAATAGTAAAAAAAAATTGGTGCATGAGAAGAGGTTAAACTAAAAGTAAAAAAAAAAAAAAATCAGTGCATGAGGAGAGATACTGTAAAAGAAAAGGAATACTTATGGAAGTAGAACTTCAGAGATTTGAGAAGAGAAGGAAGAACAGCTAATTACAGGATTAACTAGTATAATTTTCAACATGGGTTCATTACTAGGAGAAAGTTTGCTTGATAGACTGAGAGTAGAGAGTCTAGAAATAGAAAGAAAAGACTAGATTTGGTTAAATTATTTAAGAGTTTTTATTTCTAATGTTATCTGTACAGTCCCTTAAATAGTTTTACTATAAATGAAGAGCCAATTTATGAAGACATTAGTGGGAAATAAGTTCTGAAAAATCAATTTTATGTTCATGTAAACTATATTATGGTTTGTAGTTTTCAGAGTTAAATTTATTGTTTTATCTTTTAAAATCATCTTATTCATATGGTAAATCTGAAAAAAATATTTTAATCAGATGAGCAATGGAGATATTAGTGTTTCCATATACTAGCAACAGATATTTGAAAAACAAAACAAAAATAACATGCTTTATAACAGCATCAAAATATTATATGCTTATCAATAACCTTAATAAAAGTATATATGACTTTATACAGTAAACTAAAAAAATATTTCTAAGAGAAATTTCAGGAAATCAAAATAAATGGAAGTTCAGCCCATTTTTATGAATGAGACCATTCAATATTTTTAAGATGCAAATTCTACCAATTTGATATTTAAACTCAATGCAACCCCTTTTAAAATAGCAACAGGATTTTTTTTTTCTTTTTTGGGGTAAACATTGTCAATGTGATTTTAAACTTTATTTAAAAAAAAAAACCTAGAATAAATAAAACGGTCTTGCAAAAGAAAAATATTGGAGGACTTATAGTATTTGACTTCAAGACATAGTACAAAGTGATGGTAATTAAGAGAGTGTAATATTAGTATAAGGATAGAAAAATAGGTCAATAGAACAGAATAGAGTTCAGTAACAAACCCATCATATATGGTCAATAAAGTTTTCAACAAAAATGTTGAATTGTCAATGAGGAAAGAAAAGTGTTTTCAGGAAATTGTGCTGGATAAGCACATGAAAATTAATCTTAATCTTAATTAATTACCTCACACCATTTGCAGACATTATTTTGATATGGATTGTATGCTTAAACATAAAAGTTGAAAGTATAAATATTCTAGAAGAAAATGAATAAAATGGACTTAATACAAATTTTAAAACCTCTACTTTTTAAAAGACACCATTTGATCCAGTAATCTCATTACTGGGTATATACCCAAAGGATTATAAATCATTCTACCATACTGACACATTCACACATATGTTTATTGTGGCACTGTTCACAATAGCAAAGACTTGGAACCAACCCAAATGCCCATCAATGATAGACTGGATAAAGAAAATGTGGCACATATACACCATGGAATACTATGCACCCTTAAAAAAGGAGGAGTTCATGTCCTTTGCAGGGACATGGATGATGGTGGAAACCATCATTCTCAGCAAATTAACACAGGAACAGAAAACCAAACACCACATGTCCTCACTCATAAGTGGGAGCTGATCAATGAGAATGCACGGGCACAGGGAGGGGAACATCACACACCAGGGCCTGTCAGGGGGTGGAGGCTAGGGGAGGGATAGCATTAGGAGAAATACCTAATGTAGATGACGGGTTGATGGGTGCAGCAAACCACCATGGCACATGTATACCTGTGTAACAAACCTGCGTGTTCTGCACATGTACCCCAGAACTTAGTACAATAAAAAATAAATAAATAAAAAGAAAATTAAAGGTAAACTATAGACTAGCTGATACTTGCAACACATATATCAGGCACAGGACTTGTATTCAGTATATATAAATAACTACAGTTCAATGTTAAGAAGGCAATCACCCAATTATATTTGGCAAGATATCTGAACAGAAACTTCACAAAAGAAGATATGAAATAGCCATTAAGCATACACAAAAAAACTGCTTAGCATCATTAGTCATAGGAAGATGCAAATTAAAGCCACAATGAAGTGTCATCTTGCCCCCGCTAAAGTGGTTGCTGAAGATGAAAAGCAATAGAAACAATGAGGGTAGGAACGTAAAGTAGTAACATCTCTCTGGACAACTCTTGGCAATTCTTTATCAAGTTAAATGTGTAACTATCCTAGCACCCAGCAATTTTACTCCCAGGTATTTGTCCCAAAGAGATGAAAATTATGTGTCCAGAAAAATGACACATAAAAGAATGTTTATATGTCATTATATATGAATAAAGGTGTCGTATAGCACCTTTTTCAGGTGCTATAAACATTATTTATAATAGCCCAGAACTGGAGACAACCTAAATGCCTATCAACAACAACAACAAAAAGAATCAACAAATTGTGATATCCATACCATAAAGTAATACTCAAAAAGAACAAACTTAATACGTGCTATGACATGGATGAACCTTAAAAACATTATGTTGAATGAAAGAAACCAGACACAAAAGACTACAAATTGTATTATTTCATTCATGTGAAGTTCACAAATAGGCAAAACTAATCTATGGTGAGAGAAATCAAAACAGGGGCTACCCATGGGAAGGTGTTATGAAACTCATAGAAATATCTGTGAAATGCAGTATACATAATGTTTACATAAACAAATAAATAAATTGCCTCTGTGAAAAACAACAGCTAATCAAATTGTTAGACTTTCTATAGACCAGGTAATTTTTTTACTGGGGAGGCTGTATGCCATAGAGGTAAAAAGCATAGGCTCAGCAATCAGACTCTCCGGGGGTTGGAATCCTGAATTCACTACTTAGGCACTTTAAGCAAGATATGGAACATCTCTGATAATTAATTCATTTATCTGTAAAATGGTGTTTTTGTTTGCATTTTGCATTCATCCTTTTCTCTTGCAGTTTGTTTGCTTGTTTGCCTTCACCTGAATTTCTGGCTGAGAAACTGTGGTTTGCACTTTTTGTTAAGCCTCTTATCTTGTGATGATGCCAGGGATGGTTCAGATTTAGTCTGACATTGACGTAGCCCAGGTGTCTGCTAAGTGGCTGTCTCTGCTCCCACCACAGCCCTTGACAATGGCTACAAGCTTCTTTGAAGCTGAATTCTTGGCCAGAGAAGTCCTTTCTATGCCTGGTTTCACAGAGGGCTGGTATGCAGGAATCTCAGAACTCACTACTCAAGGAAACTCCGAGTATCCTTTCCCCTTAACAATCCAGAGCTTAGTAGTTTCCAGGACCAGTTCTGCCTCCCAGTGTCTGCTTCTGTTCTGTTCCTGGCCCACGTATTTTAGAGATTTGTTGTTGTTGTTGTTGTTGTTGTTTGTTTGTATTGAGATGGAGTCTCACTCTGTCGCCTAGACTCGGGTGCGGTGGCGCGATCTTAGCTCACTATAACCTCTGCCTCCCAGGTTCAAGCGATTCTCCTGCCTCACCCTCCCGAGTAGGTGGGACTGTAGATGCGGGCCACCATGCTCGGCTAATTTTTGTATTTTTAGTAGATACGGGGTTTCTCCATGTTGATCAGGTTGGTTTTGAACACCTGACCTCAGGTGATCCACCCACCTCAGCTTCCAAAGTGCTGAAATTACAGGCGCTAGCCACCACGCCGGGCCTAGAGAACTGATTTGTATTTTTAAATTAAAGCATTTGTTAATCTCTTCTTGATTTTGTTAGAGGGTGTTGTGTGGGGAGATATTCTGCATTTTACTGATGGGAAGCAAGGCATGCTTCTTAAGATTTTAATTTAAAATGTTACCAATATTTCTACGATGTGAATGATAACAAATGATAATCTCTCTTAGAGCTAACATGTGAGGGCTACTGCCTGTAAAGTTTATATAAGAAAGTAAATTAGAGGTTTGGTGGTTTAAGCACTTAGCCTGGTTTTGTCAACACTACTTGTGTCATCATGGTCAAATCATTTACTTTTTTTGAGTGTAAATGTTCTAATTTATAAAGCTGACCTGAGCTAGATAAACTCTAATATCCCTTTCATTTGGGAAAAAAAAAAAAAAAATGCCAGACTGGGAGTGGTGGCTTATGCCTGTAATCCCAAGACTTTGGGAGGCTGAGGCGGGCAGATCACCTGAGGTCAAGAGTTCGAGACCAGGCTGGCCAACATGGCAAAATCCCACCTCTACTAAAATACAAAAGTTAGCCAGGTGTGGTGGCAGGTACCTGTAATCCCAGCTACTTGGGAGACTGAGGCAGGGAGAATCGCTTAAACCCAGGAGGTTGAGGTTGCAATGAGCCAAAATTGGGCCACTGAGCTCCAGCCTGCGTGGCAGAGCGAGACTCTATCTCAAAACAAACAAACAAACAAACAAACAAACAAACAAAAAGAGGTTGTTAACAGGCAAATCATAGGCCTCCTTTGATTTACCCATACACGGTCCTTTAATTTTTTTAAAATAAAATTTATTTCTTAGAGAAATTTTTGTTCACAGGAAAACTGAGTGAAAATTACAGAGTTCCCATGTCCCATATAACCCCTGTGTTCACACATACACAATCTCCCCCATTATCAACTTCCTGCACCACAGTTGTACATTATTTTTTTCATTATTTTTTTTCTTGGCATGTTTGTTTTTTGTTTTTGCTTTTTAGAGATGGGGGTCTCACTATATTGCCCAGGCTGGTCTCAAACTCCTAAGGTCAAGCAATCCTCCCACCTTCACCTCTGAAAGTGTTGGGATTATAGGCGTGAGCCACCACACCCGGCCTCACAATGGTACATTTGTTACAAATGACAAACATTTATTGACCCATCATCACCTAAAGTCCACAGTTTACAGTGGGATTTGCTCTTGATATTGTACATTCTATGGATTTTGTCAGATGTTTACTGCTATAGTCACCATTATAGTTTCACACAGAATAGTTTTACTGACCTAAAAGTTCTCTGTGCTCTATCTATTCGTACCTTCCTCCCCACTGACCCCTAGCAACCACAGATCTTTTTACTGTCTCCATAATTTTACCTTTTCCAGAATGCCATATAGTTGGAATCATGCAGTATGTAGCCTTTTCAGAATGGCATTTTTCGCTTTATAATATGCATTTAAATTTTTTCCATGTGTTTTCATGCTTGATAGTTCATTTCTTTTAGCACTAAATACTATTCCATGTACCACAGTTTGCTTATCTATTCACTCACTGAAGTACATCTTGGTTGCTTCCAAGTTTTGGCAATTGTGAATAAAGTTTCTATAAATATCCCTGTTCATGTTTTTGTGTGTATATAAATTTTTAACTTTTTTGGGTAAAGACTAAGGAGCACAGTTGTTGAACTGTATGGTAAAAGTATGTTCACTTTTGTAAGAAACTGCTGAATTGCCTTCCAAAGTGCTGTACCACTTTTCATTCTCATCAGCAATGAATGAGCATTCCTGTTACTCTATATCCCCAATAGCAGTTAATGTTGTATTTTGTTTTTAGTCATTCTAATGATGTGTAGTTCAATGATATCTCATTGTTATACTTATTGCCAATTCTCTAATGACATATGAAGTTGAACATCTTTTTATTTGCTTAATTACCATCTGTGTATCTTAGTTGGTAATATATCTTTTCATATCCTTGGCCTATTTTTAAATTGGGTTGTTTGTTTTCTTATGGTTGAGTTTTGTTTTGTTTTTTGTTTGTTTGTTTGTTTGTTTGTTTTTTTGAGACAGAGTCTCACTCTGTCACCCAGGCTGGAGTGTAGTGGCACGATCTCAGTTCACTGCAACGTCCGCCTCCCGGGTTCAAGTGATTATCCTGCCTCAGCCTCTCAGGTAACTGGGACTACAGGTGCCTGCCACTGTGCCCGGCTGATTTTTGTATTTTTAGTAGAGACAGGGTTTCACCATCTTGGCCAGGCTGGTCTCGAACTCCTGACCTCATCATATACTTGCCTCAGCCTCCCAAAGTGTAGGTATTACAGGCATGGGCCACTGCGCCGGGCTTATTGTTGAGTTTTAAAAGCTCTTTGCATATTTTGGATAACAGTTATTTATTAGATGTGTACTTTGCAAATATTTTCTCCCAGTCTGTTTCTTGAATTCTCATTCTCTTGATATACGCATATATATGTATATACACACGTACATATACATTTCTTTTGCAGAGTAGAAGTTTTTAATTTTAATGAAGTTCAACTGATCCATTTTTTTCCCCAGATAATGTCATTGGTGTTGTATCTAAAATGTCATTATTATACTCAAAGTCCATTAGGTTTTCTCCTATGTTATTTTCTAGAAGTTTTATAGTTTTGCATTTTACATTTAAGTCTATTATCTGCTTAGAGTAATTTTTGTTCAAGGTATAAGGTTCGTGTCTACATTTATTGTTTTTTTACATGTTCATTTCCAGTTGTTCCAGCATCATTTACTGAAAAAAAACTTCTTTTAAATATTTTAATGCTGGTTCCTAGCATTTAAAAATGAGGAGATTTTACATAAAATATCTTGTTCATCTTCCCTTGAAAAAAAATTTAAAGAACTGGAAACACACAGTCCACTTTGCCACATGGTGCCCATAGTAGGCACTAAGTAGTGTTAGCCTCTATTAGTTGGGTCATATGTTCCATGGGCTCCTCATTCCCTATTGTATTCTATATTGTCAATGTGTTGATTCATTTGTGTTACTTCATGGCCTCCACAGGCTTTTGAGTCTAGGCTGATAGTTCTCTAACTTTAGTTTGTACAAGAACCACCCATGGAGATGAAAAACCATGAATGCCATCTCTAGAGATTCTAATTCATCGGGTCTCTGGTAGAGTCAAATAATCTGTATGTTGCTGAAACAGCATCACAGATGATGTATCTAATAGCAACTGTGGCCTTCAATAGTTGCTGCTTTAGGCTATTTTACACAGCAATTGTCTTACTACCTTGGATGTTAAAACATGAATTTCTGATATTTAGATCACAAACAGTTTTAATAAATAAAATATCATGTGTGCTTTGTCTTTAAATCAATGATTCTTAACTTGGAATCTTCCTAAAGGAGTTTCATGTTTTGTATATGAACATGTGGTAGGCACTGTTGGATTTTGTATGAGGGAAGCAATGCACCCCACTAGAAATTCACATTTCTTAGCCTCCCTTGCAGCTAGGACTACACATGTGACACATTCTGGACAGTAGAACATAGGTAGAAGTTACTGGATAAAAGAAATGGACTCAACTGAAGAAAGCTTTTGTCCTCTATCCTTTCCTTTTCCCTGTCTGAAATACAGATTCATGTTGGAAGTAGATCATATGTCTTGTTAAAGATTGCTGAGCAGAAAAGTGAAAGGCCACAGGTCTGCTTGTATTGTGGAACTGCTATAACCAGTCCTATATTGCTTAACTCTGGGGGGAAAAAAATCCCCTACTTTGCTCAAGTGACTAGTCTGGTTTTCTTTTTTTCACTGTCAGATTCTATCTTAACTGACAGGGTACATTTTCCCTCTGTAGAAAAGGTTCCCTTTTTCGTATTTTCAAAGGGATTTATGATCCTTACAATAAAGAAAAACTTATTTTCTCACATGCACTGGTTAGGACATTATATTGGAATTCACAAAACAAATTAATCAATGCACCAAAGCTTATATTTTCTTTTATTTATTTATTTATTAATTATTATTATTATACTTTAAGTTCTAGGGTACATGTGCATAACGTGCAGGTTTGTCACATATGTATACTTGTGCCATGTTGGTGTGCTGCACCCATCAACTCGTCAGCACCCATCAACTCGTCATTTACATCAGGTATAACTCCCAATGCAATCCCTCCCCCCTCCCTCCTCCCCATGATAGGCCCCGGTGTGTGATGTTCTCCTTCCCGAGTCCAAGTGATCTCATTGTTCAGTTCCCACCTATGAGTGAGAACATGCAGTGTTTGGTTTTTTGTTCTTGTGATAGTTTGCTAAGAATGATGGTTTCCAGCTGCATCCATGTCCCTACAAAGGACACAAACTCATCCTTTTTTATGGCTGCATAGTATTCCATGGTGTATATGTGCCACATTTTCTTAATCCAATCTGTCACTGATGGACATTTGGGTTGATTCCAAGTCTTTGCTATTGTGAATAGTGCCGCAATAAACATACGTGTCCATGTGTCTTTATAGCAGCATGATTTATAATCCTTTGGGTATATACCCAGTAATGGGATGGCTGGGTCATATGGTACATCTAGTTCTAGGTAGTACCATTCAGGACATAGGCATGGGCAAAGACTTCATGTCTAAAACACCAAAAGCAACGGCAGCAAAAGCTAAATTTGACAAATGGGATCTAATTAAACTAAAGAGCTTCTGCACAGCAAAAGAAACTACCATCAGAGTGAACAGGCAACCTACAGAATGGGAGGAAATTTTTGCAATCTACTCATCTGACAAAGGGCTAATATCCAAAACCTACAAAGAACTCAGACAAATTTACAAGAAAAAAACAAACAACCCCATCAAAAAGTGGGCAAAGGATATGAACAGACATTTCTCAAAAGAAGACATTCATACAGCCAACAGACACATGAAAAAAAGCTCATCATCACTGGCCATCAGAGAAATGCATATCAAAACCACAATGAGATACCATCTCACACCAGTTAGAATGGCAATCATTAAAAAGTCAGGAAACAACAGGTGCTGGAGAGGATGTGGAGAAATAGGAACACTTTTACACTGTTGGTGGGATTGTAAACTAGTTCAACCACTATGGAAAACAGTATGGCGATTCCTCAAGGATCTAAAGCTTATATTTTCTAAAGAAATTTGTATCAGTCAGAATTAATTTATCTGAAAGGAGATGGAATGAAACTTCAGCATGTATTTATTCCAACATCTGAAATACCCAAGTAAAGCAGGGATAGTTCTTCATAGAAAGTGACAATAAATACTAATGATTTACTATATTTATATTATTCTTTGTATTTTTCAAGACACTTTCAAATGAAGTACGTGGACCTGTGCCTTGGTGACAATATTCAAAAGTGTATTGTGCTATCTATTAGTGTTTCTCATTTAAAATATTTTTTTATTTAATTAGCTAGTCAATATGTTCTACAAGAAGAAAAATCAAACAATTTCATAGTGCCAAGGTTAGGAGGAGCAGTAAAAGTCATCTACTGTCTAGACTGCTGAGTTGTTGTAAAATTTGGCTATAGCCAAATACCTTTGGTCAAAAGTATCAAACGTGAAGATGAGGATTCATGAAAGGTGGAGTATTGCAGGGTGTCAGGGCAGGGGGAGGGGAGTGAAAGCAACTTATCTCAAAAGAACACAGCAATCCCAGAGTAGACGAATACAGAGAGGAAAGAGGAAGGACACATTTTTCAGATAGCAAAGCCCTGTCTCAGCAGGCTTGGTGAAGATGAAAGTGGAGGTACATTATAGGAAGCTTTCAGTTTCAACTTGGAAATCTGTCTTGTCTTTTCTGTTGTTGTTTGTTGCTGCTTAGTTTCTGAAGGTCTCTGCCTCACATTCTTAGAATAACCAGATGGCTTAAAGCTCTGAGCGGAGGCAGTTGTCATCTGAGAAGGCTCTTCTAGCAAGAAAGGTCCAATTCTGCCTATGAAAGCACCGATTCTGGCCATGCGTTGGGCTGGTTCTCTCACAGTTGTTTCCTCATTGATCACGTAGGTGCTTAAGAGTTATAACATTTCAGAACATCACAGCTAGAAAAGACCTTAGAAATCTTCTAGCCCGGAGTTTCCTAAACTGTATTCCATACATTAGAAGACATTTTGTGAAGAAAAGTTTACGTCATCAGGTGAGTTAGCTACTATCAGAGCTAAGCAGGTTTCTTAGTGCAGGACTTCCAACAGTTTTCAGTGTGTTTAATGTGCATATAAACGCCTTGGGGGTGGAAGATAAGGCCCCTCAGAACTCTGGTTCAGCAGGAACCTAAGGAATAATGAAATAAAAATGGTTATTGTTCTGCATGACAAAATAAGGGGAATCCTTTTTTTCTTTTGAGAGATAAAGAGAATCTAGGGAGAAAGGAAGCAGTGAGATGATGTGAGGGAGGAAACCATATGAGGTGAAGTATAATTTGAAGTTGGGTAGTGTGATACCTCCAGTTTTGTTCTTACATTTTCATGGTCTTCTCCATGCCCAGCTCTACACATGCTTTTGCTATTTGTTACTGCTTTGATACAGATATGAAATCCAGATCTTTCACGGATTTCCACTGAAAATACTCTTTTGAATACTGCATTTGTGGCCAAAAATGAGTTTCCTAAAAACTTGAGAATGACAGAGGAGGTTTAAGTTATAGCAATAGCAGCAACTTCACAGTAAATAGCAGGCAGCCTCCAGTCCTTTAGAACCTAATTCTGGTACATTTCTGAGGCCCTTCACCTCATACTAAGAGAAATTCACATATGGGATATAAAGCTAAAATTTTCACATTATTTTGTACAAAGTAAAAACGACTTGAATACTAACCACAGAATATTAAGTGGCTTCCACTAGATCAGCATTCCCAACGTGTATCCTGTGCCCCAATCCTGTGAGTAAATTTGTAGACTAAAAAAATGGAATCCATGATGAAGACATTTTGAGAAGCCCTGCTTTTTTGCTAATGTTCATTCTAGTTGGGATGAGGTGATATCTCATTGCAGTTTTGATTTGTATTTCCTTGATGATTGTAATGTCAAGCAAATTTTCATGTATCTATTGGCCATCTATCTATATGCCTTTTTTATAAATATCTGTTCAGATCCTATGACCACTGAATAAATAAATAAATATCTATCTATATATCTTCTTTATAAATATCTATTCAAGTCCTTTGGCCCCAGAAGCAAATAAACAAATCAATTTATTTGCTTCTTTGAGTTCATTTATATTCTGGATATTAACTCCTTACCAGATGCATACTTTGCAAATATTTTCTCCCATTCTGTGGGTTGTCTCTTCACTCTGTTGATTATTTCCTTAGCTGTGCAGAAGCTTTTTCTTTAGATGTCATCCCATTTGTCTATTTTTGCTTTTGTTGTTTGTACTTTCGAGTTCTTATCCAAAAATCTCCTTGCCTGGACCAATGTAATGAAGGATTTTCCTTTGTTTTCTTCTAGTAGTTTCATAGTATTGGGTCTTACATTTACGCTTTTAATTCATTTTGAGTTGGTTTTTGCATACAGTAAGATATAGGGACCTAGTTTCATTTTTGTGCATATGAATATCCAGTTTTCCCAGCACCATTTATTAAAGACTGTCCTTTCTCCAATGTTTGGCACCTTTTCCAAAAAAAAAAAAAAAAAGAAAGATGTGATTGTGAAGTGTGTGGATTTACTTCTGTGTTCTCTATTTTGTTCCATGTGTCTATTTTTATGCCTACATTATGCTGTTTTGGTTACTATAGTTTTGTAGAATATTTTGGAGTCTGGTAGTAAAATGCCTCAAACTTTATTTTTTGTTTGTTTGGTTTTTTTGCTCAGGATTACTTTGGCTATTTGAGATCTTGTGTGTTTCCACATGAATTTTGGGATTTTTTTTCTGTGAAGAATGTCATTGATATTTTGATAGAGATTACACTGAATCTGTAAATCACTTTGGGAAGTGTGAACATTTTAACAATATTAATTCTTCCAATTCATGAACATAAGATATCTTTCCATTTATTTGTGTGATCTTCAATTTCTTTCATTAATGTTTTATAGTTTTATTGTCTAGACCTTTTACCTACTTGGTTCAATTTATTTCCTGTTGTTTAATTTTTTGTAGCTATTGTAAATGGGATAGCTTTATTGATTTTTTTCAGATACTTTGCTATTGGCATATAGAAACACTACTTGTTTTTGTATGTTGATTTTGTATCCTGTAACTTTACTGAATTTATTTATTAGTTTTAATCATTATTTTTGTGAAATCTTTAGGCTTTTCTATATACTGTAAATGGTCATATCATCTACAAACAGGGACAATTTGACCTCCCTCTTTTCTCTTTTCAATTTGGATGGCCTTTATTTCTTTCTCTTGTGAATTTCTCTGGAAACTGCCCAGTCTTTAGTGTATTTAATTTGATTGTAACTTTGAAGAGTTGGGAAATATTGAAACAGCATTTTTTTTTCCATGAAAAGTTTTTTATTGTGGTAAAATATTCCTAGCATAAAATTTACCAAATTAACTATTTTTAAATGCATATTTTAGTGGCATAAGTATGTTTACATTATTGTGCAACCATCATCATCATCCATCTCCAGAACTCTTTTTATCTTGCAAAACTGTACCCATTAAAAAATAGTCCCACATTTTTCTTTCCCCTGAGCCCCTGGAAATCAACAATTTACTTCCTCTCTATATAAATTCCCTGCTGACTCCAGGAAACATATGCATACAGTATGTTCCTGGGGAAAGGACAGTCTTCAGTAAATGGTGCTGCGAAAATGGGCTATTCATATGCAGAAAAATGAAACTAGGCCTCTGTATCTCACCATTTTGAGTTGCAAAAACCAACTCAAAATGGATTAAAAGCTTAAATGTAAGGCCCAATCTACTCTTTCTGTAAATTTGCCTACTCCAGGAAACTTATATACACACAGTTGTAGATGACATGACCACACACACACACACACACACACACACACACGCAACACACAAGTATTTGTCCTTTTATGACTGGTTTATTTTATTTAGCATAATGTCTTCAAGGTTCATTCAAGTTGTAGCATATGCTAAAATTTTATCCTTTTTAAAATCTGAGTAATGTTCCATTGTCTGTATTGCAAAAGTTGTCAGAATCAAAATGGAGTCACTTGTGTTAAAACCCTGAAAAACAGAGCCAGTGAAGGCCATGAAGAGATGGTTCTCATGCATGTATACCTGATAACAAGAACTATCACAAGACTGCAAAATACTACAACCTAGCACAAAGGCCACACAACCTTACAAAAAATTACTTGGGTGACAACATCTGCCCAGGTACTGTCTGTCCAACCTTGGACTGATGCCATCTTTGTTATTGATTACTGTAATCAAGAATAATTATCTCAAAACAATTATATAGTCTTCATTTTGCCTTTAAAAACTTCCCCTTACCTCAACCTCTTTGAATATGCACATAGTTTACCATGGCATACATATTTTCATTGCAATGCTACTTCCAACAAATATAGTTTTCCTTTAGAGAACCTATTTCTCAAACTGTTAGTTTGACAGTATATACTGCTTTTTGTTTGTCCATTTAACTGTTGATAAATGGAACAACTGTTGATAGACACTTGGGTTGCGTCCACCTTTTGGCTATTGTGAATAATGCTGGTGTGAACATAGGTGTGAAAATATCTCTTGAGTCCCAGTCTTCAATTCTTTTGTCTGAGTAGGCAGAAGTAAAATTACTGGATAGTATGGTAATTTTATTTTTATTATTTTATTCAACAAACAGCATATTGTAACTCTGCTAGTTAATGTAAGAATTATCTGAGTCAGTATACGATCACTAATACCTTCAGAAAAAATGGAAAGTTTTGAAGTAAGCAGTTACTCAATTGTGAAACCGACAGAAGAAAGGTACTTTTTAAATTTTTAAATTTTTTTAAATTTTTAGATGGTAGTCTCCTTCTGTCGCCCAGTGGCGCAATCTCAGCTCACTGCAAGCTCCGCCACCTCCCGGGTTCACGCCATTCTCCTGCCTCAGCCTCCTGAGAAGCTGGGACTACAGGCGCCCGCCACCATGCCTGGCTAATTTTTTTTATATTTTTAGTAGAGACGGGATTTGGCCATGTTCGCCAGAATGGTCTCGATCTCCTGACCTCGTGATCCTCCCGTCTCGGCCTCCCAAAGTGCTGGGATAACAGGCGTGAGCCACCGCGCCCGACCAAGAAAGGTACTTTTATGTACCTTCTCCAGAAGAGGTTATAATTAATTTCACACAATAACATGGCTTCTCTCCGGGCACCTGCCATTGAACTACAGTGTTAATTCATGAAGGTATAAACATGACAAGAATTAAAGTTTTCTACTGTTTGTTAACATCACTTCGTCAACCTACTCTTGAAACCCTGAATCTGGGACACTTAAATCCTGTCCCCTCATCTTAATGCTCATCCTTACCCAAGACCATGGAGCCTATGCTATTACTAGTTAGGAGTACTTCAAGGAACATCCGTTCAGTAGTTGGCTCAGCATCAAGTCAGCCATTTTATTCACGACCATATTAATTGTCTATAAGGACACCAGGGTGTGTTTTAGTTTTAGATTATTTTCAGTCTAATAAAGCTGTATAGGCTCACTCAGCAAAATGTTATTAGCTTTAAGAAAGAATAAAGTACATGGAGCACACACTTATGCATAAAAACAATGTCATGGAGGCCACAAGCTCCCAGATGCTGCTTCATGATCACTGTTACCACATGAGATATGCTTCCATCATATGGGATAAGAACTGGCAGACATTTGAGTCATATCAGCACAGGACAGACCTAGGGGCTTGGATATTTTCAATTTAAATACTTTGCTAGTCCCCTTGGATTTAGCTCTCATTTTTTAATTTAGCTGTGGTCCATAATTTACCAGATTATATAACAGACAAACCTGACAACCAGATACCATATGCTCAGGGACATTTATTTCCAATCAGACACTCTTTTAGTTGATATTGCAAGAAATTTGTCCAATGGTCAAGTTTTACTGAAGTGTTCCTGTAACTAGAAGAGAGGATTGAGAGTCCAGGGGTTAACCCATTCCTTCCAGGGTATTATCCAAAAGAGATGGACTCACATAATTTTTCTGTAACACAATTTTACATACTGTAATGTCAGTCACATCACTTTTACTTATTTTCATACATTTACAATCCAAAAGTCATCAACTTTTATTTTAGAATCAGGGGGTACACGTGCAGGTTTGTTACAAAGGTATATTGTGTGATGCTGAAATTTGGAGTATGAATGAATCCATCACCCAAGAATTGATCATAGTTCACAATAAGTAGATCTGCAACCCTTTCCCCACTTCCTCCCTCCCACCTCTTGTATTCCCCAGTGTCTATTGTTCCTATCTTTATGTCCATATGTACTCAGTGTTTAGCTCCCACTTTAAGTGAGAACCTACAGTATTTGCTTTGCTGTTTCTGTGTTAATTCACTTAGGATAATGGCTTCCAGCTGCATCCGTGGTGCTGCAAAAGAGAATTTCATTCTTTTTTTTTTTCTTTTTTTTTTTTTACAGTTGCATAGTATTCCATCATGCATATGTACTACATTTTTAAAAAAATCCAGTTCACTGTTGATGGGCACCTAGGTTGATTCCAAGTCTTTTCTATTGTGAGTAATGCTGTGATGAACACATGTGTGTATCTTTTTAGTAGAACAATTTATTTTCCTTTGGGTATATACTAAGTAATGGGATTGCTGGGTCGAATGGTAATTCAACTCTTAGCTCTTTGAGAAATCTCCAAACTGTTCTCCACAGCAGCTAAACTAATTTACATTCCCACAAACAGTATGTAAGTGTACCCTTTTCTCCACAGCCTTACCAACATCTGTTATTTTTTGACTTTAACAGAAGCCATTCTGACTGATGTGAGATAGTATTTCATTATGGTGTTGATTTGCATTTCTCTGATGATTAGTGATAATGAGCATTTTTTCATGTTTGTTACCACTTATATGTCTTCTTTTGAGAAGTGTCTGTTCATATTCTTTGCTCAATTTTTCATTGGGTTATTTGTCTTTGCTTGTTAGTTTTTTTAAGTTCTTTATAGATTTTGGATATTAGACCTCTGTCAGATGCATTGGTCTAATATTTTTTCCCATTACATAGGTTGTTTGTTTACTCCCTTGATAGTTTCTTTTGCTGTGCAGAAGCCTGTTACTTTAATTAGATCCTATGTGTCAATTTTTGTTTTTGTTACAATTGCCTTTGAGGATTTAGTCAAAAATTATTTGCCAAAGCCATTATCGAGGAGGGTATTTCCTAAAATTTCTTCTAGGACTTTTATAGTTTGAGATTTTATATTTGAGTCTTTAATCCATCTAGAGTTAATTTTTTTATATGGTGATAGGTAGGTGTATCCTATCACCAGTACATGGTGATAGGAGTTACCCATCACCAGTTTAATTCTTCTGTATATGGATAGCCAGTTATCCCAGCACCATTTATTGAATAGGGAGTCTTCTCTATTGTTTATTTTTATCAACTTTGTCAAAGATCAGATGGTTGCAAGTGTGGGGCTTTATTTCTGAATTTTCTATTCCGTTTCATTGGTCTATGTGTCTGTTTTTTTCTACCAGTACCATGCTGTTTTGGTTACTGTAAACCTGTAGTATAGTCTGAAGTCAGATAATGTGATGCCTCCAGTATTATTCTTTATGCTTAGGATTGCTTTGGATTTTTTTGGGCTATCCATTCCTATTTTCTGCCTTCCTGGTAAAGTGAGATTTATTTGTGTTTCTACCTTTCCTCCCATAGATCACAGTTAAAACCTGAATAATCCTATTCCTCTTGATGGTGATTGGTTTAACTATGAGCAAATAAACCCTTTTTGGATAATGTTGGAAATATTTTTCTACTGAGGTCTGAAGTAAGGCTAAGCTGATATGTATAATCTCATTTAATCCCCCCTAAACCACAAATTAGATACTGTTAGCTGCTTCTTTCATAGGTTAGAAAACTGAGGTTGAAGATGCTAAATAATCATACCACTCAATAAATGTTGAAATGCATAGCACAAATAATTTCCACAGAGGAAGTAATATAGTAAAATTATATCAAATCTGATATTGTTACATGGAGAAGCTTAATTGCTTTTTAAAATTAGATTCTTTCTCGAGTTAAATGAAGCCATACATTAAAATATATCAGATCCTGGAAATAATATCAGATGGTGTTTCTACCTTTGCAGTTACTGAACTCCATACATACCAAGTTCTCTCTCAGGGCAGTATCCATGCTGTATCTCCAGTTCTTAGCACATAATTTGAGTGCTTGCCCTCAATAAAGTTGGTTAACTGACTAAAAGAGTAAATTTTGAAAATTTTGTTTTGCTGCTTCTTGAATGTATCAGGCTGTTGTGCAGTTGAATTCTTGAACAAAATGAAAAAAATATGATACAAAACACGATTTAATCATTAAATAAAACTGGCCTGCGTTAAGGAAATGACTGGTCTTGTCTAAACAGAACTATTTCAGTTTCCTAAGGGAAGCATCAGCTCAGCAAACAATGAGCTAATGAATAAACATTACATAAATAGTCTTTAAAGACAATGATTTTACGTAAAGATTACTATTCACATAAAGATTATGATTTTAACTGATATTATCAAAGGTTTTATTTCTATTATTTTTTCCAACTATCATCTTTTCTAACCAATTTTCTCAAGGCTAGGGGGAGGAAATATTAACATTTCTGTGTCAACTGTTTTGTAAGTTTTAAAGTTAATTATATAAAGATCCCAAAAAGTCACGTTTTAGCTCTCATTTTAGTGTCTCAAACATTCATAAACCAAGCATAAATGTGTTCAAAATGTTGTTTCTTTCGTTGTGGTTGTTTGAGACGAAGTCTCGCTCTGTCGCCCAGACTGGAGTGCAGTGGTGCGATCTCGGCTTACTGCAACCTCCGCCTCCCGGGTTCAAAGGATTCTCCTGCCTCAGCCTCTGGAGGAGCTGGGATTACAGGTGCGTGTGCCACTACGCCCAGCTAATTTTTGTATTTTTAGTAGAGACAGGGTTTCACCATGTTTGCCAGGCTGGTCTTGAACTCCTGACCTCAAGTGATGTGCCCTCCCCAGACTCTCAAAGTGCTGGGATTACAGGCATAAGCCACCCGTGCCCGGCCCTATGTTTCTTTTCACTATTCTGGCTACCTCATAAAGTACAATACCAAATTGTAATTTTGTATTAAAATTTCTCATTATACTTGTAAAGATCTATCAAATTTACTAATTGCCTGTGACATTTGTAAAGATCTTAGAATTGAGGATATGCTATACATCTTCTTTTTTAAAATTCTTCTTTTTTTTTTTTTTTTTTCTGAGATGGAGTTTCGCTCTTGTTGCCCAGGCTGGAATGCAATGGCACAATCTCGGCTCACTGCAACCTCCGGCTCCCAGGTTCAAACGATTCTCCTGCCTCAGCCTCCCAAGTAGCTGGGATAACAGACATATGCCACCATGCCCAGCTAATTTTGTATTTTTAGTAGAAAGGGGGTTTCTCCATGTTGGTCTGGCTGGTCTCAAACTCCCGACCTCAGGTAATCCTCCAGCCTTGGCCTCCCAAAGTACTGGGACTATAGGCGTGAGCCACCGCGCCCGGCTAAAATTCTTTTTTCTAAACTTGCAAAAATTTAATCTTAATACGTATCTATATTTATACCTAACCAATAATCTATACATATATTTCATTTCAAAAATCAACATAATAAATTGTCATTTGCCTGCCTTTACTACTGTGTTAACATAGAATATTTTCCTTAATTTCTAATTCATTTTGTAATCAGCTTCTTCCTTATAGCTTTGGGAATGTTAACTGGTGAGCTTCAATCAAGTCTATTTTGCTACATTTTAAGAACGACAGGCATTGAATGTTCTGGTGTATTATTTGAGGTCATGATATCAAGTTTTCTTAAAAAAATTTTTTTTTCTATAGCCGTATTGGCAGTGGGAAGACTCATCAAGCAGTTTCCAAAAGAAATTGCCTCTGGGAGCGTTCCAGTGAATATGCCAGTGGATAAACTGCTTATTATATTACAAAAATGTTGTTTATCTTCGTTAAAAGAATCTCGAATTACAGGAAACGTTACCTAAAACAAACTGAGATAAAAATCTAAATCCACTGCAAATAGGGAAGTTATTGGGCTTTTTGTTCCAGCCAGTGGCAGTTTGCCTGTATGCATAATAGCCAACAATTTAGATCCTGCTCAGGAGCATGCACATCACACAGAGATAGCTTATATAGCCTCTGGGCCACCCTCTAAGTAAAGCTAAGATTTTTCGTGTGTTTGCGCACCCTATTCATCTAGGGAACTGAGACATGCATTCATGAAGGTCTATATGATGCCATGAATACCAGCATCTCTTTATGCAAGTTTCTCACATCAATACTAAAACAATACTCAAGTTAATTACATTCCATTGAGCTGGACTTGAATTGCACACAGGCATAGAAAATGTTGCTTAGCAGATGTGATTTCAGGAGCCTGGGGAAAAGCACCTTTTCAGAAAAACAACACTGCAATTAAAAAGATGCAACCACCTGTTCTTTGATATTTATAATGTTTTAAAAGTACACATGGATGTAGCTTCAATGATTAGATAGTTCTGAGAGTAATAAACTTCTTTGATTTATACTAAATACCAATGGCGGATATTGGAGATATTGGATTCCTTTTGGAAAGAAATGGTGAGAAAGGACACACCACTAGGCACCTCTGAGGAAAGTGGAACCATACAGGAGAAAAGGACTGTGGAAAAGGGCTCGGGGAGACAATATAAATTACAACGTTTGACACATAATTATACACAATTTTGTATATTTCCAAATTTTAAGTTATGTTGACTTTTGTCATATTGATTTCAGATCTTTGTTTTTTTTTAATGGTGAAAATTAAAGTTGAAGTCCCCTCCTTTCTTTTCCCAGTGTGTGCTTCTTTGTCTGGAGCAATAATTGTGATGTTACTACACAATTAGTTTGTATTTATTTTGCTTTTATTGCATACATATGTGTCCAAAACAAATGTGAAGTTGTTATCCTGTCTATTTTTTACAATTTACATAACTGGTTTCATATACTGATATATTTTTCTGCAACTTTCTCTTTTTCACTGAGCATATTTTGAAGCTGTATCCACTTTAATTGTGGCATTATATTCATTTGTTTTAATGCATCACAATACACTATCCATCCCTCTCCCATGAACATTTAGATTATTTTCAAATTTTCACCATTTAGTAAATATTGGTGCAATAAACATTCATGTCATTCATGTCTCCTTCTGCACTTGTGGGAAAGCCTATCTAGGATTGCATACGCCCATTGGCTACTTTGCTAAATACTGACAAATTTCCCTTCTTGGCAGTTGTAATTGTTTTGTTGAATGGATAACAACTTGGACAGCTACAAACATGTTTTTTTGTTTGTTTGTTTTGTTTTTGTTTTTTTTTTTCCCAAATCAATGCTTGCAATTCTGTTCCTGAGAATCTTTTTTTCCACTGGGTAGTAGATTTCTTAATGGTATTGTGGGTAGATCTAATAATTTTTTGGTTAATTTCAATAATTACAACTTATTTCATGCCAGTTAAAACTTCAATATGACATCTGGTTCAGAATTATCCCACTCCCCCATTAAAGTGAAGAGATATGGCTCTAGGGACTTGTAGAGAAGAGGACAGCATGATCTGCTGTTTTACTCTTAACAGCTTAGTGGCAAGGTGGAAGTGGTCAGGGCGTGATCTACCTTGTACAACTTCCTCCCTATCTCTTGCTCTAGATCCCCATCTTTGAGGATAGGACAAACAGGATGGGTGAAAGCAGAGATCTTCTCACATAACTGGTTTCCTCAGGTGGTTGAGGAGTCTTTGTCTCACTGAGTTACTGTAATTCTGCCTGCTGCTTGTTGCCTTCACTTATGTGGCGTTAAACGCATAAAAAGTAACCATGAGGTTTTTTTTGGATTGGTGTGCAGCTTACACAGCCCCACTGACATCCAGGACCGTTCCAGAGAGGTAGCCATGACTACTTTCAACCCAACTAGTTATCCATATCCTAAATCCCTTTCAAAGAGAACGTCTTGCTTAGCTGGTGCTACCTCCTTTCTCTAAGCTCTATTCTCCAATGCACATTGCTATGGGGACCACTGAGTTGCTTGTACACAATTTCATAATATAGGTTCCTCCTGATCCTTGTATCTCCAGGTGTACTACATCATGGTGCCTACCTGCCCTTATATTGCAAATACCTTATCAAGCCTCCATCCTTCAGAAATATTTAGGTGAGAAGCAGAGAATAGTCTCATTAATCATGTATGCCCTCAAACTCCAGGGGATATATATCAACATAGCCCAAGAACTCCTTCACCATGCTCCATCCCCTTGTACTCCTACAATGATCGCAAGACTGAATGAGAATTCTGCAGCTCAGCAGGCCACCAGCTGGTGTATGAAATGTCATTTTCCTCTTCTTGCTAGCATCCTGATATTATTAAGTGATTTTTCTTGGAGTTTGCCTCCTTTATTTTGCCTTGGAGCAGGGAAGCAGCCTCTTTTGCTTTTATGACAAGAAGCGGGAAAATCAAGAACATTACATTTCCTATAAGATGAAGGTTCGTAATGTTTCTTTCCTCGCTCTACCGCCCTGTCTTCTTAACCAAAGGAGGAATGGAATAATTCCTGAAATAGAACCTTATTTATTAAATGTCAAAGACGCTCTTCAGCTTCAACGCAGGTAGCATTTCTTAGAATGTGGAACATGAGGTCACTTTCTGTATTCTGTTCAGTGATTGGTCTAATCTATTCCTCTCCTGTCTGTGAAAGTGTTCCTGTTTTCCCACTGCTACACAAACATTTGATTAATAGACTCTAAAATTCTCATCAATCTGATGGGTATTTTGTTTTTCTTTTCTCGGTAGTTAAAACATCTTTTCATTCTTATTTTCCATTCAGTTTTTTCTTTGTGAATAATCTTTTTATACCATCTTCCAACTTTTCTATTTGTTTTCTCTACTAATTTGTGCAAGCCTTTTTTTGACTTAGTGTCTATAATCAAACATGCAAGTTTTAAAAAGTATACTAATGCTTTATTGTATATTTTCCCCCAGTTTGTGTCTTGCCTTCTCTATCCTGTTCTACAGTTTTCTGTACATTTGAGTCTATGTTTAGGCCTCCTTTTCAGCTTTCTTGACCATTTTGCCTATTCTTTTGCTGTTATATACTGTTTAGTTTTTAATAAACTAAAGCAGTATTGGTATCTGGCATCTTCCTGTTTCTCCAGTGTCTTGGTGATTTTAGCCATTTATTCAGGCATATAAATGTTAGAATTAGTGTGTCAAGTTCCATAAAGAACACTGGTGAAATTTTTACTTAAATTACATTGATTTTCTAAATTACTTTATAGAAAATTTTCCTTCTCAGAGTTTTCCCACCCATGCTTATTTATCTTCATTTCATATGTCTTTTAACTAACCTTCAATTACGTTTATATTTTCTTAGTAAAATTCCTACATATATGTTATTATATCCATCCCTAGATACCTTATAGCTTTTAAATCTTTATTTTATTAAACTTTCTCTGGACATACCTGAGAGATGGTTCAGTTCCAAATCACGTTACAATAAAGCAAATATCTCAATAAAGTGAGGTACACAAATTTTTTGGTTTCCCAGTACATATAAAAGTGATATTTATACTATACTGTAGTATATTAAGTGTACCATAGCATTATATCTAAGTAAACAATGTAAACACCTTAATTAAAAGACAATTTATTGCTAAAAAAAAGTGCTGAGAATCATCTGAGCCTTCTGTGAGTTGTAATTTTTTTTTTTGTTGGTAGAGGGTCTTGCCTGGATGTTGATGGCTGCTGACTGATGAGGGTGGTTGCTGAAAGTTTGGGGTGGCCGTGGAATTTCTTAAAATAAGACAGCAATGAAATTTGCCTCATCTATTAACTCTTGCTTTCATAAAAGATTTTTCTGTAGTCTGCATTGCTGTTTGATAGCATTTTACCCACAGTACAAGTTACTTCAAATTGGAGTCAATTTTACCCACAGTAGAATTTATTTCAAATTGGAATCAATCCTCTCAAGCCCTGCTGCTGCTTTATCAACTAAGTTTATGTAGCATTCTAAGTTCTTTGTTGTCATTTTAACAATGTTCACAGCATCTTCACCAGTAGTAGATTCTATCCCAAGAAATCTTTGCTCATCCATAAAAAGCAACTCTTCATCCATTCAAATTTTATTAGGAGATTTCAGCAATTCAGTCACATCTTCAGGCACCACTTGTAATGCTAGAACTTTTGCTATTTCCATCACATCTGCAGTTACTTTCTCCACTAAAATCTTGAACCTCTCAAAGTCATCCATGAGGGCTGGAATCAACTTCTGCCAAACTACTGCTAATGCTGATGTTCCGACCTCCTCTCATGAATCACAAATGTTCTCAATGGCATCTACAATGGTCAATCTTTTCCAGAAGCTTTTGAATTTACATTGCCCAGATCCAGTAGAGGAATCACTGCCTATGGCAGTTATAACCTTATGAAATGCATTTTTAAAATCGTATGACTTGAAAGTCAAAATTACTTCTTGATTCATAGGCTGCAGAATGAATGTTGTGTTAGCAGGCATTAAAACATAATTAATCTCATACATCTCCATCAGAACTCTTGAATGACTACGTGCATTGTCAATGAGCAGTAATATTTTGAAAGAAATATTTTTCTGAGCAGTAGGTCTCACACTGGGCTTAAAAAATTTAGTAAGCTATGCTGTAAATAGATGTGCTGTCATCCGGGCCTTGTTGTTCCACTTCTAGAATGCAGGCACAGTGGATTTAGCATAGTTCTTAAGGGCCTTAGGATTTTTGGAATGGTAAATGAGTATTGGCTTCAACTTGAAGTTGGCAGCTGCATTAGCCCCTAACAACAGAATCAACGTGTCCTTTGGAGCTTTGAAGTCAAGCATTGACTTCTCTTCTCTAGCTATGAAAGTCCTAGATGGCATCTTCTACCAACTTAAGGCTACTTCATGTAAATTGAAAATGAAAATTAGTATAGCCACCTTCATCAGTGATCTTAGTAGATCCTCTGGGTAACTTGCTCCAGCTTCTACATCAGCACTTGCTGCTTCACCTTGCACTTTTATGTTATGGAGACAGCTTCTTAAATCTCATGAATCAACTTCTGCTCACTTTCATTTTTTCTTCTGCAGCTATCTCACTTCTCTCAGTTTTCATGAAATTGAAGAGTGTTAGGGCCTTGCTCCGGATTAAGATTTGGCTTCAGGGTATGTTATAGCTGGTTTGATATTTTATTCATACTGCTCAGACTTTCCCCATATCAGCAATAAGGCTGTTTTACTTTTTTCTCATTCATGTGTTTACTGGAGTAGCACTTTTAATTTCCTTCAAGAACGTTTTTGCATTTACATCCTGGCTACTTGTTTGGTACAAGAAGCCTAGCTTTTGGCCTGTCTCAGCTTTGGACATGCCTTTCTCGCTAAACATAATCATTTCTTGCTAAACACAATCAATTTAAAGTGAAAGACATGCAACTCTTCCTTTCGCTTGAACGTTTAAGGCTATTAAGGGTTATTAATCAGTCTAATCTCAATACTGTGTTTCAGCAGAAGGGAGGCTCAAGGAGAGGAAGAGAGACAGGGGAATGACTGGTTGGTGGAGCAATCAGAACACACACAACATTCATCAATTAAGTTTATCATCTTATGTGGATGCAATTTGTGGTGCCCCAAAACAATTGCAATAGTAACATCAAAGATCACTGATCTCTCAGGTATACCTCTAATTGCTATTGACAGTCTGAAGGATCTCTCAGGTACGCCTCTAATTGTTATTAATAGTGTGTAACGCTAGTGATTTTGTATGTTGAGCTTATAGTTAATAACTCTGCTAAGCTCTCTTATTACTTATAAAAATATGTCAATATACTTTCTTAAATTTCCTACATAGATAATGTTTGTCTTCAAATAATAGCAATATTCCTGTCTGTTTCCTGATTTGATAGGATCACAATTTCACCATAAATGTGAGATAGGAAAGTTTGTTTGGTTTTGCTTGGAAGTACATCAAATCTATGGATTGAGTTATTGGTAAGAATTGACTGTTTTATAATATTTTGTTTTATTTATCAAAGAACAATGTATCTGCCATATCCCTCTCTTTTTCCGCATTTATATTTATATTTAGGTCCTTTTAAAGTTACAAATCTATATCTTCTTTATGTCTGCTAGTTAAGTTTTAAATTATCTCCCAAATGTTATGCATATTTTAATATGTGGCCAGACGGAGATCCTTCAACTTGGCTCTTGAGCCCTTTTGACATGGTCTTAGTAGTCTTCGTTAACTGGTATATCAAGATGATATATAATAATTTTGTACATTTTTCAGGTTCAGTTGGCATCATCTTTTTCTCTAAGAAGTCCTAGTGTTTTTAGAATGAGAAGTTGTATTTCAAGGCCACTACCTGGATGCTAATGACATGCATGCTTTTTTTATTGTCTTTTGATTTTTCTGTTTCTGTTTTGCTTGTCTTTTCCTTTCCTGCATTTTTTTTTTCTTTATAATGTGGGTCCCGTAAAAAAGTGAGTATACAATACACCCTTCTGCATTGTCCTCAATGCTCGTGTATTTCTATATGAACATGTTATATTTATATATATAAATATATGTAAGTATATGCAAGTATAACAGTATATTACTGTTTCAAGAACTGCAGTTATTATAAACCACATTTCCACATTCTCAACATAGTGTAGTGATTAAGAAAACAAACTTTGTAGTCAGCCATGTTGGGTTCAAATCCTAGCTTTACCATTCACCAAATCTGGTAGTGTGGGATCCTTGTGTTTTAATTTTTTTGTCTGTAATAAGAGTATAAAAGGATTAACCCCACAGATATTGAGAAGTAAAATCAGTTAATATATATTCCTGGTATATGGAAAGTACTACATAATTTCCCATTTTCTTCTTAATTATTATTATAATCATCATTAAGTTGCTTCTCAGTCAATGATATCTCATAAAATTCCTTTTCCAATAATACAAGGGTTCTTTTTCCACCTTTCCAATTTCTTCACTATAATAAGCCTATTCAGATTTTTAAATTTCTTCTTAAGGCCAAAGTGAATGGTTTTAGTTTTGCTAGGAATATCATCCTTTCTAGAAGTGTGTAAATTTAAAGTTATAGAGTTACACATAATATTTTCTAATAATTATTTTCATTCTCCTTTTATGTGGTTATATTTCTTTTTTTCATATTAAAATGCCCTTTATCGTTTAAAGACCATGTTCTCATCCCTGCTTCTATTCAGACAAATAGTTTGTATTTCTATAATCTTATAGCCCGTCTCTTGCAGAGGACTAAATGGTTTACTCTAATTGTAAATATTTACCCCAAAAATCAACAGGAACATATTCCAGTCAAACAATACAAATGTAAGTATTAAGTGAACAGTCACAACTAATCTAGTTTTTTACCATCTATTTTCCATTCTTATTTTCCTGCCTTTCTGATCTTGACCTGTGGCCAATTTTTAGATAAAGTTCACATTCCTCAGGCAATCAAGGAATCCTGTTTTTACCATCTATTTTCCATTCTTTTTTCCTACCTTTCTGATCTTGACCATGTGGTCAATTTTTAGATAAAGTTCACATTCCTCAGGCAATCAAGGAATCCTGTATTGATGGACCCATCAAATCTATTCTACCTACTATTCAAGAACAATTTCATGAACTCCCACATATTTACTAAACAACTATCATAGGTACATTTTAATTCTGACCAAACATATTCTACTACCCCTACAAACAAATGGATTTCTGCCACCAGACCTTTACTTTTCTTTTTTTTATATGTATACTTTAAGTTCTAGGGTACATGTGCACAACGTGCAGATTTGTTACATATGTATACATGTGCCATGTTGGTGTGCTGCATCCATTAACTCGTCATTTACATTAGGTATATCTCCTAATGCTATCGCTCCCTCCTCCCCCCTCCCCACAATAGGCCCCTGTGTGTGATGTTCCCCTTCCTGTGTCCAAGAGATCTCATTTTTCAGTTCCCACCTATAAGTGAGAACATGCGGTGTTTGGTTTTCTGTCCTTGCGATAGTTTGCTGAGAATGATGGTTTCCAGCTGCATCCATGTCCCTACAAAGGACACGAACTCATCCTTTTTCATGGCTGCATAGAATTGCATAGAATTCCATGGTGTATATGTGCCACATTTTCTTACTCCAGTCTGTCACTGATGGACATTTGGGTTGATTCCAAATCTTTGCTATTGTGAATAGTGCCGCAATAAACATACATGTGCATGTGTCTTTATAGCAGCATGATTTATAATTCTTTGGGTATATACCCAGTAATGGAATGGCTGGGTCTAATGGTATTTCTAGTTCTAGATCCTTGAGGAATCGCCTATGTGGTTATATTTCTACTCTACATTCAGAGTTCAGAGTGCTCACAATTACACCATGGAACCTCCCTTTGACTCTAGGTTCTAAACTCATAAGTATGTTTTCCTCTTTTGTTTTCTTGATGAAATTAATCAATGATTTTCATATTTTCAGGGAACCAACTTCTGGATCTGTTTTCATTTTGAGAAAAATTAAGTTTAGGATTCCTCTTGTTAATTTTTTCTTTCTACTTTTTAAAAAATTTATTATTCTTTTTCTAATTTCTGATGGTGATTACTAGGTCCCTTCAGTTTTCACCTGAATACTGTTTTCACTGTGGTCTGTTAGTTTTGATGTATATTCAGTGGATATTTATTGAGCATTTACTGTGTTCACTGACTTAGGACTACATAAGCACAAAATTGTTGCCACAGAGATGCCTATATTCTAAAAACGTTTGCATGTTATTTTATCCACTGTGTTCTCTTTTCATTGCTGTCTATATAGCTTGTCATCACCTTTATATTTTCCTTGATGCAAGCATTATCCAGGAGCATGTTTCCTAATACCAAAGTACTTAAAGTTTTCTTTAAAAATTTGCCTCTCACTTAATTAGATTTTATTCTGAGAAGATTTTCTTTATAGCAAGTTAAATCATCAATTTGGAAATATGCTATTTATTTAATTTTTGACTAGCTTAATCTCATTTTGAAAGAAGTCTATTGTAGAGTTTTATTTTAACAATCTACATATCAAATTCTTATTTCATTTGGAATGTTTTTGCTTTCTGTAATTAGCTCTTTTTTTGTGCATATTGATTGCTTCTTCAAAAATTGTTTCTTCTATTCTGATTTAATATCTCTTTGTATCCTATGTATTGCTTTAATTTTAAATTTCACTTTGTTGGTATTCTATTCCCTCTACTTTTTTTGTTTGCCTTTGCCTGTTATTTTTTTCTTTTCCTTGCCTAATCCTTTATTTTATTTTAATTTTATGTTTTCTTTAAGTTAAATTTAATTTAATTTTAAGTTCCAGGATACACGTGCAGATGGGCAGGTTGGTTATATAGGTAAACATGTGCCATAGTGGTTTGCTACACCTATCAACCCATCACTAGGGTATTAAACCCCACATGCATTAGCTATTTATCTTGATGTCTCCCTCCCCCATCCACTCACCCCATGCAAGCCCCAGTGTGTGTTGTTCCCCTCCCTGTGTCCATCCATGTGTTCTCATTGTTCAGCTCCCACTTACAAGTGAGAACATGCTAACCCTTTATTTTTAATCTTTCTTTATAACTTTGTTTTACATGTATTTCTTCGAAGCCACAAATAGCTTGGTTTTCCTTTTTCAACCCACTCTGATTAATGATAGCTTTAAGTTTGTTCACATTTAGTGTAATGACTAATTTACTTGGATTATTCCTTCTATCTTTATGCTTGTGGTTAATTTTTCTCTGAAGTCCCATTTCTTTTTTGTTATTTTTGCTAGGCTGATCAAGTTGCAATTTATTCTATTTTCCCCTTGTTAATATGGAACTTCTACTTTATTTCTGCATTTTCACAATGATTACTTTTCCTTTCTTGGTCATAAACAGATAGCTAGCTATCATATAAAAACGAGATCCAACTCTTTACCAAATGATTATATGTAGCTATAAGTGTCTCACAAACCCAATTGGATGAGATTTTTGTAATGCTTTTACTTCACTCTTTCACCTCTTCCCCAGAGGAGATACTTAGAATATTTTAATTTATTCTCTCTCCCAACTTTTTGCATCTATCTTCTAGTTATTGTTGAGATAGCTTAGTATTTTTTATTTCAAAAACTATTTTATTTTATACCTATATAAAATATTTCCAGCCTTTCATTATTCCTGTAAGGGTAACTGTGTTTATATGTTTGAATATTGCAAGATTCATTACTCAGTGTCCATGTCTTTCTCTTCATCTTCCTCACTCTTGGATGATGTTTCTGCCCTGCTTTACTTATTTTTACTTGGTTTAAAATTTTAAGTTGACATTTATTTTCTCTCATCACTTTGAAAATATCGCTTCATTGATTTCTCGCCTCTTTGTTGTTATTCTGAGTATTGTTTCTTAAAATATCTGTTTTTTATTCTTTGCTAATTTTGAAGACTTTCTTTTTTATTGCATAGTTATCATTAGATATGTCTAAGTGTTGATTTAATTTTGCTTTATTTTGCTTGGAACACTGTAATTTTTCTACATGAAGATACATGACTTTAATCAATTTCAGAATTCTTACTATTTATGAGTTTAATCTTTATTGTTCCTCTGTCTCATAATATATTTATTTTTCTTTTATCTTTCTCTTTTTTATCTTGTTTTTTATCCTTAGTTTTATCTTCAGTTTTATTAATTTTTAAACTGTGTTTAATCTTTTACCTAACATTTTCATTTCGTTTTTAATTTTAATGTCTACCTTTGTATTTGCAAAATTCTACTCAGTTTTTAAAAATCTGTTTATTTATTTCATAAGCTTTGTACTGTTGTTAACATTTTTGTTTCTTGTTTTAGGTATTTAATTGTCTAAAAAATACTCTTATCTTTTCTAATTTTTAAAACAATTTACATGAAGTTCATGTGTCTTTACTTCCACTATTTTTGCTGTATCTGCTCACTTTCACTCAGGAATTGTTTTTCTACTGTGCTTTTAGTTTTTGTGTGTGTGAGCTTATTTTCAGTAGGGCTTAATTTGTTTTCCTATGGAAACTCTTTGTAGCTTGAGTTGCAGGAATATTCTCCACGACTGGTTTTGCATTGTTTCTGTTATGTATTCAAAGGATATAACCGTTCTAGGATGATTTTTATGTTAATCTTTTAGCTTAATGCAAAACCAGGAGTTTGATGTTCAGCGGAAATGTTTGTTTTTTTCCTACTCAGAGTCCCAGCAGAGGTAGATGAGTTTTGCTGTATTTTCTCTTTTACAGTGAATGACTTTTTTTGTATCTATCATTTTATTGAGTAGCCTAGACTTTATGTGAAATTCTCAGTTTTAATTTTATACTTTGCAAGAGTCATAGCCATTACTGACTGCCTCAGGTGGACATTAAAACCCAGCCTCTAATTTATCGGACTGATATGAGTCTATCACTATGAGAGAGAGAGCTGTGACAGCAGCTCATCTCTCATGCCTCTGATTATCAGTTTGAACTTCATTTCTGTTATGTGCGAATTTTAATTTCCTAATTGTGAGCTCAACAATCCATTAAAAATCTTTTAAATCTTTAAAATTTTATCCATGATTCTGGATGTTTTTAGCAGAATACAGTTATTTTAGTTTACCATTGTGTTCAAAACAGAGACAATTTATTTGTCAACTTAAGAGTTTATCATATTTAAGAGATGATTTTAGTCTCTTTGCATTATGGTTCATTCTATATATTTTTCTTTTACATCAATATTTATTATAATAAACCTTTTCTTCCAGTAATAGCAGACTAGCTTGTTATAGATCAAATCTCTCACTGAAAGACGTTAAAAAGAAAGACTCATGTAGATAGCATTTATCGGATAGCACCAGAGAGCTATGAAGGGAATGAGGCTTGAGAGGCTAAGAGTCTGGAGAGAATGAAAGCTCAGAGAAGTGAGCATAATGTTAAATGTTACATTTTCTTTCCAAGTATTTTCAACTCTAAAGTGGCAGCAGAGAAGTTAAACTGATAAGAAATCAGTGGCCAAGAGTTTGAAAGGCTGGAGAGCTTGTGGCATTCCCAGATAGCTGTGTAAAACAAAACAAAACTGGAGTTTAGGACCCAGGAAAAGATGAGGTGCTAATAACACACAAAGCTTTTCATTGTGACCCTAAAGAAATAAAGTGGACAAAAGAAGACAAAGCCTCAAAATGACTGAAGCCAAGCCTTGAAATAATGTCATACCTTAATGAATTAATGAATATTATCATTACTATCTTAATGATAATGAATGAAGAAATTATCAAATGTCTGCCAGAAGGAAAAGTAACACTCTCTGGTGGAAGATGACATCACTCAGGAATTAAATTTGTCTTCCTTTGACTATAGGCAATTTCTGTCAGTCAATAAAAAAGAAACTAAGCATGCACAAAGTAACACATACATCTACTATATTTTTGGTTTTGTTATACATATGTGAATTATCTTATATGATGTATATGAGATATGTGATACATACATTTAAATTTTGATCTTAAAACCCAAGAGTAGATTCACAGGAGATGTGAATACTGGAATTAATAGACACTGACTTTAAAATAGCTATTGTTACTATATTCCAGAAAATGGCAAGGGGAAAAAATTCAAGAATTGAATACTATAAAAAATTATTTGAAAAATCTAGAGCCAGTTTAAAAATACAATTATTAAAATTAAGAAATCAAAAGGTGGTCTTAACAGAAGATTTAACTCACTTGAACAGAGAATTAGTATAGTAGAAAATCAGTCAGAGGAAATAATTAGGCTAGATTACAGAGATAGGAAGAATACACAGCAATGTATATCTGTAATGGATATAATAACATTTTGTAACATATGTAAAGTAGGAATTCAAGAAACTGAGTGGAGAAAGAATTTGACAAAAGCAGTATTTGAAAATTTAATATCCAGGAATTTTTCAAAATTGACTATAGAGATAATGTCCTAGATTTTCTCAAGAATTTCTGTGAGTTTTCAGCAGAATAAATGCAGAAAACATCATACCACTATAGTAAAACTACTCAAAACCCCAAATAAAGGGAACCCTTAAAAGCATCCCGAGAAGATAAATATATCTTTATATATTGTGTTGCTACCTTCACAGGAGCAACACTAAGGCTGACAGCTGATTTCTCAATAGAAATAAATGAGAGTGGATTGAAATTCCAAGTGCTGAGAAAAAATAATTGTCATCCAATAATTCTATAATAAGTTAAAATTTCCTTCAAAAATGAAGGTAATATAAAATATTTTTGGGAAAAAAGGCAGAGAATCCATTATCAGCAGACATACATTTAACGAAATACTAAGGGATGTTCCTCAGGCAGAAGAAAAATTATCCCAGTACGTGCAAGAAGATATGTGAGTAAATCTAAATGAATACTAAATATTTAAAACATTTAAAATGAATCATGACTATCTGAGAGACACACACACACACTTGCACACAGGTGGCATCGGAATACACAAGAACAGTACAAAAGCAGGTGAGGTGAGTGTAAATGGAGTTAAAGTGTTCTATGGTCTTTTCATTGTCCAGCAAATTAAAAAACTACTAATTTTTATTAGTATTTAGTAAGGCAAGAAAGCATGTAATTTACATTTAGTGTAATTTTGATTCATTGGGTTTTTATATATGATCTTTTTTACTTGTTTTCTAATTGACTCATTAGTTTTATGTTTCATTATGCCTTTCTTGAAATTTTTTAGATTTGTCAAATATATTTTACTAATCCCTTTTCCTCCCTGTTAACTTGTCATACAATCCTTGCCTTTTTCTTTAGTTGTTAGCTTAAACCTTACTTCAGGTATTCATGTCTTATTTTTAGCCTAATATAATTTGTTATTTCTATGATTTTTCTGACAAGATTAGAAACTAAAGTCATTTATTGTACTGCCTCTTTTGGTGTTATAATGTTATACATTTTAATTCTATATACATTTTATAACTAGTAAACATTTATTATTATTAATTTAAAATTACCTATATATTTGCCCTTTATGTTGCTCTACATTTCTTTCTTCATTCCTTTGCTTCCATCTGGGATCATTTTGTTTCTGAACAAAGAATTCCCGTTCGTTTTTCTTTCAGTGCAGGTCTGCTAATGACTAATTCTCTCATATTTGACTTCACTGAAAATATCATTTCACAGCTGGGTGTGGTGGCTCACGCCTGTAATCCCAGCACTTTGGGAGGTCGAGGCAGGCAGATCACGAGGTCAGGAGATCGAGACCATCCTGGCTGAGACGGTGAAACCCCGTCTCTACTAAAAATACAAAAAAAATTAGCCTGGCGTGGTGGCGGGCGCCTGCAGTCCCAGCTGCCCGGGAGGCTGAGGCAGCAGAATGGCGTGAACCCGGGAGGCGGAGCTTGCAGTGAGCAGAGATCGTGTTACTGCCCTCCAGCCTGGGCGACAGAGCAAAACTCCGTCTCAAAAAAAAAAAAAAAAAATATCATTTCACCTAAGTTTAAATTACTTTTCTTTCAGCGCCTTAAATATCGTGTCATCATCTTCTGACTTCTATAGTTTCCTTTCTTTAAAAATTCAAATGTCAATCTTTTTTCTTCCTTGAAGGTAATGGGCATGTTTTCCTTTGTTGGCCTGCTTCTAAAATATTTTTCTTTTTATTTAGCAGGTTTACTATGATGTACTATAATGGGTTTCTTTGTATTTATTTTGTTTTAATTTCGCAGTGCTTATTATGTTTACGGCTTGATGATGTTCATCAATTTGAGAACATCCTTGGTCACTGTATACTCAAATATGACCCCTGCTTTTTTCTCTCAGTGCTCTTTCTGTGACCCCTGTTATATTGATGTTAAAATTTTCACGGTGTCCTATATGCTCATATGTCCTGTACCCTCTTTTTAAAATTTTCTCTTTTCTATTTTTATTTCTCTTAAATAATTCTCTTATGTCATTAGTTGTTGTATTTATTCACTCTAGCATTCATTCTAATTTAGTCTTTGTTTCTGAAATAACTTTTTGCTTTTCTCATAATTCTTCCCATATTATTTTATCTTTCTTTTCACATCTTCCCTTTTTCTTACTGTCTTGTTGCTCAGTTTTTAAATTCTAACTTTTGTTGTTCTTTTATAACTTTGATACTTCTCTTAATTTTTAAATTCTCATTTGGAAACATTAGATTATAGTTTACTTATACTTTTAATCTGTTTTTTTGGGTGTGAATGTAAGAACATCATTCTGTTTTTTACTCTCTGGTTTTGTAACAAATTCTTTTTACTTTGATTAAAGAATTATACAACCTGGGCAACATAGCGAGACTCTGTCTCTTTAAAAAAATTTAAAAATTAGCTGGGTGCAGTGATGCGCACCTATAGGCCTAGTGATTTGGGAGGCCGAGGAAAGAGGATCTCTTGAGCCCAGGAATTCAGGGTTGCAGTGAGCTATGACCGTGACACTGCACTCGAACCTGGGCAACACAGCAATAACCTGTTGCAATATAATTTTTCAGAAAAAAATTATATTGCCTAATTTTTCATTTTTTTTAAAGACACGAGTTTTGCCTACTTTTAGGAGTGAGAGGTAGCCAACATTGCATTTGTGTCTCAATTTTGTTAGAGTGGAGGCTGGCAAACTTTTAGTGTAAAGGGCCAGATAGTAAATACTTTATGTTTTGTTGGCTACGTAAGGTTTCTGCCTCCTTCTCTCGTTTCCCCTGTTTCCCCCCCGCCCCTCCCCATCTTTCCTTTCCTCTTCTTCCTCCACCTTCCGTTCCTCCCACTCTTCCTCCTTTACCTTCTTCCTTCCCCCCTTCTTTCCCTCCTCCTTTCTTTTTCTCTTCCTCTTCTTTCTCCTTCTCCTTCACTTCATCTTCGTCGTCGTCTTCTTCATCTTTCTTTTTTCCTCCTCTCCTTTCTCCCTTTTTTCCTTTTCCCTTTTTTCCTCCTCTTCCCCCTACTCCTTCTCATTCCCTGCTTCCCCCCCAACTTCTTCTCCTTTTTTTTTTTTCTTTTTCTTCTTTCCAATCTTACCTTGTGGGGCCACAGAAAATGGGCCACAGGCCACATTTGGCCATTAGGCTGTAGTTTGCTGACCCCTAACAACATTAAATAAGCAAGTCCAGATTGATTTATAACACCAAGGGTGTTAGAGCATTCCTTCCACCATTTTGCCAAGTAATTAAAATATGGTCTTATAATTTTAGATATTGGATTATTCAGTTTTTCTCTTCCACTGTTATATGGATCTCCTCTTTCTTTATCTTTCCATGTTTACTGTGTTTTTTAAATTTATATCCTACTACCAGCAATCTTCCTTCAATGTAAAGTTTTGAAGTCAGATTTGTTAGTGTCAAGAGTTTATGAGACCCAGACTGCTCCAGCACCACTACAGCATAGTCCATTATAACCTTTACTCAGCATGAATTTAAAAAGTTTCCACTGTGGTTTATAGACTTATCCATTACACTTTCTGGAGAATACTTTTTCCTGATTCTAGAATTCTCCTCTTCTCAGAGCAAACAAAAGACCACATGCCTTCTCTCCACTTCCTCTTACAGAATTGCTGACACCATGCAGCACGGAGATTTCAAAGTTTTTACTACCTCCTTATATTTTGAGATCTGTGGGCGTATCTTGTCACCTAGTTTTGTTACAGATGCTATTCATGGGGTTTTGTTTTGGCTTTTCTAGTTGCTCTCTCTGTTTCTATGAAGGTTTTTGGGAGATTCATAAATGAAACCTTGGATGTCAAAATAGTCCACACAACTTCCTCTCTGATTTGCTTTTCCAATAAAACAATCTGGCTTCTGTGTAGAGAAAAGATAATAGGAAGAGCAATAGGAGACAAGTGCAATAACGCTGACAGGAGAGAATGGTGGCATGGAATATGGTAATTGTGGTAGAAGTAGTGAGAAGTCATCAAATTTTGGAATCTCTTTTGATACTCTCCTTATTTTCTTATGCAGGGTTCTGTTCTCCAGTCCAGCAATTCTATTTCACTGTGAATTTGTTCTATGATTTTTGTTGGCTGATGGTCTCTCTTAGATGGGTTATGCTTTTTCTTTGCTAACTCATTACAGCTCAGCTCTAGCTGTGGGGAGTCTTTCAAACTGTGGGAGTTCCAGAGGTGGTGGAACATAGAGAGGTTTCTATCCCTGTAGCCCTCAGTTTCAAAGGCAGGAAGGCTGTCTGTTGTCGGCTGAGGTACCTGGCAAAGCCTCTAGTTACTGTGTTCTTGTGCCTTCCAAACTTCAGGTGCAGGAAAATTTATAGTAGTTCTCCCATTTCCTTTTTCTAGGAACACCTGCCATATTCATAAGGAGCTGATGGCAAATTGACTTTTGGAACTCTTAAGTGGCAAGTTCTTCCCAGTTCCTGTCGCTTTTCATTCCTGACCTTGGCTTGACACTTGGATAAAGTTTCATAATAGTTTTTATGCCAGGATAAGCCCAAAGTCTAACTTCACTTGTAGATCCCAGGAGGCATTTGGCCAGGAAAATCAAATAGCTTAAAGTTGAGAGTGAAGGGGAAAGGTCACTATGCTATCATAATTTTCTCTTAACAATCTTCTTTCTAACCTGAATATCTTTAACATCATCAGAACCTGATTAATCTTGTCTTAACATGTATGTGGATTCAGTAGATTTAGTTAGTGGATTGCCATTATGGTATGTTTTCAAATTATTGATAATAGTATGATGACGATAAAAATAACTGTAGAAAGTAGAACATTGTGTATGAATCTGGACTTATCTATTGAAATTTATGACTTGTTTGGAAATACAAGAAAACATGTCAGGATTATTTTTCTCTAGCTGTTTATGGCCTCATTAAATGGATAGGATGCATGTGATTTTTGAAAGAAAATGAAGAGAAGAAAGAAAAAAAATCTCCTATACAGGGCAGCACAAAATTTCATATGCGCTTTTAGACAAGTTCTGTAGAAATTGAGAGGATGGGGATGTACTAAAACCTTAACTCATTACTTGAGATATTCTTCATATTTTATATTGATATGACTAGCCAATAGTTAAGTTTTATTCTAAAAACATGTATTTATTAAAACTACATGCTAGACTCTGGCAATTCAATAATAAGGGTAACACTGTCCCTCATTGCCAGGAGTTCATGATTAAGAAGACTGCAATCAGGATTGTATCCATTTTGAGTTAATTTTTTTCAGGCTTTGTCATAGTTTACTTTGTGACCAACAGTAGAATATTATTGATCATGTTTAAGGATGAGAGTTGTGATGGGGGAACAGAGCAAGCAAACATAACAAGGAAAGAAAAAGAAAGCAAAAGTTTTGATGTTTTAACAGCGTTGCCCTTATTATTGAATTGCCAGTGTCGGTTTCTATTGAACAAAATCTCAGTGTTCATAATGGCTGGTGCTACCAAGGAAATCAGCAAATGTAGAAGTCCAGATTTGATGGTGATTCTTTCAGTTGGATTTAGAAAGTTGCTGTGAATGTGGTGGTGTTGAAGTCTGTTTCCCAATGTGTGGCAGTACTAAATATAGAGACAGAACTTCCACTCCATTCCTAGAGTTGACCTTGTTATCAGAGTGTATATGGGAAGTGGAAAACAATAAGTTTTGACTTAGAAGTTATGATTCATTATTCACCGGTACATAGAGATTTTGTTTAGATGCAACCTCCATCATTTTTAGACTGAATCATTTTCTAAACTTATTTTAAGCAATTGATTTTCCAGTAATAACACAGTAATCTTTGTGATGTCAAAATCATTAATAAGAAAATATTTGTACATAGTTCTCTGAGTAATATATAATTTCATTATGAGGCTAAATGACATGTATACACGTTAGCTGTTGAAAATAAGAACACTTATAAAGACAAATATGTGTTTTTCTTTTCTTTCCTGTTTTTAAAGATCAACAAATTCTTCCTTTGTTTTTGCTCTGCTTAGCAGTTCACTCAGGTCCTCTATCAGACATGGATAAATATGCCAAGAAAGGTCACTGAACAAAACAGTATGGTATTATATCCTAGAGATAAGTTGTACAGAAAGAGAATTTATTCTTAGTTTCAGTTATGAAAGCATAATACTTATGTTTCTAGATAGTGAATCCCCCAAAATGTATTTAGCAGTTCAGAGAGTTTTTTGAGGTTTTTGGGTGTCGTCTGTAAAAATCAAGGGCTACAATGTTCAGATTTTCTTTTCTACTAAAGTAAAAAAGTATAGTCATTTGTCTTATTCATTCATGGCTCCTATGAAGGTATGGAATAAAATCTAGAAAAACTTGACATTTCTCGATGTGTTAGTGATTGATGGTTTTTTCAGAATATTATAAATACCTTCAAATTACAAGCATGTAAAAATTCTGATTCAGGCTGAAATTATTCAGTGTTCCTGACAAAGGAGGCTTTGTCCACTTTAGAGTCATCATATCTTAAGTATAATCTTAAATATAATGTGGTATTTCTCTTTCAATATAATGGATTGTATAAACGTTCTTCAAGTACAAATTCATAACACTAAAAATTGTTTTTGATGTCAAGAATTCAAAACATTCTATTTCTTCAATTGTTTCATGGTTGCCATGGCTTTAAAAGAAGCATTAAAGTATTCAAAAATCCTTTCTCTCAATGGTCCATGACTTTTCTAAGAATCCAGCATTGCTTCCGTAGTGGAACCAGGGGTTCTTAGTGACTATCGAAGCTTTGCTACTGCTGCCAGAACACAAAATAAATGAAGGTCATGTCCTAATATCTTTAGAGAATCTTGTCTGCAACAGATCAACTATGGAATATTTATAATATACAGATAGTGTTGGAAACTTGGAAAAGATATCTCTGAAGCTGACTTTAGAATTTATGTTTTTTTTTTAATAATTTGCTCAATTTTAAAATCCTAAAGTACAATGCATATCTATTTGTTTCAGGAAGATTATTCTGACTGCCTTCTTTCTTAGGCCTCACTGTATCATAACCCCTGTGCTACTTGCATGCATATCCATCATCACTGACTTGTTCCTTAAGGTAAGAGACCATGTCATATTTATCCCTGTACTTTCATTGCCTGGCAAGTGCCTGCATCATAGTGAGAGTAAATAAATCTATGGAATAAATCAACCCTAGGTTCAAATTCAAGAGGAACAACAAATTGATAACAAAGAGGATAAGATACTCTTGTGTAATCATGTATATTGTATCAGCTTATTTCCACGTGCTAATTATTTGTCATCCATTTGCTCTTAAAACTATCTTGATTGTCTTTGTTCTGGATATACAGTTTCCTACCAAAGTTCTCCTACAAATGAAGAATTCCAATTTCCAGGGCCTGGAAGCTTAGTCTGAAGGGATTGTCATATTTTCAATACTTTTATGTTTGGTATTTTAAAAATAACATATAATTTCCCTTCTATTATCTCTGTTTATTTTATTGTAGATATTATATAAAACATAATATATAAAAATATAATTGTTCCAGGTTTATTTGGTCATAAATGTGTTTTTTTCTAAATCTTCAATGAAGTTTGACAATCCAGGCATATTCATTATGCTTATCCTATGAACTCTTATATGCTCTAATTCTGATAAACATGACATTAACATATATCTCTTTAACAAGAGTCTATTTCCAGAACAAAGGTTATTTTTCAACAGTGTCTTGAGTGATATTCCCACATAAAAAAGTCGACAACCTTAGGCTCTTTCTGAGATTGAATTTGTTCTGAAATATTATATTAAAATAAAATTAAAATGATAATTAATACATAAATTCAGATTTCTTGATTGATCAGGATCAGGAATGTTATCCTATTTGGAGGACACAGAAAATATTTAAAATATAACAACAGTGAAAAAAAACCAGAAGTATGCTTTCAATTGTCATTTATTAAATGATTCATTTGTTCTTCACCTCATTCATTCATCACATCGTCAAGCATCCAAGAAACATATGACTCATTAGGAAAGACAGGCAAAGAAATGGCTCACTACAGCGTAACACAGAATGTAAGTGCTATGACAAAGGGATGAAAATCATGTTGTGGGAGAACAGAGAGAATTGAGCATAGTGATGGACAATGGGGAAGGCTTTATGGAGCAAGGGGTATACACATGCTGGCAATTAGAGTACTAGAATTTGAAGTTTGGGTGAGAAAATGACCACAAATCTTCTAGCAAAGGTCTACCAAACTGTCTGTTGCAGCAAAAAAAGAATATATGAGATTAGGAAGAACATGTCTACTATATGTGGTTTGAATGTTATAGAAAATGGAGTACTGTGGAGCTTAAGTAGCCCTTGGTAGAGTAGTCAAAGATATGGTAGCCTGGACACCTTTTACAGCAGCAGTTTTAGCATACCATATCTCAAATTCATGCATTTGGTCATAAAAGGGGTAGAACCTAGACGGAAGAAATTAGGAACTAAGAGATTACTACTTATTGGCACAAGCTATAATGTTCCATTAAGATTGTGAAGTTAACAGATCATTATTATCTCATAGCATCATTCCTTACTAATGCTGAAGCTATGCCCAATGTTACTGATGTGGCAATCTATCTATTCATGGTGTTCAGGGGCAACAATACTTGTGGACTGTTGGACTCTGTATTGTTCAAGGTGAAACTTAGGGAAGAGACTGATAATAAGAGATAAGTAGAAGTGGAGTAGGTTGACGGTGAAATAATAAAGAATGACCTAAATCGTATACCACATTTGACAGCATTTTTTGTATGTTATAAAGAGTTTTCACATAAGGGTCTAGATAAATGGGGAATGTTTTTATTTTCATTTGACAAATAATAATCAATTGATTATTATATTACATTCCAGTTAGTAGGCAACAGAGGCCTCACATGAACTAGATCTTGTTCCCTTGCTCCTTTCATTAGAATTGTTCCTGCGGAGACTGAGTGACTGTCAGTCAGAGATGCTCTAGTCTAGAGGGGATTTCTACCGCAGGTTGATTTAGATGTTGTTTCACATCCTTGAAATTCTAAGAATCCCTGATTCTGTGACAAAAGTTTCAACTCGGGAAGGAGCCTGTGAATTGTGCAGAAAATGTTGGTGGATTTGGAAAATGTTCTGCTTGTAGAAGGAGTAGAACTTGGACAGATGCTAGCTATACAAGGTAAAAGAGGAAAGAAAGTAGATTATAATTCAGAAATTTATCCTTTGGTAAGTTAAGTTAATAGTGTATTGAAGAAAATTCACATTCAAAAACTCAGCTAACGATTAAAATGGTGCCCAAAATCTCATTTAGCAAGACACTAAATAATATAAATTATTATTATTTTAATATAATATATATATATTTTTTGAGACCGAGTCTCGCTCTGTTGCTAGGCTGGAGTGCAGTGGCGCAATCTTGGCTCACTGCAACCTTTGCTTCCTGAGTTCAAGTAGCTCTCCTGCCTCAGCCTCCTGAGTAGCTGGGATTACAGGTGTGCACCACCACACCCAGCTAATTTTTGTATTTTTAGTAGAGAAGGGGTTTCACCATGTTGGTCAGGCTGGTCTCGAACACCTACCTCGTGATGCGCCTGCCTCAGCCTCCCAAAGTGCTGGGATTACAGGCATTAGTGATGTCCGACTGTAACTATTTCTCTTCATTTCAAGTCTTACGAATGATTTTTTTTTCTATTTTCATATATATGTATACAAAAACATATTTTGATAACTGTGCAAAACTCATATTCTGTCCTTGACATATTGTAATTCTTTCAAATACAGAAAAAAGTATAACTATTATACTAAAATCACTTGGAAATATCTATTTGCATTAATTTTTCAGGGCTTGCCTTTGCAGGCTTCTGTAACAGTGACTTCAAGGACAGCAACTCCAAGGACAGTTGCCAGCTGCAGTTTGAATAAGTTTAGCACAGTCTTAACCCAGTAAGCATTGTGAATCTCAAGGGTTTCAGTCCTCTAAATCTCACAGTTTATATGGCAACCATATTAAAGAGAAGCTGTAGAAGAGGGAGAAATACACAGACACACTCATACACAAACACACACACATGGTAATTTAAATACTATTAACTGTAAACTGATTGTGACTATTTTTTCTTCTTAGTCTCCCATTACTTTCGCTGCATGCCTCATAAATTTTTAATCGCCTGCCATGGAATAACCTATAATCATTAATTCTGGAAGCAACTAAGGAGAAGGTGATGAAAAAATGCCATTTCTTTGTAGTTTTATCTTTATTAAAAACACAAATTTAAGGTATTTTTGAAACTATTTTTAGGAAAAACTGTATGTATATAGACAGATATAGATGTCTATATAGTCGTTTATTTCTGAAGTTTCAGAAGAAAAACTCTCATTGGTAGAACCCATCTATCTTTTTGCTGTATTACTGATAAGTCTCTTTGGTAAACCATTCAGTCCATAGCCAGAATGCTGGCAGTCTAACCATAACCAAAGAATACGTTCCATGTGTCTCTTGTTTTTAGCCCCTACGTTGCTGCTGCTCTCCCGAATATCTCCAAGGTCTAAAAAGACTTAAATAATGGAGTCCTAGGTCTGAAAGCTTCCTCAGAAATTATCTGGAAAACCATCGAGCTGGAAAATGCATCTGTCTATATCTATTTCTAAAGCACTAAATCCAATTTTGGGGCCTCCAAATGAAAATGTTCTATTTTTTATTCTAGCTGAGACTCTCTGATGAAACCTTACTCCACAGGGATATTATATTGAATGCTAGATAACAATGCTTTTTACCAGATAAAACTATTTCCTCAATCCATTCTACAAAAGTTTCTTTTAAAAATTAAGTTTTCTAGGCCATGGACAGAAAACTCTGTGATGTTTCATGATAATCAGAACAGCACTTTAAGGGGTTATTTCTTCCTGTAAGGGTATTTTTGAAAAAGAAAAAAGAAATGTATTAGTCAACTGAATTTCTTTTATGTTGAGGTTGGAAAAGGGAAGCATAGGTTAATCTGAAAGGGGGAACTAGATGTGGCTAGCAAAGTGATGTGTCCACTGCAAAAGGACTTTACTATGTTTTAGACTTTTTCAGTATAGATTTTTTTCCCTAGAAACTTAAAGTTTATAGGACAATGGACAAGATAAAATGCAAATGAAAAGATCCCCTCTTTTTTTTCCTAAGAAAAATTTAATATTTTTTTCTCACAAAGCATGATTTCCCACCAAAAGAACTGCCATGCTCCACATTTCCTAAAGAAAATACCCAAAAGAGCTCATGTTTCCTTTTTATTAATTTACCAACTTGAGAAAAAAATTATTTCCTCCAAAATTTTAGTGCCTAAGATTACTGACTATAGAAAGATAATTTAAATAAGCTCAAAAAACTTCCTTAGAAGTTCTCGAGGTAAATAAAACCTATATGTCAGGAAACAAATGCCTGACAAAGTCAGCTGAGATATTGTATTATCCACCTAGAGGCTTGAGGAAATTTTATTTTCTTTAATGTGTTTGCTCAATAGAACATGCTATAATACTTCTAAAGCTATTTGAAATGAACAGATCTAGAATCCCAGAAGAAGAAAAATGCATTTAACACATTGGTGATTGCATCCTGAAGACTGCCTTTTGTGTCAAAAGAGAATTGACTGGGAGAAGATTGAAACAGCTCACTCAGTTGAAGATGGGTAAAATAATTCCAATGGTTAGGAAAATAAACTGCCCCCCATCCATTTTCCTGTTATTCCTCATTGCCCTGTCTCATTCCAGAAAATATTGAGATGTTTGACAGTGATCATAAAGCATGAGATCTCTAAGAAAAACATAGTCTAAATATTTTCAACAAACTTTTTTTTTAGGGTTATATCTATTGAAGTCTCAGCAAGAGACAGCACACTCCAAAGGGCAACTGAAAAGACTTCACTGGAGGGACTGTTTACAAATTGTAGGCAGGGCTCAGGGAACCAATAGGTAATAGTGAAACACCCAGGAGTTCGCTAACAATAGCGGGAAGCCATTACCATCCTTAGGCCAGAAAGGACAAGGGAAGATAACAATTACATATTGGGATCCAATGAGAGCTGTAACCATGCAGAAACAATCCCAGAAGGAGCTGAGGCCTTAGGTATGGGGGAAAGCCACTGCCAAACCTTGGACGAGCAAGCAGAACCCAGAGAATAAATACCTTAGCCCCTCTGTCTCCTTCTATTCTCTTTTCTCCTACTGGCTTCTCCCATTGACCAAACTCAACTAGAAATTGGAATGTAATACAACTTGGCTGAAGCAACTTTTAGAGTTTACTTCCCAGGGCACAAAGCAGGACAGAGAAGCCTGCAGACCTGATCTGGAAGGGCAAAGATTATCCAGCACAAATTTAGCATCATTGTTTTTTCTTGATTGTGTAACTAATTAGGGTGGTAGATTAGGAAGAAATTATAGAAAAAATCAATTCTGATTTTTTAAAAAATTCACAAATTTTCCTGTGATAGGGTTTGTTGTTGTTGCTGTTTTGGGGGCTGTGTTTGAGACAGGGTCTCACTCTGTCACCTATGCTGGAGTGCACTGGTGCGGTCATAGCTCCCTGCAGCCTTGACTTCCTGGGCTCAGGTGATCCTCCCACCTCAGTTTCACAAGTAGCTGGGACTGCACTGCAGGCATGCACCACTATGCCTTGTTAAATTTTGTATTTTTAGTGGAGATGGGGTCTTGCCATGCTGCCAAGGCTGGTCTTGAACTACTGGGTTCAAGCGATCTGCTAGCCTTGGCCTCTTAAAGTGCTGGGATTACAGATGTGAGCCACCACTCCCGTCCTGTAATAGGGCCTAAAACACTTTGGTAGAATGTTTTCCCACTCTCAGATGCAAGTTATTGAGGAAGAATAGCTTTCCTATTTGTCTTTGTTTCTTTAGTGTCTGGTGCAGAGAATATATTCCCTAAGCAGATGTTGCATTTATGAAAGAACTTTAAAGATATTTAGTGTGAAAAAAAGCCAAAGGGAAATACCCAAGGTAGTTATTCTCAGTATTTATGAGATTATGCCATTATATTGGAGCAATAGTACATTTTCTTTCTTTTAAGACACACCTGGGTTTAATGTCAAGAAGTTACATGGAAGAAGACGTTTTGCACAATTTAAGAAAATTCTGAAGATTAGAATTCTCCAGCTGGAATTAGAAAAGTATGTGAAACAGGCTGACTCTATTACTGGAAACAAACAAGAGGACAGGCTGGCTGTATGCAAATATTCCTCAGGAAAGGATCCCTGCATTGGATGTGACGTGTTTTGCTTCTTGAAATTATAGTTAGATTCCATATGACCTATATTAACATTAGATTCTATGATTTCATAAATTTTAAAGATTGATTTCAACTTTGTGAGTCTAGAATTATTTTAATTTCCAAGACTACTTTCTGTATACTCATATAGCAGCATTTTAAATCTCAATAGTTTTAAACTTTCCTTTCTTGATTAGTTGTATTATTTTTAGGTGCATGGTTTTATTTTCTGTTAAATTGGTTGAATATTTGTTTACAGAGAAGCAGGATGAACAGCAGCTCAGCACAGTCTTCAGAACCAGGCTGCTTGAATTCAAATCTTGCCTTTATCACTCGCCAGTTTTGTAAGCAAGAGAAAATTATTTAACTTTGCTCTGTCACAGTGCATTTATCTGTAAAATGGGATAACACCAGTACCTACTAAGAAGTTTGTTATCAGGATTAAAGGATTTGATACCTATAAGAAATTAGGATAGTGCAGACACTGAACCAATACTGAATTTACTGCTACTGCTGCCATTATTACTACTACTATAGCAGGACTTATGTTGATTATGTTAATCAGTTACATATGTTATCAAACTCTAAATATATTATTGACTTTTATTTCATATGATTCTGCCTATTTAGTTAACCCAGTTTAACCCTGGCCTATATATTGCACGGTAAAACTTTTTTAAAGTTGATTATTTCTTCATAAATAATAAATCACATTGATTGTAGAAAACTAAAAATTATACAGATGTTAAAGAAAACCTTCTTAGAGAAAGCTCTCATTAACAAGTTACTATATTTCTCTCAAGATTTATTATTATGCACATATGTAATGTATATTAACATCTATCTATCTATCTATCTATCTATCTATCTATCTATCTATCTATCATCTATCTATCTATCATCTGTCTATCATCTATCTATCTATCTATCTATCTATCTATCTATCTATCTATCTATCTATCTATCATCTATCTATCTATCATCTATCTAAATATGAGGTGAAGGGATGAGACTATACATACTGGTTCTTTTTTCACTCAAAAATAAATGTTACTTCTCTTGTAAATAGGCAATGTGTCTGCTTTGTTTACCTTAGCCCAAGAACTATGTCCAACTACTTTACAGTCAGTAAACATTCAAGAAGTATATTTTGAATAAACAAATATACATTTTGTCCTACCTTTTAATGATAGAGTAACATTCTGTTGTATGTATATACTACAGTGTATTCATAATCTATTGTTCGTACTTAGGCTGGTTTTAGTTTTCATCATGATAAATGGTAAAAATCCTTCTTTGAACACATTTGGATATTTAACCAAAAATTTAACTAGATTCAAGTCCTAGATGTGAATTTCTGTGTTGAAAGTCATGTACCTTTCAAGGCAATGTATATTTCACTTACTCTTCAGAAAGACTTTTGTGATGCATAACATCTTTTTAAAAAATTCTGTTATTTCATAGTGACTAAAAGTAGTTTCATTTTCCATTTATCATCCTATTTGTATAGTGAACTAATTTTCTGTCTTTCATGTCAATTTCAGGATATGTTAATTTGCTCCAAGAGACTTCAACCATTTCTCTAGCTTTCCATTATGTATATTTAATGTACGTGATGCTTCCCTCATAATTACTTAGTGCATCTTTAATTTCTTTTAATATACTGAAATGTTTAACACATTGATTTTTATTTTCTAATCTACAAGGAATAATTAAGACTCTTACTATTTATCTATGACATTTGATAAGGAAGACATGCATAATTTATTCTTCTGTGCTACATTTATCTCTGCATTGAACTAGCTTTGAGCTATTCTGTATATCAAAGTATTTATACTAAGAATTACTTATTATAGAAGCATATTCATAATTACAAATTTTGTGCTTGTTGTGACTATTCAGATCTCATCTGAAATATTAAAATCAATACATAATATAACGTATTAGAAAATGAAACAGTGAAATCTTTCCCATTTCCTGATTGGCCTTTTTACTTCACACAGCATTTTCAATTTGAGTTTCTAGGTACGTTTGCTATCATATTCTCAAATCACTGTTAGATTTTGCAATCTTCAAGACAGAACCTAAAACATGATCTCTATTTTTAACCTGGGAGTGAATTTCTACTTTAGATTTTTTTTAAAGTTTCATAACATCCCTTGAGGTTACTTTAAGTACAGCTGAAATGATGTATGAAGGTAGCTGGGAGTCACAGCTTCAGACCTTCTATTTGTTGATGCTTGTGGAAGGTGAAATGTAAATTAAAAATGCTCTTAAAATTCAGACGCATTGTATTTCCTGCTCTTTCTTTGTCTGACTGGACCATTAAGCTATTGGAGGCAAATTTTGTTACATATAAATCTTTGAAAATTCATGTTAATCTTTACAAATCCAGAAGGCTGTAAAATCGTTGCTGAATGTAATAGGTTACATTTGTCCCTGTACTTTCTCTGAGTTTACTGAATCTTATATTCTTAACATTTTAAATTCAAATATAAAACCAAATAATAACTCCAGGAATAGTCCAATAAAATATACTTAAAAGCACCTTTCAATCGAATAAGTAAAATTGTTCTCAAAGAAAATTCATGATTTTGGTTTATGGTATCATCAGATATTTCTCTTTATTTTATTTTCACTTTGACATTTTTATTATTCCTGAGTTGTTATTATTCAACTTCTGAGTCCATTTGAATTGGCAACAAAAGCCAAGGTTTCTGAAGCCACATTTTCCAATAAAAGGTAGGCACTGAATATATTAAAAAACTAAATTTTGATAATTTGACAGAAAATTACAGTCAGACAAGTATTCAGTGAAGACTTACCAAGCATTTATTATGTGGTAGGTATGTGGGGGGTCCAGAAATTAAACAAATTTCTTCCTCTTAAGCAATTGCTTATGAGGAGAGAAAGATAGTGATGATAACAGGCAATGACTCCTCTATTACAGGTATAGTGTGATTGCAAACACAAAGAATGAGTATCTATTCAGCATCAAGTCTCAGACTGACTTGAACTTGTGACTGCAACACAAAGAATGAATGTCTATTAAGCATCAAGGCTCAGATTGACTTGAACTATGGGCCAAATGGGGATCATGCAGGTGAAGAATGAAAGGTGAAATGGAGATCACCCAGGTGAAGAATGCAGACGAAGGGCAGTGTGGGTAGAGAAAAGAGCATGTGCAAAGGCACAGGGCCATGAGAAAAAGAGACATGCACGGCGTTGGAGGTATGTCGAGTGGTAAAGTTCACAAAAAGATAAGATTCTGTTTCTGGAAGATCTTGTATGATGTTGCATTTCTTGAAGTTGAAGGGTAGCCATGAAAGATGTTAAGCAGTTGAATAGTGTGATCCAATTTACGCATTTGGCTATGTCTCTGGCAGAAGTGTAAAGCATCAGTGAAGGGGAAAGAGCGACACTGTAATAACTCAGTCAAGAGCTGACAAGAGCTGAACTGGTACGTTGGCAATAGAAATGGAACTCTGGCCGGGCGCGGTGGTTCAAGCCTGTAATCCCAGCACTTTGGGAGGCCGAGATGGGCGGATCACGAGGTCAGGAGATCGAGACCATCCTGGCTAACACAGTGAAACCCCGTCTCTACTAAAATACAAAAAAAAATTAGCCGGGCGAGTGGCGGGCGCCTGTAGGCTGAGGCAGGAGAATGGCGTGAACCCGGGAGGCGGGGCTTGCAGTGAGCTGAGATCCGGCCACTGCACTCCAGCCTGGGCGACAGAGAGACTCCGTCTCAAAAAAAAAAAAAAAAAAAAAAAAAAAAAAAAAAGAAATGGAACTCTGAGAGCAAGTTTGAGGGGTATTAAGGAGGCAGTAAAGTTAGGACTTAGTGAGGAATTTCTTACTTGGGCAGCTGGATAAGTGATGAGCTGTATTGTGAAATGGGGAACACAGAAATCAAGCAGATTATAGGGATGACTAAATCCAGATTGAACGCACTGAGCTTGAGATACCAGTTATACATTCAGTAGAGGTGTTTGTAGGAAGCTGGGAATGTGGATTTGGCAGGGTAGGAGAATCGATTCTGGAGACAGTAAATGAAATAAAACAGAAAACAATAACCTAATATTGAAATGAGAGCCCTTTCCCGTAAGTTAGGACAGGATGAAATCACATTACTTCAGTTCCAGTACTATGCTTTAGACAGAAAAGCTGTTCTTTAATTCCACATAGAAGGTAATGAGGAGGTGCTCTCAGTGTGTCAAGGACACCAATACAGTTGACGGCACAAAAGATCCATGGTGTGCTTCCTGGATGATTAAAACATGTTCTTATTCTTTGAACTCTTTGTATTTTATCCAGAGAAGAAGAATGGCCCAAAATGTGACTTGGGGTTTTTTTTTCTTTAGTGTCAAACAAGAGGCCCCATCTGTTAAAGCATAAATGTCAAGGCGAAGATGTCAAATATGTGTGGTGTGCATAAAGAGGAGCCACCATCTATAAATTATAAAGCTCTGGGACTTCTGTCAAAACACAACGCTTTCAGATTTAGCAGCAGGCAGTTTTCAACTTATTAGCATTTCATTTCAAGAGGAAGGATAAAACTTCCATGAGATACACTAATAATCAAACTGTGCACGCAGATTGATGAAAATAACATAAAAAATAGGCAAGCAACCAATCAATAATTTAAGAATGGGGTGGCATCTTAATAACTGAAGGTAGCTGACAATTGAATAAATAAATGGCCATCCCAGCATGACTAAATTGACAAGGTAGATAAGCTCTCTCTGCCACATAAGACAGATCTGGCCAAATCTGGATTTGGGATGAATATCGTCTTCATGTTTTTTCCTTTGCAATATTCGTTTTCAGTATGAATAAAAGCCCTGATAGCTTTCTTTAATCCAATGTTCTGTTTAGACAAGCTTTCTTATACCTTGTTAAGCAACTCCAGGGCAAAGGGAACATTCATTAGCGGTTAAAAAAAGTTTACATATGTATATATATGAATATATAAATATATAACTAAACATATATATATATCAATCCTTAAAGAAAATACACAGTAAATTGAGAGTCAAGCAATTAAAAATTAAAACGACTATGACATGTGATATTTTATTTGCTTATATAGAAAATTATAGACATAACCTGATACTTAAAATTCTGGTTTTCTAAAGTTCATAAATTATAGGTATTTATCTGTCCATTTCTGTTGGTTAAAATTAGGGCAAAAGTAAGTATCCTGCAATAGTGACAGTAGTTGTTTCCAGTAAGTCTTGAATGGCTCAAGAGGTGAGAAATTTTATAGTACAGCCTAAATTAGCAAAGAATTATAGGACTAAAAAATACATAACATTTAGAAATTAAAATAAAGAATATGTCAGTAAGCTGCTAAATTTATCTGTAGCACGTGCATTGGGCATCTGCAGCCATCTAGAAAATTACTAGAGATGAAGAAGAAACTAAAAGAAAACTTCTTGAGGAGACTAAATGGAAAACTCCAGGCAATACATTAAAGCTGATGTGCTATTTCCAGTTAAAAGTGCTATTCTGACTTATACATGATTGTGTACTTTATTCCCACTCAGAAGAAAAATTACAAGTAGTAAGTATGAAGTAAAGTGTCTATTGAAAAGGAATTGCATTTTAGTAGAGAAATAGAGAGCAGAGGATAGTTGGGATGGTGGGGGCCACAGAGAGGAATAATTCACACAAATCTAGTCAATGAGAATCCTTAAAATTAAAAGGGGTTAAGGCCAAAGTCACACCCATTGAGTACCAGAGGTGGGACCTGAAACACAGTTTTGTTTTGTTTTGTTTTGTTTTTAAATGAGACCTAGAGATGATCCCTTGCTTGATCACTTACTGGCAATGTGACTTTATAGGCAATAAGATTTATGTACCCAGATGTCCTATTTATAAAATTATAATACTAGTGCTACATTTCACTGATTCCAAGAAGCAAATATATGTCTGCATTTTAATATTTAAGAGAGTTGTGTCTTACAATTTAACATTTAACATGATAATTTAATATTAACATTTAATAGATATACATCTTACCGTTGATGGCATCTTGCCATTGCAGAGAGCTGGGCAGCTTTTGTGATGGTTGTGACTGCCTACCTAAGAACGAACTTGGTTCCTGCTGTTATGACTGGACAGCTAGAGCCCATCAATGATGCAGTTGACCAATCAAATAAGGAAGAAATATGTGTCTTGGTTAATTGTCTTGAGGTCTTTTAGTGGCATCTTCTTGTAAGAACAAAAAACACCAGCATCAAAACTTGCAAAATAGCGGTTACCGGCTTGGAAGAAAATTTCTGAGACAGAAGGGGGCACCCTTCTGTGAAATGCACCACTCATCATCCTAATGGCACAGAGACTGCACTGGGTAGAAAAACAGGGACCTCTACAGGGCTGAGTTCAAAAGGGAGTCAGACATGGCAGGCCAATTATGAAGATAATTGAAAAAGTTCTTTAGCCAATTTACCTCGCTTCTGTTACATATTTTAAGTTGCACAGAGTGATATATAGGATCAAATTTATCCTTAAATAATCCTAGAAGAACCTTTTGAGTAAAAATTGTTGGCAATAAATCATTGCGTTTAATTGGCAACTTTTATTTCTTTCTTAGTGCTACATTAAATAGTGGTGTCTTACAATCAGTGGCATCTTATATTTAATGAAATATGGTATTTGAGATAGTTGAAGAGGTTAGAAGAAAAATGAAAGTGATTTGCAAGACTGGAAAACAATGACAATATTTTGGGCAATTACAGTGAAAAGAGATGGTTGAAAGCTGGCTGAGGGAAAAGGCATAAAAAATGGAATCTAAATTAAGATACTTCTGTACAGAAATGCTCAAAGATCACAATTCTATTCTGGACTTTGTTTACATTTTCAGGAGCCTTGCCAATTGCTACTGACATAGAAAAAAGAAATAAAAATGTCAGCATTGGTATATGCATCTGCAGAGTCAATCGTGGAAAGCAGGTCACTTTAGTATGTTTATTTGCAGGACTTCCATATGAAAAAGAATGCATATCACTGTATTTTATTTTAAGTGTTTATAATATACCTTTGAATATTAATATTAACTTACTTTATAAATGCAACTGGGTTAACCTAAAAATATCAATACCAGTTACATTTTGTTCAAAGTAAATACTACCTCTACTACAAATTGAATAAATGATAATGTAGTATTTACATTTTGGAAATAGTATATACAAAGACCTTTACTTTTGAGTATAAAATTCTTGAAGTCTAGGATACATTTATAATTATTATTATAAAACAATCATATAAAGTATGTATAGCAGATTCTGTCTCTTTTAGTGACTGCTTTGTATTCCATTGCCTACCTATGCCACAATTTATTTAACTAATACTTTATTAATAGTTATGAAGATAATTAACTGCTTGCTCTCATAAACAATGTTCAAATAAACAGCTCTTGCAGCTTCATTTTTGTACACATTTCTTTATGTTTTCCTTAGGGTAAATTTATACATATGAGAAATTGATACATTAAAAGATATGTAGGCTTATTTTGTATTTGGGAGTACAGAATTGTTTTTTTCTCCAAAAAAAGCCATATAAGATTGTTTTTGCCTAGTAGTATTTTGTACAAGTGGAAGTAATTTTACAGCATAGGTTAAAAACCTTATAAACTATAGTAGATTTACTATTGAAACCTTGTGGATTTCAACATGGAGTTGAAATTGCACCCTGCGGTTAGACAAGCAGGAGATAGTTAGACGTTTCTCATTGGGTTGCTATTGGCATTTTGGACAGGACACTTACAAGTTGTAGGACTAGTTTGTGTCCTTCAGGAATTTATAAACTTGGCTCTGACTATTAAGTGCTCTGCAGTGTCATTGTGACAAAGGAAAACACTTTCATATATTTCCAAATGCCTCCTGTGGCCAGGGAACCCAGTGGCATGAGAATATTATTCCAGGCTAGACAGGTTGGGGAAGGCTTTATTAAATTTAAATAGGACCTCTCTCTCTCTTGCTATGCTTACAGAACAGATTCACTCTGGATATTTCATCCTGGGATATTCAATGCTTAACTATAAAGCTTTTTGTAATCATCTAGGAATACAGCCTTCTAGTTACAAAGTGTGGGGATCCCAAAGCTTGTAAAATATTGTAGTACTCTTTTTAAATAGTTAGAATAAAAACATGTTGTAGGAATCTTTTTACCCTAGTAAAATAATTTGTTACTTTTGCTCCACCACAATATAAATTGTGGAGGGTATGGTTGAATGTGTTTGATATTTAGAATACCCAAGATCATCTCCAGGTCTAATTTTCACCTTGAAACCCTGTTTAAATACGTATTGCTTCTGGCAGATTGAAATGCAAACATGACTAACAGTCTCCTTCTACCATATGAAAATTCTTTGTCCACATCCTTATCAAATCTGGTCGACAATAATGAATTTGGGTTAAAATTACAGCTCTGAAATCAAACTGTTCAGATGTCGTTCAATTTTTCTGTGTTTCACTCTCCTCTGTCTGAAAGGTACAAGAATAATTCCGTAACTACTTCAAAGAATTACTTTTGAGACTGAGACCCATCTCTGACTCATAGAAAGCACTCAATGCATGTTTGTTATGATCATTAACTGTTACTATTATTGGTGATGACTTTGTAGTGTGTAGCTTAGCTAGAAATAATGCTTCCTAGAATCCCCTTTCCTGCGTGGCATGGGTTAGGGCTGACCACAAGAGAAATCTGTGTACCCTTTGGAAGGGGAAAGTGAGGCAGCAGCCCTGTTTTGTTAGACACTGTTGCAGCTCACGTTTGCTGCCTGGGCTCTGCTGGCACCCCGATGGAGCAGGGCACCATCAGCCTGGTCGGTAGACCCTCCAGCTCCTGTTTCTCTGACTACTGATAGATGTGTGTTAAGCTCTATGAGGGGGTGTACCATTATTCCTCCTGGAAAACCCATCATCAAAACTGGAGGTTCGGAAACAGCGAGAGATCAGTGGGGTTTCTGGTTCTCTGGAGAGAGCTGTAGGTTCCTGCTCATCCTCATGAATTCTAGCATTTTCTTGTTTTCACATTCATCTTCCGTTTTGATTGCCAGCCTTATTGACTACAGGCAGACTCAGCAACAGGCTTGGGGCAACTCTCTTAGGCTGTTTAACCAGCTCACACAATCACATCAAGCCCAATCCATGTATAGAGGCTCTGCTTCGCCAATCAAACCTAATACCTTGTTCTTGTTATTTTGTTGTTGTGATGGGTAAACATCCTAGACCCAAGACTCCTTTTGTTTTCATTTGTAATACTTTAATATTAGAAGCTCTGAATATCTTTTGGAGTGTTCATTGGCCATTTACATAGAGTCTATGCTTGCCTATTTGTATTTTCCCAATTTTCCATTTATATTGTTATATAGGAGTACATTGTAAGTTAAGGATATAAGAACTTTTGTAATATGCATTATATATGCTATTTTTCTTTTTTTAAAAAAAAACACTTAAGAAGTTCTGTTGAAAACGATAAAAACAGAAACACTAGATTCTAATTTTAAAGTAAAATTAACAGCATCTTCCAGAACAAGACTTTATTTTTTTGCAATAGTGTTTCAGATTTTTTTTTTTTAGATGGAGTCTTGCTCTGTCACCCAGGCTGAAGTGCAGTGGTGTGATCTCGGCTCACTGCAACCTCCACCTCCCGGGTTCAAGTGATTCTCCTTGCTCAGCCTCCTGAGTACCTGGGACTACAGGCACACGCCACCACACCTGGCTATTTTTTTTGTATTTTTTTTTTTTTAGTAGAGATGGGGTTTCACTATGGTGGCCAGGCTGGTCTTGAAATCCTGACCTTGTGATTTGCCCCCCACTCGGCCTCCCAAAGCGCTAGGATTACAGGGGTGAGCCACCGTAACACAGTCAAGTTTTAGATTTTTTTAAAAAATTAAATCTGGTTAATTATGCTACTTTATAAATTCTAGTCTTGACTCTGTGCCTTCCTCAGCCAAATAATAGATAAATATTTATATATTTTTTAATTTGAAGAAAATGTATCACCAGGTCCTTGATATATTATGGTAGGAACTGTAATTATTCAGATAAAATGACTAAATGTTTTGATTACTGTTGGATAGACTTCCCTTATAATGAATATACACAGTTCTGTAAATGACAGATGAAAACTACACAAATATTGCCAATTTTACAAAATTAGAACAGCAGCTTTAGTAATCAACAAAACAAAACAAAAGAAACAAAAACTGAAAAACAAATAAATGTATTGTTTGTATTTTAATATTGTTTCCAAAGAATGTTAAAGACAATATGGAATATTAAGGACAATATTAAATACAAGACTATTAAAGAATATTAAAGACAATATAATTTAAACTTTCAAGAAAGAATATTAAAGACAATATTAAAAAAGAAAGAATATTAAAGATAATATAATCTAAATTATCAGTCAAAAAAGAAACTTTCTATCTTCTTTTCTTGCGTAGAAGAGGAAATGTAATATCTTTTGCTTATCTATCTCAAGATTCATAGCTGAGACACCTATAATAAAAAACAGATTAAGAAAACAAATACATACAAATTTATTTGACATAAGTTTTATGTGACATGGAAACCTTCAGAAATAAACACCCAAAGAAACAGAATACAGAGAAGCCTGTGTATTTTATACTAAGTTTACTGAAGAAGTGGATAGTTGTGAAATACAGTTGGACAAAGCAGGTATGATCTAATTGTACTAAGCTGGGCCAGGGCCAGGAGGACTTAGCAAGGCCTATTTGTTTAGATTCTTAGCGATAAGGACATTTCTTTCATCTGGGTATTGGGAGGGTACCTCTTGCATAAGGGTCTCAGGACCTACTTTAGAAGAAGGTCAGAGAATTCTTTTATGGCCTGCTTCAGGGGAGAAAGGTCGGAGAAGGTCAGAGCAAGTCTCCTGCTTTTGCTGTTTTCTCAAATGCCAAGGAGCCATATATTGGGGGCAGTGTGTCTTAACCCTATCACTTGATAGCTCATCCTAGCTTCAGTTATTAGAAATTCTTCTGTGATTTCTATCTTGTTGGTTCTAGTTTTGCAATCTGAAGCCCTACAAAAGATGTCTAATATTTTCTATTCCACTCTATAGCTTTTAACTTTTTGAAGACAGCTTTTGTAGTCTTAAGTTATATGTTTTCCAGTTCTTTAATCATATTCATTTGTTAATTATTAAACAAATATTTACTGAGCACATATTATATGTGAAGGGATATTCTAGACTTTGGTTATAGTACGGTGAAAAATACAGACCCTACTGTAATAGAACTTATGCTCAAGCAGTTAAGAGCTCCTCATATTACACAATTTTTATACTCTTTAACACCTTATTGAGACTTCTATATTTATCCATTTCTGGTTTTTTGTTTTGTTTTTTGTTTAGGAGGGAAGGTCTTATTCTGTTGCTCAGGCTGGTGCGCAATGACATCATCATAGTTTGCTACAGCCTTGAACTCTTGGGCTCAAGAGATCTTCTGACCTCAGCTTGTAGATAGGACTACAGGCACAGGCCACCATGCCCACTTAACCTTTTAGTTTTGTAGAAATGGTGTCTCTCTGTGTTGACCAGGCTGGTATAGAACTTCCCACCTTAAGTGAAACTCCTACCTTGGCCTCCCAAAGTGCTGGGATTACGGACATGAGCCACCACACTTGGCCCAATTTCTTCTTTAAATGCTTTGCCTATAATAAACACAACATGATAGATATATGATCTAACTAGTGTAGCTATGGTGATGAACCATGTGTTATTTGTTTACCTAGAAATACTTTTCCATTGAATGCAATTGCGCTCCAACAAGTAAATCAACTTCAAATAGAGTAGCAAGATGGGGTTAAATTTTAAACAACAACATGAAGAAAAGTTGTCTGATTCCACTTCATAGAACATCAGAAGTTTACCTAGGGAAAGAATTTGAGACCAGAAGTCAATAACACTATAGAGGTGGTTAGACTGCAGAACTTTTTAATAAACCATCCTGTAACAGAACTAGATTCTAAATCTTCTAGTACATACATAGAGGCTGGGGCTAAAATTGGAAGGGATCTGTCAATTATGTGTCTTTTTATTTTGCTTCAACTTTTATTTTAAGTTCCAGGGTACATGTGCAAGATGTGCAGGGTACATGTGCAGGATGTGCAAGTTTGTTACACAGGTAAACATGTGCCATATTAGTTTGCTTCACAGATCAACCCATCACCTTGATATTAAGACTGGCATCCATTAGCTATTCTTCCTGATGCTCTCCCTCCCACCTCGCAATAGGCTCCAGTGTGTGTTCCCTTCCATGTGTCCAAGTGTTCTCAAATTTGATGTCTTTTTACTTTATAATTGACCTGCTTCTTGTCTATGTTCTGCCCCATTTATATATATTATGTTGTTTGAGGTTGTAGCCTTTGCATTACAATGACTAACACAAGTAGAATATGAGTCCATGCTTTTACCTATTAAAAATTAAAGTGATAATGACTAAGAAATTATTAAAGGGACCTATATCTTCAATAATGAGTATAAATGCTTATCGATAGAAAAATAGTGAGGTAGCTATAGAAGGAATACAATTTCCCACTCCGTATTCTTACTAGGGCAGCAATTACATGTTAGATAGTACAGTTTTTCTCACTTTTTCCTTCTCCACTTACGGTATTGAAAGTCATTAGTTTAGAATGAGTTAAAATGAGAGAGAGGGTCATTGGATAAGAATTTGGATGCCTGCTGCCTGTCTCTGAAGAGGAAAATAGAGAGCAGTTAACTGTAAATGGCGGTTCACTGACTTTGGCAGTAGTCTTTTGTGCTAAGAAACTTCCCTGGGAAACAATTGAAGACTCTAACACTTTCATACAGATTCCTGAAATGCTGACAGGATGTGCTCATAATTCTATAGAAATGCCATATAAGTAGAGGAGTCATTGCTTGGTATTCCATTGAGAAGCTGTTTTTCATCTCTTGAGTAACTTCTTTAAGTTTCTCATGAAGCAAGCACAAAAATTTTCCTCTATAAAACTGAATAGGCAGAGGGTTTTTTCAACTACGCAGTTATATAAATGCCCATGCCACTCTATTTTGACACATGGATGTCAAAATAGGTTAAGTTATCCTGAAAGCATTCAAGTTCGCATGGCAGGAAATAAAATTTTACATTTTTTTAGTAATGGGCTCAAAGTAAAATATATCATTTAAAAAATATTTTAAAACCTATTAAAATATGGCATTAGGATGATCATTTTAATGTTTATTTCCCTTTATTAATGTAGTATAGTATCCAATTATTAATATTTTTATATTTGAATTTAAATTTTAGTTAAAATTTACAATTTAAAGATATTTTCATTTTATAAAGATATTTTCATTCATTCATTTGCCATTTAACAATTACTTATTGGCACTTAATGTTCCTAACCAATGTTAGGCACCATTGATGCAATGCAGAGTTCCAATTATGGAGAATTTGGATAGAACAAAAATATGCAAGACTGTGGAATGCATTGGTAACAGATGAAGTGGTTAATTTCTATGTCTGGAGAGCTAAGCAGAGATCATGAAGGTAACAAAGAGTTAGTACTTCACCTCTAGGATAATGGGAAACTCTTAAAGGGCTTAAGCAGGGGATTAACATGATTAGATTTGTACTTAAGAAAGATCACTTTTGGGTACTATGCAGAAAATGGATTGCAAAGAAACCGGAAGTACAGAGACTAGTTAGGAAGCTGTTGTAATAATGTAAGCAATGATGATAGTGTCCACAGTAGGAAGAGGCAGCTTATAGGCAGGTCTTCTCATCAGAGAATATGTGTGAGGTCAGGAGGGAACAGGCATTGAAATTGTTAGAAAAATAATCTTTAAGATGAATTGAGGACAAAGAACCCACAAAGATGCTAGAAAGGGTGGCCAGAGAAATGGGAGTAAAACCAGAAGATTGTTTTGGGGTTGTCAAAAACAAAATGTTATACTGCATTAATTATATACCTGAGAAGAAAAATGCTTTCATATTTGTATTAGGTGAAAATAAAGCAGTGGCTCACTTTTAAAAATAAGGCAAAACATTTTTAAATTATCACTATTATTTGGTTGTCAATAAATTAATAGTTTTTTTAGGGAAAAGAAATTGCAGCAAACCTCCTTTAATGGAGGCTCTGTCAGAGATTTCTTGGGGTTTGGTATCACTTTGCATGGGTAATGAGGCTAATCTATCAGCATCATCATGTTATTCCAGTGAGGCAGTGATGATAAATGCAGAGTATGCGATAGTGCCAGAGCCTCTCTGTTATTAATTACCATCTTACAGTTATCTTCAGACATTTATTAGCAACATTGAGACGTGGTTTTAGCAGTCTATCGTAGTCGATTTAAGTAAGAGGCTTCTAAATCCCAGCAGTTGTTTCCATTAGTTGACAGACACATTATGAGAAATATGACCATGTGCTCTACGCAAGTCCGAAGAGCCAGTTACACCGTGTTATCCCCAGGGTTCACAGGTCTGCAGGGAAAAGCAGCAGCCACAAAATTAACAAAGGACTACTTTTCATTCAGGCCTATATTTCAAATAACATTTTACGTATTATCTTTGTAGTTGTTATTAATAATACCTAATATGTATGAACAAAATGTGATTTTTACAGTTTCTGTCTTTGTCAGTTTAGGCTGCTATAACAGGACATCCTTGACAACTTGACTACACACTAATTTATTTCTTGAAGTTCTGGAGGCTGAAAGTCTATAATCGAGGTGTCAGCGGGGTTGGGTTCTTGGTGAAGGCCCTCTTCCTGGTTTGCAGACGACCTCTTCTAGCAGTGTCTTTCACATATCCTTTCATAGAGAAAGACCAGAGCTCTTTCTCTTCTTATAGGGCACTAAGTCCATCATGGGGGCCCCAACCTCATAACTTTATCTAAACCTACTGACCTCCCAAAGGACTCACCTCCTAATACCATCCCACTGGGGGTTAGAATTTCAACATACCAATTTGAGAAGGATGCAAACATGCAGTCTGTAAGAGTCACTATTCAGGAAATTCTTATAATGGTCCTGTAAAGTCAGTATTTGCAGTGTCTCTGGTTAACCAGCAAGGGACCAGAGGCCTCAAAGTGGTTCTGTTTACCCATGTACATGTGCGAGAACTTGACCTTGAATGTAGGCCTTTCAATGCTCTAGTCCTTGGTCATTTGACTTTTCCGGTGGTTTTAAAACCTGTTTATATTTGAGCCCAGGATGTTGTCTATTAAAAAACTTAATCCGGAACAGTTCCTACCCCTGTTTCAAAGGTTCTGATGTACCTTTTCAGAATTTTTATGTCTTTTCAAAGCTACTTTTAAACTATGTGCAGGTCCTTAAGCTTTTTCCTATTTAGGTAAACTGGGGCTCTAGTGCAAAAAAAGATGAAGCAAAGAAAAGTCTAATCTAACATATTAATAATTTTTTTAAAGATTTATGTTTATTGAATACAATTTGGTATTGTCTAGAAATTTTTTAAAAATTGTATTTCTGTCATCACTTAATTTCTTTTAATTTTTAAATAATTTTAGAATACAAAAGTTGCAAAAATAGATCAGAATGTTTATGTATTTCCTTCACCCACCTTTCCTTAATGTTAATATCATACATAACCATAATTTATGTACTTACATAGTACATTTATCAAAACCAGGAAATTAACGTTGCTGCATTACTATTAAGTAAACTACTATTAAGTAAAACTACTATTAAGTAAAGACTTTATTATTTGTTCACCAGTTTTTTCCGCTAACATTCTTTTTCTGTTCCCTAACCCAATCCAGCATCTCACATTGCATTTAGTTATTATAATTCTGCTCAGTGTACTCCAATTGGTGACAATTTCTGAGTCTTGTCTTGACATTGTTTAAGCGTACTGATTGTTGTTTTGTAGAATGTCCCTCAATTTGGGTGTGACTGATGTTTTCTCCTGATTAGATTGATGTTATATGTTTTTGGCAAGAACACTACAGAAGTGATATTTTGCCCTTCTCAAGGAATTACTTCAAGGAGTGTATGAAGTCTTATTATTGGTGTTGTTGACCCTGATCAGTAGTTAAGGCAGTGTCTGCCAGCTTTTTCCACTGTAAAGTTATTATTTTTCTTTTTATAGTATCTTGGGGGAAAGATTTTGAGACTGTGCAAATATTCTGTTTCTCCTGAAACTTTCATTCATTAATTTTAGCATCAATTAGTAGATCTTGCTAGAAGTTATTACTGTGGCATTGGCCTCATGATCATTTTATATTTCCCTCTTTCCTTTTACTTTTATTAATTAGAATTCTAAATGGAAGAGGCTACCCTTTCCCAGATTTATTGATTCCATTATTTGTATTTATCAGTATGGACTCACGGATATTTACTTTATTCTAGGGGTGTAATCCAATATCATTGTTATTTATTTTATTGCTCAAATTATTTTGGCTTTGATCATTGGGAGCTCCTTCAGTTGGCTCCTATGATCTTTTTATAAGCTGCCCATCCCTCTTTGGATATTTTCTTATGGAAAAACAAGATATTCCAGGCTCATCTTGTAGTGTCCCTGCCTCAGTCCTGGTATCAACTACGTTTCTAAGAGGACTTTCTTTTTTTGGAGAATATATTTAGAAGCCAAGATCTGGGTGTTATGTGTGTGTCATTGCTTCTAGCCCCTTTCAGTGGACAAAACTTAGAAATATATGTATGTATACTACTAACCCAGGCATGCATGCATTTATATTTCTTTCTTTCTGTATCTATCTGTTAACAAACAAATAAGTAGGAGTTTGTATTGAAACCCCAGCCACGGTTCTACAGCTGAATTGATCACATAAACTGTTCTAATTGAAATCCTTAAATAATGAAATTTTCAAGGTTGCCAGCTCTAAGTGCACTAGGCTGTGAGTGAACATTTGTGCTTTCTTTTCAGATTTGCCAGAAATCAATTGTATCACCTTCATCTCTCCTTTTCTGCCACCTGAACTATAGAAGCAGAATAACAATGCCTGCCCTATCTAGGTCACCAGGCGGTTTCTTGGACTTAATAAAAGTCTGGATTCTGTCTACCCTTCTCTGTATTCCTTCTTTCCCAGTTTTCTTCTGTGCCTCCGGTCTTGTTCCCCTCAAAGCTGTCCTCTCCTCTGCAGTCAGAGTAATCTATCAGAAATTAAAATCAGGTTCCATTTCTATTCATCTTTAAACTTTTCAGTGGCTTTTTATCTGCTAAGAAAATAAGACCTAACTTGACATGACAAACAAGGCCTTCCATGGTCTGATTCTTTCCTCTTCATGATCTCTTGTTATTTTTTATTTCCTGTTTTAAGCTCTAATATTACAACATTGCTTGAGATCATCTCTGCCCTCTTGCCAACAGCATTCTTTCTTCCAACTCCTTGCTTTTCTGATGCTATTTGGCTAGAGTCAGATTGGAACACTCTTGACAGTGTCTCCTTAGTTAAATTTTACCTAAATTTCAAGGACTAATTCAGTGTTTACCTTATTATGTATTTGGTCAGTTCAGTAAGTACTTTATGAGGTGGATGAGTTGTCATTTCTTTCTGTTACCATTTCCTCAGTACCTTGTCTGACACCAGAAGCCACTGTAGTTTTTCATTTTATTCCTTATCTAAAATTGCTCTTGATAAGGTCCTAATTACCAAATCCATAGACAGTTCTTGATCTTATGTAACTTGACTCTAAAAGTATTGGACACTAGAGGTAATTGGTGGTTGCCATGAATAGCCCGTGGTTGCCATGTAGAGGGTCATAATGGTGCTGCATGATTGTTGGGAAGGCTTATTTGGGAGAAGAGTGGTGTTGAGAGACAAGGGTGGAAGGGTAGACAAGGGCCATCTCTTATAGAAGTCAGAAACCACAGTAAGGCGATCACATTTATCTTGAGAACCACCGAGAACTGTGTAAAAGGTTTAAATGAACAAGCTTGTGTTTTAGGAACATAATTTATGGACATGAATGAATTTGGCAAGACTAGAAGGCAAGTGAAAATGAAATAGGCAAAGACTGGAAGGAAAGGAAATTAGGTTGTTGCATAATCCTGGAGTAAGATCATGCTTTATATAAACTAAGATAGCAAAAGCATGGGAGAAAATGGATGCATTAGAGATACTAGATAGAATCAAAATAATCTGATGATGACTTGGAAGTGGGGGATGAGAGATAAGAAGAAATAATAGTTTTTGTTTCTTATTAAGTGATAGAGGAATTTCCTGAGATTGGGAATTTAAAAAGAGGAATGGCTTTAGGAGAATGAGATGGTGACTTGGTTTTTGGAAATGTTGTTTGATACACCTGGGGACCATCTAAATGAACTGTCCCATTGGCAAGTTCACATTTTTTTACAGCCTGAAACACATATGGGGGCAGGAGACACAGGTTTGGAAATAAAGGCATGTTGATGGTAGATGAATTCATGTTTGTTGGTAAGATATCCCAGGATGTCTCCAGTGTGTAAAGGGACTCTCCTGTTTATCTTAGTGTGAACAGAAGCACCACCTACCCATTTTACCCAGCTAGAAACCTTGGAGTCATGTTCAACTGTACTGTCATCACTAAGTCAACTCATTTTGATTCCATATCCCGCTTAAGTCCTGTTTATTCCAGTTGCCTTTGCTTAAGCTTGGGCTCTCAGAATTCCTTTCATGAACTACTTATTGTTCTTGCTGGTCTTCAGACTGTCCACTTATGTGCTTTGTATCCTCAGAATATAACCTTATTCATACTAAAAATGTTAAGGTATTTTTGAAAAGTATAAATGCTGAAGGAATATAAATTAATAAGTTTTACCTGAGGTTGAAATGCCAATTTTTGTTTTATAATAATTTATAGGTGAGACTAAACAAAAAAAAATTTACTCCCTTTGTGGGTACCTAATGCCATCTATCATGAGTAGAAGAAACACTGCCTCTCAGAGTAAGTCTTGGAGAAATATCTTATTATTATCTGTGAGTGACATATGAAAGTTGATCTTGATAAGGGGATAAGAGCTGTTGTCCTGAGACAAGTGGAAGAAAGAAAGTCAGAGAGGACTTATCAGAGTAATTGTGTATTTTTCCCCAAATTTCTGACATGATATTAGAGGCAGTAAGCTACAAAATTGCAATGGCCAGCAGCCAAATTGCATCCTTTACTTGGTAGCCAGCTGCAAGATGGTGAGGAGTTTCTATGTATGCCATCTCACCACCTGCCAGGACCTGGTATGGAATACATAGTAGTTCTTTCACGAATGCTAAAATGGCTAGTAATTTAAGAGAATGGAGTAAGCAACAAATTGAGAATATTGTAACTTACTTAACACTGTGCATAGAGAAAACCAAAAAAGAGAAGATAAATTCCAAAGAAGAATTTGATACTTTTCTGAGTTTGTTGAAAGGCAGGACCTAGATAAAGGTAAGGGTAGGGAAAATATTAAAACTAATTTTGATTTAAAAGCAATATTTTTTGGGTAAAATTTCTTAGCCAGTTGAGAGATCTTTACTTTTTTCTGCTACTTTAAATGCTCCTTTTCTTTGTGTGAAATATCCAGAGACAACTTGTTTTCCTATAATGAGAGTTTTGTTTTCACACCATCAGACAGAGGACACTCAGAAAAGCAGCAGAAAACAGATGTTTGATTCAGACTTTAAATGGCAACCTTGCTTATAAATATGGTGGGGTTTAGAATATTGAGATCAATGAATCACCACAGTAGTGTTGTGAATTTGGAGTAAGGTAACATAATGATATCTGTAACATATTAGCACATATTTATTGAGAAATAAATATGCATCAGATGCTGTAATTGATGGACAGATACCACAGTGTATAAAGCAAGGCCTCTGTCCTCAAAACGCTTACCTTCTAAAAAGGGAGATTGACAATAAGTGGGTATTAAACAAATATGTATTTCATGTCAAGTAGTGATAGGCACTGTAATAAAAAGTGAAACTACACGTGGAAATAAAGAATAAAAGAGGAATTATTTTGGAAACGAGACAAAATGCCCCCCAAAACATTTAAAAGTTCATTTAAAAGTCTTCTAAGTATTTTATTTATATATGTGGAGGGAATATCATTTGGTCTGTGACACCGTATATTGCAATCCATGTAAAAATGGGAGGCCTTCTCTTGTTCATTCTAAGGTCATTGGCTCCTGATTTTTCTGAGCCCTAGTAGTGAAACTTCTTCAATAAAAATAGTATAGAAAGATATAAATTGGCCAGCACGGTGGCTCACACCCGTGATCCCAGCACTTTGGGAGGTTGAGGTGGATGGATCACTTGAGGTCAGCAGTCTGAGACCAGCTTGGCCAACATGGCGAAACCCCGTCTCTACTAAAAATACAAATATTAGCTAAGTGCGGTGGTGCATGCCTATTATCCCAACTACTTGGGAGGCTGAGGCACGAGAATCACTTGAGCCTGGGAGGTGGAGGTTGCAGTGAGCCGAGATCATACCACTACACTCCAGCCTGGGTAATACTGCAAGACTCTGTCAAAAAAAAAAAAAAAAAAAGAAATGTATTTTTTGTGTCTCAGAAAAGCCCTCATAAAAAAATTGATGACACCTATACAAATTATTACATGGAATTATGTCCTTAGTTTTTATTCCCAGCAGCAGGGAGTACTTTAGTGCTTGAATTAAAATTCTAAGTGCACTCTCAGAGGACTAAAGGCCTGAACCAGGAAAGACAACTGTCCTCACTTTGGCTTCTTCAGGGTGAGGGGAGGCTGAGCAGAGTCCTAAATTCATCTTGGTTATATTTTGCACCACTTTACATTTGTAATCACTTAATAGCTACGCTGGGGAAGTCTTTTAGGACTCAGTAAGAGCTGTCAATTTTCCCTTTAAAGAATGGTGATTATATTTCTACAGAGTCTAGAAGTGCCCCTGTCAAACAGAAAGATAATGTGTGCCATATATGTAGTCTAAAATTTCTCAGCAGCCACATTAAAAAAGTAAAAAGAAACAGGTGAAATTAATCTTAGTAACATTTCATTTAACGCAACACATCAAAATATTATCTTTTCAATATGAAATCAATATAAAAATTATTTGTAAATATTAAGTCTTTGAAATCTAGTGTTTATATTACACTAAGACCATCTCAGTTTGAATTAGCCATGTGTGAAGTGCTCAATAGACATGTATGGCTAATGGCAACCATAAGAGCACAGTTCCAGAAGCTTTTATGTTTTGAATCAACCTTCCTTTTATTTTAGTTTATATTTTATTTCTGAACATGTTTTAAGCCACAGAAATCCTTTACATTTCTTCCACATGTGTGCTCACAACAGATCTATTTTGATCATGTACGATATGGAGACGTATACTAACTGTGTTATTCCCTCCTCCTCACACCATCAGTTTTTGTCTGAAGCCAAAAGCAAATCAGGCTGGTGAATAATGGAACACTAACAATATTATTGATCAAAGAAATGTGCTTTGCAGATCTAAGCCATTCAGGATCTCAAACACATGACACTCAATCTGCAACGGCTCTCTAATTACAAAAGTCAATCGAATGCTATTGCTGAGAAAACAAGCAGCACAAAAGATTTTTGCTAGCTTAAATTACAAAGTGTAGTTTTGTGAATAATATTAGGCTGTCTCCTGGAACCCAGAAAATGGTTGGATAATGAAGAATCAGGCAGTACATTACTCCACACCCCAGTATGTGTGCTCAAAAACCTTACTGGACAATTGTCATTTCAAAATACTCAGCTGTAACAATGTCCTGCTTCTGAGTTCATTTATTTTAAATATCACAATCTTGAGAGAGAAAGAAGGAAAGCTGGCTTGGCCCAGCTTACATCAGGAGTCCATTGCTGGACCATTCAGCTAAGAAAAGAGTGCATAGTGATATGCTAAAAATAATTATTGGAGGCCCAGCCTGGTAGATCATAGATCACTCTCAGAGAGGGAAGAATCACTGGCGGTAACAATGTTTTGCCCCAAAGAACAAGAGCCATAGGAGATGCTAACATGGAAACAATGTTTACATTGCTAAATTCATGCCTTTCATTTTGTCTAGTATACTAGTGACCTGTGCCTCTTCATCTGTATTGCCAAGAGCATAGACAATGGTAGCATTCCTTTGTATGAATGACTATATTCTAGTTTTTCTAAGAGTGTAGAGCTAGTTCATTTCAAAATAATTCAAGTGGCAGCTTCATTTAAACATAGATTTAAGAAAGCAAAGAACTATTGTAACTGTGAAGAATAAATTAAAATCTCAGGATATATCAAGTGAAAATCCTGAAAGACTAGAGAAACAATGTGGATTAAGAATGATTAATTCTAAAAAGACGTCCTTGAGTCATTTTGGAGTGGATTCTTGCTTCTCCTTTATCCTGTTAAATGTTTTTAGTAGCAATGATGCAACCTGACATTATACTTATATTAATTTGTATATTTGTTTATTGTCTTCTTATTCCATTGGCACTTATACTCTACGATAGTAGAGCCTACTACATATTGCCATATTCCCTGCACCTAAAATAGTGTTTGGCACATAGCAGGCACTAAATAAATGATTGTTAAGTGGATTAGTAGGTGAATAAAAACATGAAATTTTCTATGTTTTTGTTGTTAGGACCAAATAAAAATGGCATGTGGAGATTTAGAGCTGAAAATTACCTTGGGAGTTATTTCAATTCTTAGTTTAAAACTTAAATAATTGAAGTCCATGTGAATGTGCCTTTGATTTAGGAGACTGTGGGAAAAGATGAGTCCAACACAGAAGGCCAATAAATAGTTCAACCATTGTGAAAGACAGTGTGGCAATTCCTCAAGGATCTAGAACCAGAAATACCATTTGACCCAGCATTTACTAGGTATATACCCAAAGGATTATAAATAATTCTACTATAAAGACATATGCATACATATGTTTATTGCAGCACTATTTACAATAGCAAAGACTTGGAACACAACCCAAGTGACCATCAATGATAGACTAAAGAAAATGTGGCACATATACACCATCGAATACTACGCAGCCATAAAAAAGAATGAGTTCATGTCCTTTGCAGGGACATGTATGAAGCTGGAAACCATCATTTTCAGCAAACTAACACAGGAACAGAAAACCAAACACCACATATTCTCACTCATAAGTGGCAAGTTGAACAATGAGAACACATCGACACAGGGAGGGGAACATCACACACGGGGTCTGTTGGGGGTTGGGGGACAAGGGGAGGGAGAGCATACAGGGCTTAAAACCTAGATGATGAGTTGATAGGTGCAGCAAACCACCACGGCACATGTATAGCCATGTAACAAACCTGCACATTCTATACATGTATCCCAGAATTTAAAGTAAAATAAAAAGTAAAATTAACAAAAGAATAAAAATGTACTATGCTAATGTTAAGTAAATTATAACTCATCTATTTATTGGCAAGAAAATTGTATAATAACTACTTTTCTGGTTTCAGCTCCTCACCAAGAACAGCTCTGCTTCAAACCCCCAAAGTACTGAATATGGACATGAATATAAATATAAAATATGAATATAAAAAGGTTATTCAAAAATTAAAATTTGGAGCATCTGAAAAGCACTCTCCAGAGGTTTCAAATATATATTAAAATACATCAGTATTTTCTGTGCCTAGGTTCTGTTCAAGCCAACACATGTGAAGTTTCCAGAAGACCAAGACATAATGTCATGAATTCTGTGCTTAAATGAGGCCCACCAGATAATCCAGGCTAATCTCACCATCTCAAGATGCTTAGCTTAGTCACTTCTGCAAAGTCTCTTTTACTATGTAAGGAAATATATTCCCAGATTCCAGAGATTATTAAGACATGGACATCTTTGGTCAGGGATGGGGATTGGTCATTATACTGTCTACCTCACATCTCTACTAGAACAATCTACAAATTAACCTCTTCCTCTTCAGATCTGTAAATGGCTCAGTCAATAGAAAGTTGTCTTAGTCTGTTCTCGTGCTGCTGAAAGGACATACCTGAGACTGGGTAATTTATAAATAAAAGACGTTTAATTGATTCATAGTTCTGCAGGGCTGAGGAGGCCTCAGGAAACTTACAATCATGGTGGAAGGGGAAGCAAACACGTATTTCTTCACATAGCAGCAGCAAGGAGATGTGCAGAGTGAAGCGGGGGAAAGCCCCTTATAAAACCATCAGATATCATGAGAACTCACTCACGATCATGAGAACAGTATGGAGGTAACTGTCCCCATGATTCAATTATCTCCCACTGGGTCCCTCCCATGACATGTGGGGATTATGAGAACTACAGTTCAAGATGATATTTGGGTGGGGACACAACCAAACCATATCAAAAGTCAAACCCAATGCTGTGTTTAAAGAACACTCAATAATCTCTTTCATTTATTTTTGAGTTTCAGATATTTTTTCTAACTATTTGATATCTGGTTATATTTTAGGGGAGTGTTATAAAGGCAAAAGTCACTAAGAGCAACAGAAAAGAGATGCATTTCTAGAGGGTAAGGTTATCACTTGAAAAAAAATGCTCTGGTTTAAATTTGTTAAATAATCTTTTTAAAAAGGTCTCATGATACTATTATAGAGGTTATGTAGGTACATCAAGAGACTTGGAAAATGTGCCAAAAGAGTAAGCAGTACCCATAAAACCCTATGTCCCACACTTTTGAAAAATTATCAGCATATCATAAAGAGAATGCTCAGAATAACAGCTCAATGTCATAAGAAGAGTAAGTCATAGCAGATATTTTAAGAATGTTTTCTATTTTTGAAAGCCTTCTTTCAAAAAAAAGTTAAAAAAAGTTAAACAGTTGTGATATAAAGCTCCATCATTAACTAATGTGTTCATTAATACTCACTGTTGTAAGAAAATTCAGCAATTATATTGAAAAACTACTATATTTCTAGCATGTGTAACTTCATTTGTGACCTGGCTTGGAGTGTCAACTTTGATTTATAATATTGTTTATTAATTACTTTTCAGAACATGAACTATTTATTAGATGGAAACTATTCTGTACTTGTATCACATAAATATTTTAAAATTAAAATTAAGTGGATATAAAAAATGAACATTTTGTAGTGAAGTTTTATGGATAACAGTAAAAACCTCAAGAGGCAGCAATGTATCCTATTACATTTTATGCATGTGGTTGGTTTACTGCACTCATAGGGAAAGCCATTCTTGTAGATCCTTCTACATGGTGCATCTGCTTATTTATTAGCAATTTTCAGCTGATGCTTGTTCTAGTGGTTACAGGTTTGTGCCTTACTGCTTTCTTTTCCTGCTGGAAGTGAGAGGTAAACAATAGGATAGGATGGGGCAGGACAGCCCAAGTCTGTTTCTCTTAAAATCTTTCACAATGCAAAAGGAAGATCTACGTGGCCAGCCTTTATGAATGCCGCTAGAGGCCTCCTTAATGGCTGCTGAGTATCAGACACTTCAAATCCAACTAACATTTATACAATAAGTAGCTTGTCAGCAATGTAAACCTTCTGGGAGCCATGAAGTGAGCACACAGAACACTGGGTTTGCAGGCATTTCTTAGGTTCAGCTGATAAATATTTAATCACATTGAGTACTTAGAGAAAAATGTAAAACCTTTGCTGAAAATCCAGTTTTAATAATTAGGGTTCCTTGTGCATTCTTATTCCGAAAGTCTTTGAATTTATCATATTAAATGGCTAATGAGAGAAAATAGGTTTTAAGACTGTTACTGGAAATTACTTGGGATTTTTTTGGTGGGTGAACAATAAGTGTAATTACCCTTGACAAGATCCCTTGATCTGCTACTAGCGACTGGCAGAAAGCACTCTAATGTTCTTATTTTATTCCCAAGGCCCTGGTAATGATGGTAATGGACTTCGTAATAAACAGACTAAATGACATATCTTTTAATCATCACAATTCTCCTTCTTGCTCACAAGAATCTTACAAAACTATTAGTAAGAATTACCAAAATGGTGGACATATAATCATAAAGATATTTTACAAAGTGGAGGGAGAAGAGTGCTTTCATTTTCTCTGCAAAATATCCCTGAGCATTTACCCAATTCAACCATGTAAATGTGTGTGCATTAGTTTCCCCCTTCTCTCTTCTGCTTTTTTATTCTTTACTCTGTCTCTGTACTCAAGTGATCATCATTTCAAAATTTCCTGTATTTTTCAGTGATACTTTAAAAAATGTTATCCATTTAGTCCTCCACATCATACTCTGTTCTCATTTTAAGAAAAAGGAGTATCAAAAATAAAATAATGTTTTTTAATAGTTATAAGAAATGGAAAGGGACTGAAAAAAATTAAGGGAATAACCATATAGCTTATTTGACATCTGTCTGTCACATGAAAAAATCAATCTGTTGTGTTGGGAACTATTTCTCTTCTTTTATGAAAAAAAAAAAATGTGTGAAGAATGTATGAGTAAGTTAGACACCACAGGGAACTGTGGAGATTCTGAAAGCATTGACTAGAAAGAACTGGGCCTATTCATGATCTTCTTCTAAATTCATACACTTGCATTTCACAGCTATTAAGTATTTTCTCAAAATGCCCAAGAAATGGAAGAAAGGGGTAGGGGTTCCAAATGAGAGGGCGGAAGGAAAGTTAAAACTTCCCTGGTTTCAATATTTATATATCACTATTATTATTTTATGCTGCATTAAACATTTCATTTTCCCATTTAATAAATCTTTTCCCAGAAAAAAACAACTGCTGTGGAAGAGGAGGCCATAGATTTTGAACAGAATTTGCCAGAAGCCATTGGCGTTTTCCAGGGAAGATTCGGTTAAAACAAGGGATGTTCCTTGAAATCATAGTTGGGACTGAGAAAGAAAAGAAAGTTTTAATCTGAGAAATATATGCTCCCTTTAATTATCAGGTCCAGAGAGGATTGAAATGTGATAGCATGTGACGGCAGTCATCTAACTTCTCTCTTGAGGTAAATAATTACCTCTTGAAGCCACCTGTTACGTGGGCTCAAGACTAACTGAGGCCAAATAACTATAAAATGCCATATGCTGGACACTATAATTCATGCCCAATGGTTCAATAATATATAACCAGTCACTAATCAATGTTACCTTTGTAAACTAGTGAAAATTCTTGTCAGACAACTTTCTGTCAGCCTACATCTTGTTTCCTTCAGCCTTTAAAAGTCTGTTTGTACCAAAGGCTGAACAGAGCATTCCCCAAGACCACTTGGAAGTGTGTACCAGGCAGCTGTCTTCAACCTTGACCCAAATAAACTATTGATGTTAATTTTGTCTTAGTCAGTGGAGGAAGATGGCAGGATAGAAGGTCCACCGATTGTCCCCTCCACAAGGACACCAAGCTAACAATAATCTACATAGAAAAACACCTTCATAGGAACCAAAAATTGGTTGAGCACTGATGGTACCTGGTTTTAACTTCATATATCGCTGAAAGAGGCACAGAAGTGATAGCAAAAACAGTCCTCAATCACTGATGCCACCCCTCTCCCAGCACTTCCACCCCTCCAGCAATTGCAAGGCATTAAACTTCGTGCTGTTCTGTTACAGCAGTGTATTCTTATCCTGCTAAAAAGAACTTCCTGATACTGGGTAATTGATAAAAAAGAAGTTCAATTGACTCATAGTTCCGCATGGCTGGGGAGGCCTCAGGAAACTTATTTTCATGGTGAAAGGGGAAGCAAACATGTCCTGATTCACATGGTGGCAGGAGAGAAAACAATGAGAACCAAGTAAAAAGGGAAGCCCCTTATAAAACCATCAGATCTCGTGAGAACTTAGCATCACAAGAATAGCATGAGGGAAACTGCCCCCATGATTACCTCCCACTGGTCTCTCCTACTACACATATGGGGATTATGGGAACTACAATTCAAGATGAGATTTGGGTGGGGACACAGTCAAACCGTATGAAGCAGAAAAGAAAACCAGACCAAACTCAGCTGATACTCATCCACAGAGGGAGCATTTAAACCAGCCCTGAACAGAGGGGAATCACTGGTCCCAGTGGTCCAAACTTGAGTTCTCACACAAACCTTGCCACTGATGTCTACAATACTTGATGTTTCCAAGTAACTTTGAAAGGCAGTCTAACTCATAATGACTGCAACCCTTAGGCAAGTCCTAGTGCTGAACTAAGCTTAAAGACGGGACTAGGGGGGTATGCAACCTACTGAGACACCAACTGGGGGCAGCCAAGGGAATGATGGCAACTCCCCTTCCCTAACCCCAGGCTGCACAGCTTATGGTTCCAGGAGAGATCCCTTTCCCTCCACTTGAGGATAGGAGAGGGAAGAGCGGGGAGGACTTTGTCTTGCATCTTGTATACCAGCTCAGACAGAGCAGGAGAGGACACTGGTCAGAATTGCGAGGCCCCTGTTCCAGGCCCTAGCTTCTAGACATTTCTAGACACAACCTGGGCCATAAGGGAAGCCACTTCCTTGAAGGAAAGGACCAAGTCCTGGCAGCATTTATTACCTGCTAACTGAAGAGCCCTTGGACCCTAAATAACCACTAGCAATACCCAGGTACTATGTTGAGAGCCTTGGGTGAGCCTCTGAGACTTGATGGCTTCAGGTACCAGCATGCGCACAGAGGGTTAGAGTACCAAGTGGGCTACTGACATTCCCAACTGCAGGACTTGACTCTTGAATAGCATTTTTGGACCTGTCCTGGGCCAGAGAGGAACCCACTGCCCTGAAGGGTGCATCTCAGGCCAGGAAGCATTCACCACAAACTGACTTAAGAGACCTTGGGCCTTAAGGGAACATAACCTATAACCTGGTAGTACTCCTTGTGGCCTGGGGTGGCAGTGGCTGTGGAATGAGGCTCCTCTGCCTTTGGAAAAAGGAGGAAAGAGTGGGAAGGGCTGCAGTTAGTGGTTTGAGTGCCAGCTTAGCTACAACACAATAGAACAGCACATTAACTTCTAAGGTTTTTAACTCTAGTTCCTGACCCCCAGATGGCACGTCTGGACCCACCTGGGGCCTAGGGACCTCACTGAACTGAAGAAAAGGGCACAGACCTAGTTGGCTTAGCCACTTGCTTATTGTGGAGCCTCAGGACCTTCAGCAAAAATAGGCAGTAGCCAGTGAGTGTTTACAGCAGGCCTTTGGTGAAACCTAGTGACGTGCTGACTTTGGGTTGGATACAGCACAGTTACAGTGGTGGCAAGAGACTCCATTTGTTTGAGACAAAGTAAGGGAAGAGACCAAGCGTCTCTGCCTGGTAATCCAAAGAATTCTCATGGATCTTGTCCCAGACTATCAGAGCAGTACCTCTAAAAGTCTTCAAGAGCAACAACATTACTTGGCTTGGAGTGCTCTGTAAAGCAGATAGAGCTTAGCTTATAACACCCAAGTCCTTTCAAATATCTGGAAGCCTTCCCAAGAAGGACAGCTACAAAGTGAAGACTACAGGCTGGGAAGACTATAATAAATACTTAACTCTTCAATAATCAGACACTGAAGAACATGTATTAGCATCAGTACCATCCAGGAAAACATGACCTCACCAAATGAACTAAAAAAGGCACCAGGGACCAATCCTGGAGAAGCACAGATATGTGATTTCAGGGAGAGAATCTAAAATAGCTGTGTTGAGGAAACTCAAAGAAATTCAAGATAACACAGAGAAGAAATTCAGAATTGTATCAGATACATTTAACAAGGAGATTGAAAAAAATTAAAATAAGTAGAAATTCTAGAGTCAAAAACTGCAATTGACATACTGAAGGATGCATCAGAGCCCTTTAGTAGCAGAATTGATGAAGCAGAAGAAAGAATTAATGAGCCTGAAGACAGGCTAGTTGGAAGTATATAAGCAGAGGAGAAAAAAGAAGAATAAAACATAATGAAGCATGCCTATAGGATCTAGAAAATATCCTCAAAAGAACAAATCTAAGAGTTATTGTCCTTAAAGAGGAAATAGAGAAAGAAATAAAGGTAGAGAGTTTATTCAAAGGGATAATAACAGAGAACTTCCTGAACCTAGAGAAAGCTATCCATATCCAAGTACAAGATGGTTTTAGAGCACCAAACAGTTTTAAGCCAGAGAAGACTACCTCAAGGCATTTAATAATGAAACTCCCAAAAGTCAAGGATAAAAAGAGGATCCTAAAAGCAGAAAGATAAAAGAAACAAGTAATATACAATGAAGCTTCAATACATCTGACAGCAGACTTTTCAGTGGAAACCTTACAGGCCAAGGTAGAGTAGCATGACATATTTAAAATTCTAAAGAAAAAAAATTTACCCTAGAATAGTATATGCAGCAAAAAATAGCCTTTAAATATGAAGGAGAAATAAATACATTCCCAGACAAACAAAAGTTGAGGCATTTCATCAATACCAGATCTGTCCTACAAGAAATGCTAAAGGAAATACTTCAATAGGAAAGAAAAGGACATTCATGTGCAGTACATAATCACCTAAAGGTATAGAACTCACTGGTAATAGTAAGTACAGAGAAAAACACAGAATATTATAACACTGTAACTGTGGGTAAAAACTGCTCTTATCCTAAGTAGAAAGACTAAACAATGAACCAATCAAAAATAATAACTACAACAACTTTTCAAGACATAGTCAGTACAATAAGATATAAACAGAAAGAACAAAAAGTTAAAAAATGTGGGGACAATATTTAGGCATAGAATCCTTAATAGTGTTTTTTTTTTTTTTTTTTTTGCTTGTTTGTCTGTTTATACCCATAGTGTTCAGTTGTTATTAGGTTAAAAAAATTGGTTATGAGGTAGTATTTTTAAATCTCATGTTAACTCCAAACCAAAAAACATAATGGATACAAAAAAATTAAAAGCAAGAAACTATATCATATCACCAGTGAAAATCACCTTCACTAGAGAAAAACAAATAACAAAATGGTGGGAGTGAGTCCTTACTTATCAATAATAACATTGAATGTAATTGGATGAAACTCTTCAATCAAAAGACGTAGATTGGCTGAATGAATGGAAAAAACAAGACCCATTGATCTGTTACCTACAAGAAATACACTTTACCTACAAAGACATATATAGACTAAAAAAAGGATGGACAGAGATATTTCATGCCAATGGAAACAAAAACAAAAACAAACAAACAAACAAAAAAACCCAGTATTCACTATACTTGTATCAGAATAGATTTGAAGACCAAACCAAAGCTATCAGAATAGACAAAGAATGTTATTGTCTAATGATAAAGGGGTCAATTCAGCAAAAGGATATAACAATTTTAAATGTAATACACCCAATGCTGGAGCACCCAGATATGTAAAGCAAATATTATTAGAGCTAAAGAGAGAGAGATAGGCCCCAATAAAATAATAGCTGGAGACTTCGACACCACACTTTCAGCACTGAACAGATCTTCTAGACAGAAAATCAACAAAGAAACATCAGATTTAATTTGCACTATAGATAAAATGGATCTAACAGATATTTCCAAATTATTTCATCCAAAAGCTACAGAATACACATTTGTTTCCTCAGCACATGGATCATGCTCAGCATAGACCATATATTAGGTCAGAAAACAAGTCTTAAAGCATCCAGAAAAATGAAATAATATTAAGCGTCCTCTCTAACCACAATGGAATAAAACTAGAAATTAATAAGAAGAATTTTAGAAACGATACGAACACATGGAAATTCAACAGTATGCCCCTGAATGACCAGTAGGTCAATAAAGAAATTAAGTAAGAAATTGAAAATGTTCATGAAACAAATGGCAATGGAAACATAACATACCAAAACCTATGTGTATTAGGGTTTCTAGAGGGACAGGACTAATAGGATATATATATATATATATATATAAAGGGAAGTTTATTAAGGAGTATTGACTCACATGATCACAAGGTAATCGCTCACATGATCACAATAGGCTATCTGCAAGCTGAGGGGCAAGAAAGCCAGTCTGAGTCCCAAAACCTCAAAAGTAGGGAAGCTGACAGTGTAGCCTTTAGTCTGTGGTCAAGGGTTCAAGAGTCCCAAAGGTGGAGAACTTGAAGTCCAATATTTGAGGGCAGGAAGCATCCAGCACAGGAGAAAGATGTAGGCTGGAAGACTAAGCCAGTCTAGTCCTTCCACATTCCTCTGCCTGCTTTTATCCTAGCTGCACTGGCAGCTAATTAGATGGTGCCCACTCAGATTGAGGGTGGGTCTACATCTCCCAGTTCACTGACTCAAATGTTAATCTCCCTTGGTAACACTCTCACAGACACACCCGGGAACAATACTTCACATCCTTCAATCCAATCAAATTGACACTCAATATTAATCATCACACTATGGGATACAGCAAAAGTAGTACTCAGAGGGAAGTTTATAGCTATAAGTGCCTACATCAAAAAGAGAAAAACTTCAAACAAAAAATCTAACAATGCATCTTAAAGAACTAGAAAAGCAAGAGCAAACCAAACCCAAAGTTAGTAGAATAAAAGAAATAATAAAGATCAGAGCAGAATTCAATGACACTAAAATTAAAAAATACAAAAGATCAATGAAACAAAAAGTTGTTTTTTTGAAAAGTTAAACAAAATTGACACACTTTTAGCCAGTTTAGGAAAAAAAAATAGAACATACAAATATAAATAAAATCAGAAATTAAAAAGGAGATATTACACCAATTCAAAGGATCATTAGTGGCTACTTCATATGATCAGCTATATGCCAATAAACTGGAAACTCTAGAGGAAATCGACAAATTCCTAGATACATACAACCTGTGAAGATTGAACCAGGAAGAAATCCAAAACCTGCAAGTAATGGATCAAAGCTGCAATAAAAATTCCCCCAGTAAAGAAAAGCCTTGGACCTGATGGCATCACTGCTGAGTTGTATCATACATTTAAAGAAGGACTGATACCAATCCTACTCAAACTATTCCAAAAAATAGAGGAGGAGGGAATACTTCCAAACTCATTCTAGGAGTCCAGTGTTACCCAAATACCAAAACTAGACAAAGACACATAAAAAAGGAGAAATACAGAAAGGAAGACAGAAAGACTGAAAGAAAGAAAAGAAAGAAAGAAAGAAAGAAAGAAAGAAAGAAAGAAAGAAAGAAAGAAAGAAAGAAAGAAAGAAAGAAAGAAAGAAAGAAA
>NW_012108853.1:1138446-1192728 GCF_000951045.1 Mandrillus leucophaeus
AAAGAAAGAAAGAAAGAAAGAAAGAAAGAAAAAGAAATATTGATTAAGGGTCAATATCTCTACTGAATATTTATGCAAAAATCCTCAACAAAATACTAGCAAACTAAATTCAAGAATACATCAGAAAGATTGTTCATTATGATCAAGTGTGATTTATCCCTAGGATACAAGAATGGTTCAACATATTCAAAGCAATCAATGTGATACATCATATCAACAGAATGAAGGATAAAACCCATATGGTCATTTCAATTGATGCTGAAAAAGCATTTGATAAAATCCAACATCCCTTCATAATTAAAAACCCTCCACAAACTGAGGGTAGAAGGAATATACCTCAACATAATAAAAGCCATGTGCAACAGACCCACAGCTTGTATCACACTGAATGGTGAAAACCTGAAGACCTTTCTTTTAAGATAAGAAGACAAGGATGCCCACCGTCACCACTGTTATTCAACATAGTATTGGAAGTCCTAGCTGGAGCAATTAGGCAACAGAAAGATATAAAGGGCACACAAATTGGAAAAGAAGAAATCAAATTATCCTTGTTTGCAAATGATATGATTCTTATATTTGGAAAAACTTAAAATACTCCACAAGACAACTATTAGAACTGATAAACAATTTCAGTAAAGTTGCAGGATATAAAGTCAACAATCAAAAATCAGTAGCATTTCTACATGACATCAGTGAACAATGTGAAAAAGAAATTTAAAAAAGTAATCAATTTTCAATGGCCATACATAAAATTTAATACCTAGGAATTAACTTAACCAAAAGAAGTCAAAGATCTCTATAATGAAAGCTATAAAACACTGATGAAATAAATTGAAGAGGACGCTAAAAAGGAAAAATATTCCATGTTCGTAAATGGAAAGAAAAAATATTGTTACAGTGTCCATACTACCCAAAGCAATCTACAGATTCAGTGCAATCTCTCTCAAAATACCAATGACATTCTTCACAGAAATAGAAAAAACAATCCTAAAATTTATACAAAACCACAAAAGACCCAGAATAGCCAAAGCTATCCTAAGCAAAAAGAACAAATCTGGTAGAATCGCATTACCTGATTTCAAATTATACTACAGAGTTAAAGTAACTAAAACAGCATTGTACTAGCATAAAACAGGCTGTGGTGTAATATGAAATATATTTTAACTTTGTCCCCCTTTCCTGCCGTAAAACTCCTAAAATTCCTACAATTTTCTGAGAGATAGGAATATCTTTTGTTGTTCATAATGAGCCCCTTTGATAACTCTTGAGTTTATTCTAATGAAGTTACTCACTAGGGTGAGTCCCCTAGACAGACTCAGGATATAGTTAATCACCAGACAGAACAAGCGGTTAGAATTTAGAGGGTTGAAACTTTCAGTCTTACTCACTAATCTCTGAGGAAGTGAGAGGACTCGGAGAGCATGCTTTATAAAACTCTTGAACAAGATTTGAAAAGCTTTTGATTTGCCGAACACATTGAAGTGCTGGGAGGGTGACTTCCCAGAGTAAGCATGGAAGTTTCGAGGCCGTCTATATCTTGCCCTATCCATCTCTTCATCTGGCTGTTCATCTGTATCCTTTGTAATATCCTTTATAATAAACTGATCAATGTAAATAAGTGTCTCAGTGAGTCTTGTGAGCCATCTTAACAAGTTAATTGAACTTAAGGAGGGGGTGTCTCTGGAAAGGCAGTTTGTAACTGGCCAGTCAGGTGTATAGGTGACAATCTACTACCTTTGACTGGTGTCTGAAATAGAGGCAGTCTTCTGGGACTGAGGCCTCAACTAGCTATTTTCTAATAGCTAGTGTCAGAATTGAATTGAACTATAGCACAACCAGTTGGTGTCCACTGGAGAATTTCCTGATGTGTGAAGAAAGCTGCTCTCCACACACATGCACAAATATTTGATCACAGAAGTGCTTTTTGTTGAGTGTGAGAGTAGTGAGAAAAAAACATTTTTTTCTTTTACACAGGCCTTCACCAGGCACCAACTCTTGGACTTCTCAACCTCCAAAACTGTGTGAAATAAATTTCTGTTGTTGATAAGCCACTCTGTCTATGCTTTTTTGCTGTAACAGCCTGAATGGACTAACACAACTGCCTTGGTGAGATTTATTCTTAGGTATTTTGTTCTTTTAAATGTTCTTATACATAGATTTTTTTTTTCTTATTTTCGTTTCGGGTTGTTTCTTGCTGGTGTATAAAAACACAACTGAATTTTTTATGTTTGTCTTGCCTTGCAACTTTGCCAAATTTATTAGCTTTAATTGCGTGTGTGCGTGTGTGTGTGTCTGTATTCTTCAAGATGTACAACATTTAGAATACTGCCATATATGAATAAACATCATTTTACTTCTTCCTTTCCAAAAATTTTCTGCTCAGACCAATGTCCTAGAGATTTTCTCCAGTATTTTCTTGTAGTAGTTTCATAGTTTGGGGTCTTAGATTTAAGTCTTTAATCCATTTTGATTTGATTTTTGTACATGGTGAGAGATAGGGTTCTAGTATCATTCTTCTGCATATGGATATCCAGTTTTCCCAGCACCATTTATTGAAGAGACTATCTTTCCCATGGTGTATCCTCTCAGCACCTTTTTCAAAAATGAGTTCACTGTAGGTTTGTGGATTTGTTTCTGGGTTCTCTATTCTATTCTATTTGTTTACATGTCTGTTTTTATGCCTGTTCATAGATGGCACCTTCTCACTGTATACATACATGGTTGAACGGGCAAGACTGCTCTCTGGGGCTACTGTTTTAAGGACACTAATTCCATTCATGAGGGCTCCATCCTCATGACATAATCACTTCCCAATGACCCCACCTACTAGTTCCATCACTTTGGAGATTAGGTTTGAGCATGTTAACTTTGGGAAGACACAAACATTCAGACCACAGCAGAGGTGAACTAGTTATAAATTGAAAATTAAAAACATTGCTGAAAGAAAATGAAGAAAGATCTAATTAAATAAAAAGACACCACATTTCCATGAATTGGAAGACAATATAGTTAGTATGACAATATTCCTCCAAATGATAGATTCGATGTATAGATTTTGTGTAATCCCTATCAAAATTCCAATGACCTTCTTAGTAGAAATGGAAAAGCTGGTTCTCAAATTCATATTGAATTTCAGGGGTCCCAGAATAGCCAAAGCAATATTGAAAAAGAGAAAGGGTACACTTACTTTCTTATTTGAAAACTTACTAAGAAAATACATAAACAGTGTGATATTGGCATAAGAATAGACATCTGGATCAGTGGAACAGAATTGAGAGTGTGGAAATAAACCCAAACATCTATGGCCGATTGATTTTCAACAAGGATGCTAAGACCATTCAATGGTGGAAAGAATAGTTTTTTCAACAAACGGTACTGGGACAACTGGATAACCACATGGAAAAGAATAAAGATGGATTGCTGCTTCATTCCATATATAAATTTCAACTCACAATGGAACAACAGCCTAAATGTAACAGCTAAATGTATAAAAATATTAGAAGAAAACATAGGGGTAAATCTTCATGACCTCAGATTTGTATTAGATTTCTTGACATTAAAAGCATGAGCAAGTAAAGAAAAAAATGAATAAATTGGACTTCATAAATTTAAAAAACTTCTGTTTTTCAAAGAACACAAGACAATTTAAAGAAAAACCACAGAATGGGAGGAAATATTTGCAAATGATTTATTTGGCAGAAGTTTAGTATTCAGAATACATAAAAAACTCCTGTGACTCAACAACTAAAAAGACAAACATCCCAATTAAAAAAAATGAACAGTGGACTTGACATTTCCCCAAAAAGATATTCGAGTGGCCAACAAGTACATGAAACTTTTCAATTTTCTTGGTTGTTAAGGAAATGTGAATCAAAACCACAATGAAATACTACTTTACAGCCTTAAGATGACTATAATAATTTTTTAAAGGAGAAAATAACAAGCGTTGATGAGAATATGGAGAAATAGAAACTTGTATATTGCTGGTGAGAACATAAACTAGTGCAGTCTCTGTGGAAAACGGTTTGGTGGTTTTGCAAATGTTATACATATAATTACCATAAGACCCAGAAATTACACTCTTATGTATATGCCCAGCAGAAACAAAAATATGCCCACACAGAAACTTATACACAGATGTTCACATCGGGATTGTTCATAAAACAAAACAGTAGAAAGAGCCCAAAAGTTCATCTGTAGATGAATCAACAAACTGTGGTGTACACATGGAATAGAATATTATTCCACCATAAAAAGCAATGAAATACTGATACATCCTACAACTTGAACAAACCTTGAAACATGCTAAGTGAAAGAAGCCAGACACAAAAGCTCACATATAGTATGATTCCTTTTATATCAAGTATTAAAAAGAGGAAAGTTTATAGAAACAGAAAGTAGATTAGTGATTGCCAGGTGATAGGGACGTGATTAGAATAAATAGACTGTGATTAGACTAGAGACTGATTGTAAGGTGTGTAAATTTCACCTCAATTAAAAAAACAAAAAGAATGGACTGAGGCAGGCATATCATGAGGTCAGGAGTTTGAGACCAGCCTAACCACCATGGTGAAACTCTGTCTCTACTAAAAATACAAAAATTAGCTGGGCATGGTGGTGTGTGCCTATAATCCCAGCTACTCAGGAGGCTGAGGCAGGAGAATCTCTTGAACCCAGGAGGTAGAGGTTGTAGTGAGCCGAGATTGCATCATTGCACTCCACCCTGTGAGCCTGGGTGACAGAGCAAAACTCCATCTCAAAACAAATAAAATAATAATAATAAAAAAAGAATATTATTACCTGAAAGTTTAGAGGTTGCATTGGCTTTAGGTTTTGTTTGATCAGGGCTTCTCTGTCTTACAGCCCTGCCCTTGTGTGGTATAGCTGTGTCCTGAGATTGACTTTCCACATGGGGGAAGTGACTTCCATTAAAAAACCCTAACATAACAAGGAAACAAATCAACAAAAATTCTACAGAGAACAAAGGACATTTTTATTTATAGATTCTCAAATTCCTGACATTGCCTTTGATTGCCTAAGTTAGTCTTGTGGAAATCTCTGAGCCAATTACTATGGCCAGGGTGATAGAATATTTTAATTGACTTAACCTTGGTCATGGAATCCATTTCTAGACCGGAAGTACAGCAGGTTTTCTCTCAACTATTTTTTTTTAATGAAAATGAGAACTATTGGAAAGGAGGAAGAAAAAAGAGTGTTGTAATGCATCCAAGAAGTTATCAATATATGCACAATGGCAACGTATATTCATTTAAAGTGAAATTGTTTCTCCCTTCTTTAATCAGAAATAAATTCAGCATAACAGTTTTTAAAAGTGTGGGAAAGTTACTCAGAAGTAAAGTTTACAGAAATTTGGCTTATCTAGCAGGCTATGTCTGAATATTTTATTTATACTAAGAGTAACATGATTGCTAATGCTTATAATAAACACTCTGAGGTAATATAATATCTCAGAAAGCTATTTGAACCAAATACCTTGTTCAGGGCAGTTTTTTCCAAACTTTATATTTCAAAATAATTTTAGATTCACAGGAAGTTGCAAAAAGTGCACATGGAGTTTTTGTTTAAACTTCACCCAGTTTTCTTGGATGGTAACATCATGCAAAATTACAGTGCACTATTCAAACCAGGAAGTTGACATTGGAACAATCTACAGAACTTATTCATTTTTCACTAGTTTTACACGCACTCTTTTTACATGCACTCTTTTGTGTGTGTGTGTGTGTGTGTGTAAGTGTGTGTATAACTTGATGTAAATTTTTTACATCTGGATTCATGGAACTACCACAACAACCAAGGTAAAAACCTGTTTCATCACCAGAGTGTGATACTGTGAAATATGTATTTGGCCTCTGCTTCTCATTCCTGAAATCTCCTAAAATCCTTGTAGGTAAAGGAACTAGAACAATCTTCTCTTCTAATATTTGTTCTTTCACCCTGGCTGCTGACACAGAGATCCTAAGCCTGAGTGAAAGGAGCATCTGACATAACAGCTCCTAAATGTCTTGAAATTTCCTAGATGAACAGAAGGAACATCTTTTGTTCTAATGAGGTGACTCTGGGTGGGATCCTGGATTGTCTCAGGTAGGGGGCTGGTTGCCAGGGGAACCAAGCATGTAGTTAGCTGGAATTTTCAGGGGAGAGGAGAGATGGAGGTTGCTGAAGGTTGCGTTGATTACCAATAGCCAGTCGTGTATTCAATCATGCCTATGTATTGAAGTCTCCATAAAACTCCCAAAGGACGGGATTTGAAAATCTTCCAGATGACTGAACATGGGGAGGTACCTAGAGGGTGACGCACCCACAGAGGATGTGGAAGCTCTATGCTTCTTCCCACATAGTTTGTCCTACACATTTCTTCCATTTGGCTGTTTATGTGTATCCTTTGTAATATCTGTTATAATAAATGGGTAAATGTAACTAAACTGTTCCCCTGAGTTCTATGAGACACTCTAGCAAATTAATCAAATCCAAGGAGGAGGTCGCAAGAACTCTGACTTATAGTCAGATAGTCAGAAGAACAGGTCACAACTTGGGGCTTTCGATTGGTATCTGAAGTGGGGGCAGTTTTGTGGGACTGAGTCCTCATCTGTGGGATCTGATGCTATCTCTGGGTAGATAGTGTCAGAGTTGAGTTAAATTTTAAAACACCCAGTTGGTGTCCACTAGAGAATTGCTTAGTGTATGGGAAGATATCCTCACACATCTGATGTCAGAAGTGCTCTATCAGGTGAGAGCAGAGAGAAAAAATGGTATTTTTCCACCAACAAGACTCCTGTAGGTGACCCTTTTACAGCTACAATCACCCACTCCTTTAACCCTCCTTAACCCTTGGCAACAACTATTCTGTTCTTCATCTCTGTAATTGCATTATTTCAAGAATGTTATCTAAAAAGAACCATCGGGTATGTGACATTTTGAGATTAGCTTTTTCTGCTCAGAATAATTCTTTTAAGATCCATTAAAATGGTTATGTGTATTAATAGTTTGACCTTTTTGTATTTCATGATCTGGATGTCCCATAGTTTGTCCAACCATTCTGCATCGAAGGACATCTGGACGGTTTCCAGTTTTTACAAATAAAGGGGCTATGAACAATTGTTTACAGGTTTTTGTGTGAAAATACATGTTCATTTTTCTAGTATAAATGCCCAGAAGTTAATTCTCTAGGTCATCTGGTAGTTGCGTGTTTAGTTGTATTAAAAACTGCCAAACTGTTTTCCAGAGTGTCTGTATCATTTTACATTCCCAGCAGTAATGTATGATTGATCCAGTTTTCCCATATCCTTATCAGCATTTAGTGTTACCACTATTTTTTATTTTAGTCATTCTGACAGGTATGTAGCAGTATCTCATTGTAGTTTTAATTTGTATTTCCCTAATGGCTAATGTTATTTACCATTTATATAGCCTGTCTTCATGTCTGTTGTCCCTTTTCTAATTGGATTTTTTTAACCATTGAGTTTCAAGAGTTCTTTTTCTTTTTTTTTTTTTTTTTTTTTTTTTTTTTTGAGACGTAGTTTTCTTAAATTAATCCTGCCATCTATATCATATGAGTTCAAGCGATTCTCCTGCCTCAGACTCCCGAGTAGCTGGGATTACAGGCACGCACACCATGGCTGGCTAATTTTTGTAGTTTTAGTAGAGATGGGGTTTTACCATGTTGGTCAGGCTGGTCTCGAACTCCTGACCTCGTGATCCGCCCGCCTCGGCCTCCCAAAGTGTTGGGATTACAGGCATGAGCCACCGTGCTGGCCCAGAGTTTTTTATATATTCTAGATGCAAGGCCTTTGTTGAAAATATGGTTTGATATTATTTTCTTCAGGCTGTAGCGTATCTTTTCATTTGTTTCACATGATCTTTCACAGAGCAAAAGTTTTCATTTTGAGGAGATTCAAATGTTCAAATTTTCCTTTTATTTATCATGTTTGTAGTGTCATAAGGCACTTTTTAAAAAGTATACATTTTATACTTCTCTGAAAAATGGAAAATCTATGTGAAAAAATAGAAGGACACTAAATGAATCCAAATTATGCAAAACATATTATTCCTTCACTACCTTGAGTATTACATATTTGATACTGAATATTGCATATTGGAGCAACATTTTAAATTACAGATGTTTAATATTACATTGTGCTCATTCTTAACCACATCTTTCAGGAGTACAAAGCAAAAATGAATTTAGTTGTTCTTAAATAATACCTACAAAATAACTACTGCCAATTCACTGGAAGAAAATGGCAAAAGACAATTTTTAAACAGTATGATTTTTGTCTATGGGAAAATTATAATAAGCTAGTAGAAAATGAAAATTTAATTATAATAAGCCCAATAAAATATAGGAGTATCAGTTAAACTTGAATTTCAGATAAATAGGTATATTTTTAGTATAAGCATGTCCCAAGTACATGGGACACTTTTAACTCAAAAATTATTTGCTGTTTTTCTAAACTTAAAATTAATGTGGGTATCCTGTATTTTTATTTGCTAAATCTAGCAACCTTAAATGTAGTATAAATGTTTTAACGTAGGAGGTATAATAGGTTATTTATGAAGATCTCACGAATAATATGTGTTGAACAAATAACCTCTGTACATTTTAACTTTTTTATTAAAATATTTTTTGTTTATTCAATGTAAGCAGCTATCTTTTTTTTTTTTTTTTTTTTTTTTGATGTAGTCTCACTGTGTCGCCCAGGCTGGAGTGCATCTTGGCTCACTGCAACCTCTGCCTCCTGGGTTCAAGTGATTCTCCTGCCTCAGCCTCCCAAGTAGCTGGGATTACAGGCACGCACACCATGGCTGGCTAATTTTTGTATTTTCAATAGAGACGGGGTTTCACCATGTTGGTCAGGATGGTCTCAATCTCTTGACCTTGTGATCTGACCACCTCAGCCTCCCAAAGTGCTGGGGTTACAGGCATGAGCCACTGCGCCCAGCCATAAGTAGCAATCTTAAAAGCATTCACATTAGAATAAAAAATCATAAAACTGGAATGAACCATCAAGATCACCCAGTTCAGTTCTCACAATTTACAGATGAGAAAACTGAGACGTAGAGTCCCACTGTAATTCTAGGGATAAAAGCTGGAATAGATACCCTCTTCCTAACTCCAATTAGTTTCAAAATTCCTTCACAATCTTAAAATGTATGAAGAGTATAAGCATTTTACAGCCTATGCTACTTAGGGTCCCAATAATTTGGAGCCATTGGATATTTCCCAAGACTTGACAGAACTCACGGTGTCTTTATAGAAATCTAAATTAATATATCAAGTGAGTAGAGAAAAATAAAATATAAATGCTAGCTTCTATCAAATTAATATTTGCTTTGGGAAGGGACAGATATTTATTAAGATGTGTTAATGAAATTATTGGAGGTTCTCAATGTGAGGGCAGAAAACAAAAGCCTCTTTAGTTTGTTTTCTATCACCAAAATTACTATCACTAAATGAGAGTCAAAGTCATTAGAAATATGAATCAAAAGAAGAATAATTTTAGTAAAGACATTTTCTATAGCTAAGGGTATTCTGCATGGCACATATATGGCATGACTTGTTATGGGCTTGTGGGAGAATACTGTCTTCTATTCTCTCTCTTGATCCAATGTCTTTTCTTTCTGAAATATTTTTAAAAATCTCTCCATTGCTGTGAAAAATCATATTAGCAAAAGACTTCAGAGACATAATACAAAGTCTCTAAGAAGCACACACATTCTTTTAATATCTGCTGTAGTTATTAAGTCAGCCAAGACTCAATTTATTAAATGTTCTTTATAAATATTCATAGGCTCACAGCTATAAAAATAACTGGAGAAAGGGTTAAAAATGTGCAAGAAGGATTCGGTGTGGTGAAATGCAGAACTCAAAAATAAAGGCAGCCAGACACTGGAGAGTAAGAGATGATAAAAGCAGCAAAGCTGTAAAAGGTCAGATTGCGAGATGAAGTAATGATGGATTATTGAGCCTGTACAAATCTGCAGGGGAAAAACCTGGCTGTGGAGTGTGGGAGGCAGTTTTCTACATCCATCATTCAAAAGAAATATAAAGTTTACATCACCTCAAATGCTAAACTCATTTACATTTATTCACATGATTTTCCTCTGTGTATTTCTGCTTTGCATACACATATTATTTGGAAATAAAACAAAGACTATGTTCTTTTTATGCTTTTCAGTTTATCCTTTTTTTCCTCTTCTTCGAAATTAGGAATTTAGCTTTCCTAGCACTTTGTGGAATGTGTCTTGTCCTTATACAGGGAGACATAGCTAACGGAAGGAACAGTTAGTTTGTTGGCTTTTGGCTGATTAAGGGACAGTTGAGACACACAGCAATTGCACCTCTGTCTCTGGGGAGTTGCCACTCATTCCAGTCAAACCACTTCTTTTGTGTTTTGTTTTTTTTATTGGGGTTTGGGACAGACACAGAAGCCATATTGTTAGGTTTCCCAAATCTATAGGGTTTAGGCTGTCTAGTCCTTCTCACCTGGACATTTAATTCAAAAAAAGAGTTTGGAAAGAATCCTAAAAACGTCACCTTTCAAATTTGCATGTCGTGTCCTCTCATCTCTTTCTCAATGTGAATCTGTGGGCAAAGCCATATTATTTTATTGAGGAATTTCTGCGGCAAGAAAGACATGATTGAAACAGTATATTTTATTTAACTCTGTCATTTATTTTTCTGTCCCATGGGAAGTCATTGTATATTTTTAAATATGAGTTCTGAATATGATACAAAAAAAGGAAAAAATATACTCCCATTATTTCTCCTTTTCCTTTAACTTTCAACATCACTTTGATGGCCCTCGCCATTGCTAAACTGAGAGTTAAAGCGTCAGGGGACAAGGAAGGAGATTGAGCAAATAGTATTTATTTTTGTAGTTTAAGTTTTTTTGTTGAATCGAAAACTAAGCATAATGTAATCATGGTTTAGCATTAGAAATCACTGGCTTACCTACATTTCTAGGGTCTAATATATATATATAAATTTAAATATTGTAATTGTACAAAATTATGGAAAATGCATGATATCTGGAAGTAAGGCAAGATTAAATTGAAAAGGTAATAAATGTGAAGATCAGGGGTCAAGAATTCTCTGAAATAAGTTTCTGTACATGTAGCCACTTTAATTGAAATATTAATTATATACCAGCTGAAGTCATCAATTTTGTCATCAATATGCAAGTCAATGTATTGACATGGCTCAGCTGATGCTCAAAACACCTGCAACAAAGCATTTTTCTTTTATTGACATATCACTTTTTCTGTTATTTTCAAATAAATAAATTTAAAATTTAAAATTAAATGATTATTAGCATAAAAATATGAAAAATTCCTAACAGGACAACAGAAGATAACTCTATTTTAATAAATTTAGAGTGACTCGTAGGAGAGAAGATTCATCTAACAAAGTCAATTTTTACTGTGTATACAAATCACCGGAGATCTTTTTTAAATGAAGATTCTGAGTCAGTGATCTGGGGAAGAACCTGAGATTCTGCATTTCTGGCAGGCTTCCAGCATATGCCAATGCTGCTGGTCCTGGGATCATGCTTTGAATGTCAGGGATCACAAAACAAAGATGTTAATAAAATGCTAACACATGTAAAGAAGAACCATATTACAAATAGGCTAACACTAACATTTGTTTTACTTTATAATAATGAAGAGAGCGTGGTGTGAAAATTCTTGTTATGAAAACATTAAAAATTATTATGTAGGGAGTTTTTAATTTCAGTTAATTTTATATTGATTGCTCTCTTTTAATAGCTAGAATATTTTGTTTCTTTATGAACATGGACAGTCAAGAACAAGCTGACTTCACATATACAATATTAGGATCTGGATATATGAGTCTAAGTAATATGTATACTGGCTATTGACTGTAAAAATTTGAATTAAAAAATGTTTATTTGTCCTCCAGATATAGGATATGATATAGAGTTCTCAACCAGGAGCGATGTGTCCCCCAAGGAATATTTGGCAGTAACCAAAGATATTTTTGTTGTCACAGTTCAAGGGAGTGGGCAGGAAGTTCACTGCTGGCACCTAATAGGGTAGAGTCCAGAGATGCTGCTAAACATCTTGCAATGCCCCCAACAAAAAGTTATTCAGACAAAATGTAAATAGTAACAAGTTAAGAAACTCAGATGTAGAGGATAAGAGAGACGTAAGATATGATGTTTCCGATTTAGGGTTGTAGAGCTCTTTAAGGATGTGAGATTAATCTAAATGAAACAATTACTGAGCAAGTCTCAAACAGTGTGGTATATAGAGAAGTAAGAACAGAGCAGGACAGTGGGAGGCATCCACGTGCTGAGTAGTAAGAACAATTTGTGGAAGAGGCAGCTCTGGAAGACAGATGGGTAGGATTTACTTTAATGAATCACAATGGAAAAAAAGAATTATACCTTTCCTCTTTCTAAGTAAAGATGCTTCTCGTCTTCAAAATTGAGATTGTTAGCTACTTTAAACAAGTTTTGAGAATTAGATTTTAATTTTTTTTTATTGAAGGCATTTGAAACCCCAGTTTAACGGCTATGCAGCTATTGACTACAAATGCATTATGAACACATTCACAGTCCTACTCCTCTTTTACCTAACAATATTGCAACTTTCTAAAGAATATTATTCCCAGTAGAAACACTGAACAAAACAAAATATTTGCTAGGATTAGAAAACAGAATTTTAAGTTATATGTGCAATTGATTAGTTTTCATTACATTTCTAATACTTCCACTGAAATAGAAACATCTCAGGGCAAAGAAAAAGCCGCATCATGGGGAAATGGGTAGAATGGTGAAATGGGGTTTTATTCTTATGTAGTAATTTGACTGTTATTCTTGAGAGACATCATATTGTTTATAATAAATTTATAAATATTGTATGTTTTAAATGTTATATATGAACATATATATGAAAACTCATTTTAAATATTAGATTTATATTGTGACATCATGCCTGTACTCTCTAAGATATTTTGAAAACATACTATGGACGAAGAACATTTGAGATAAATAAAGATGACCTTCATTATTTGTAGATTTCATATTTGCTAATTCACCTATGCACTAAAATTTATTTGTACCCCAGAATCAATAATCACAGCATTTTTTGTGTTACTTTTGAACACGTGCAGAGCACAAAAAATTTGAGTTGCCCAACATGAACGTTTACAGCTTTGGTGGAACAAAGCAATATTCTGCCTTCTTGTTTCAGCTCAAATACCATGAACAAATGTCCTTTCTGCAGTCTGTTTAGTGCCAGATTTTTTGCATGATTTTGGATGTGTTGATTTCGCTTTGTAAAATGGCCCCCATGTGCAATGCTGAAGTGCTGTCTAGTTCCAAAGCACAAGAAGGCTATGATGTACCTTATAGAGAAAATGCATGTGTTAGATAATCTACATTTAGATATGAGTTATCTAAATGTAGATAAATCTATTATTTAATCTATTATTAAAATTTTTTGAATAACATTTTTTAAAAAAATTAATGAATCAACTATATATTAAACAAGGTGTCTTTAAACAGAAACACACATAAAACAAAGTTATATTTTTACCTGTTGATGAAAGGATTGTGACCAGAGACTCACAGGAACCTAACACTGTGTTTCCTCTAGGAGAAATGCTTCAGTATTGGCGAATTCAGTGTTTGAGGGGACTTTATGGAACACAAGTAACCAGAAATAAGAATTGACTGTATACTGTATTGATATTATATATTTTTTAATAGAATAAACAAGAACCTCATCACCTGCATCATGAACCAGATGGTATCAAGTCCGGCTTGGGTTATTGCAATACCTTCTAATTGGTCTTGCTTTTACTCTTGTCTCGTATGCCTATTCTCCACAAAGGAGATTGTAAGTCAGGTATGTTAGTGCTCCGCTCAAAGCCATACAGTGGTTTTCCCATCTTTCTTAGGACAAAACCCAAAGTCCTTAGGTTTGACTCTGAGGCTGTCTCCCATGCACTGGCAGCACCAGTTTACCTTTCAGACCTTATTTCCTACACGTTGCTTCCCATTGCGTACTCCGGTTCAGCCCCTCTGGTTTCTTTGCTCTTTCTTCCTTGCTCTACATGGCTTACTCCCTCCCCACTTCGAATTCTTTGTTTGAATTTTTTTCTCAGCAAGGCTTTCTCTGAGTACCATATCCAGAATTGCAAACTTCTTCTCTCCTACCCCATATTCCGTATTTCCTTTTCTTCCCTTTTCTGTTAGCACTTAATATCTTTTAACGTGTTTTACATTTTATTTGTTACCTTTATCTGCAGCTAAAATTGAGAAAGAATATACTTCAGAGAAGAAAATAGCATTTTTAACCTAATTTTGGTAATCTAGCAAAAATTAGGTTCTTTAATGTTCACCAGCTCATAGTTATAACAAGTAATTATTACAAAATTCAAATATTTAGTTATTGCCCAAATTAATTACACTTTTGCACTTACTATTTAAAACATGATATTATGACGCACGAACTATATCTATATACATAGTGCAATTTTACACTTCTAAAATAATTAAGTAATTTTCCGTTGGTGAATGGAATAATCACTTATACTGAAGACTCCAAAATCCATGTCTCCAGTTCTGTGACCTCTACTGAGCTAAGCTGCCTAATTGATGTTGTCATTTGGAAATATCACAGCACCTCAAGCTCCACACATCCCCAAAGCAGTCTACTGTCTTCTATAAGTAAAATGTGTTTTTTATCTGTACCTCTCTCCCACTAGCTATTTTATCTGCCTAGTTTTTTTTTTTTTTTTTTGTAAATTTAATTTTATTTTAAGTTCCAGGATACATGTGCAGGATGTGCAGCTTTGTTACATAGGTAAACATGTGCCATGGTGGTTTGCTGCACCCATCAACCCATCACCTAGGTATTAAACCCCACATGTATTAACTATTTGTCATGATGCTCTCCTTCCCCCAACCCCACAACAGGTCCCAGTATGTGTTGTTTCCCTCCCCGTATTTATGTGTTCTCATTGTTCAGCTCCCACTTATAAGTGAGAATGTGCAGTGTTTGGTTTTCTGTTCCTGTGTTAGTTTGCTGAGGATAATAGCTTCCAGTTCCATCCATGTCCCTGCAAAAGACATGATTGCGATCCTTTTTATGGCTGCATAGTATTCCATGGTGTATATGTACCATATTTTCTTTAACTAATTTATCATTAGTGGACATTTGGGTTGATTCCATGTCTTTGCTATTGTGACTAGTGCTGCAATGAACATATGCGTGCATGTATCTTCATTACAGAATGATTTCTATTCCTTTAGGTACATAGACAGTAATGGGATTGTTGGGTCAGATGGCATTTCTGGTTCTAGGTATTTGAGGAATCGCCACACTGTCTTTCACAATGGTTGAACTCATTTACATTCCCACCAACAGTGTAAAAGCATTCCTATTTCCCCACAGCCTTGCAAGCATCTATTGTTTTTTGACTTTTTAATAATCATTCTGACTGGCATGAGATGATATCTCATTGTGGTTTTAATTTGCATTTCTCTAATGGTCAGTGATGTATCTGCCCAGTTTCTTAAACATGAAGTCTCTCTACTATTCTTTCCTTTTACTGTTTGCATCCAGTCAAATATCAGTTATTGTAGATCTCATCCTTTCCACCAGCCCTCTTTTCTCCATCTCTATGGTCTGTCTTTGGTCCAGGTTCTCACTATTGACTTGCTAGTGTCCCTGCCTCTAGACGATGCTGCCTCCCAATCAATGTATACTGTTGTTTATATATATATATCTGATAATGTCTCCCCTTGTTTTAAAAACTTACGGTGACTTGCTGTTTCACCAGGGATGAAGTTTAAATTTCTAACAAAGACATTCGTTTTATTTTTCTTCTTTCAGCCTTTAAACATTTGCTTTTCTTTCTTAACCTCTCTTCTTTCTTACTACAACAAACTTCTTTCAATATCTTGAAAGTGAAACATGGTTTCTCTTGACTAGAGACTTGTGCACGGCTTCTCTTGACTAGAGACTTTGCCTGGAATTCAATCCCCAAATCTCTCAGTGTTGTTTAGTCTACTACTTAACTGGCAGTTTAACCTCAGCTTAAATGTAGCCTCACTTCCCTAGACTAGATTAGGTGGTTCTGCTGTTTCCACAGCATCCTATAGTACTTATCACACTTCATTGGTACTACTTATTGAGCTCTCTACAAGCACAAGAACTCCATGAGTCTGTCTCTAGTGCTTAACGTACTGTCCAGCACATATTATGTACTCAGCATATATTTGATTGACTGAAAAAAATAGAAAAATGGTAACACAAGTGCTTTAAAACATGTTTTCAAAAAATTTTGAAAGGCATTGGAAAATGCTCCAATAAAATAGTATAAAGTACATGCTATAAAATTAGATGGTACGATTTAATTTCGTAAAATAAGAAATATTTTGTACACATTTTGTACACTGAAAAAAGATCTAAAGTATATCAAAATGTTCATAGAGAATAAGTTTGTTGGCAAAAAAAAATGTAATTTTTTTCTCATATACTTTTTTCAATTTTATAGAGTAAATGTGATCAGTTTTATGATCTTTATGATCAGAAAAAATAAATCACTTTAAAAGGAAAATCAGTCTTCTTTTCTCTATTCCTATGAAAGATATAAGAAGGATTTTAAAAAATTGTTTTACAATTTATTATTTTAGATGGAAGGTTTTGCCTCTCTCCTTTTTTTTTTTTTTTTTTTTTGAAAAGAAGTCCTGCCCTTTCGCCCAGGTTAGAGTGCATTGGCGTGAGCTTGGCTCACTGCAACCTTCACCTCCCAGGTTTAAGTGGCTCTCCTGCCTCACCCTCCTGAGTAGCTGGGATTATAGGCACGCACCACCATGCCTGGCTAATTTTTGCATTTTCAGTAGAGACAGGGTTTCACCATGTTGGTCAGGCAGGACTTGAACTCTGGACCTCGTGATCCGTCTGCCTCAGCCTCCCAAAGTGCTGGGATTACAGGTGTGAACCACCAGGTTTTATCATTTTTAATACTCTTTTTGACCCAGAAAACACTTTTTAAACTATCTTTAGAAATATTTGCTAAAATAGCTCCTCCTAGACTTGGAGACACCCATAAGCACTAATGGAATAATCCTGTTCTATCTGACCTGTGGTTTTTTAAAGAACTATTTTTCTCCCAAGTAATTACTACTGAAAACATTCAAAGGGTTTAGAATTCTTTCCTCAATATCCAAATTTAAAGAAGATAAAATTACACTAATAATACAATAATACATCATTTTTGCTACCTCACAACTCAGCAATTCTGGCTGGCTTATTAATCTTTCAACCCTCCCTTCTTTTTTATCTCTCAATTACATATTACAAATTATTTTGAAACAAAAAACTTACTCTTTATTGAGATTAATTTTAATTTGTTTATTCCACAGATGTTTGTAGAGCACCTTCATACACTTGGCAGAGTATATGCTCTGAGAATGCAAAGTGAATAAGATATAGTCTCTGTCGTTCAGACACAGTCTATTGTGGGAGAAATACTATAAATACTATAAATATAGTCACAGTCTATTGCAAGAGAAAAATTGTAAAAAGATACATGATAATATTATATAACAATACCAATCCTGCTGTATAGGGAGAACTAAGTGCCGAAGGCTCAAAAGAGATTAAAGAGGCTGCTCTTTAAGCCTGTACCTTTTATATCTTCTCTGGTCCAAGCCACCATTGTCTCTATCCTAGATTAGTATAGTAGCCCTCAACTGGTCACTCCACTTCTACCCCTGCATCCCTGTAGTCTATTCACAGCACAGCAGCAAGAAAAATACTTTCAAAATTGTTCCAGAGCATGTCCCTCCTTTGCTGTAAACACTTCAATGGCTCATTTGCTAAGAGTGAAAACCTGAGTCATTATAAGTTGTTCCTGACTGACACTCCCTGACCCCCAGCCCCTTGCCGCAAATTACCTCTTTATCCTTACCTCTTCCTATTCTCATTTTGATCAATCTGCTGTAGTCACATGTATTAGTTTGTTCTCACACTGCTGTAAAGAAATAATTTTTAAAGAAAAGGAGGGATAATTTTTAAAGAAAAGAGGTTTAACTGGCTCATGGTTCTGCAGACTGTACAGGAAGTGTGATTCTGGCACATGCTTGGCTTCTGCGGAGGCCTCAGGAAACGTACAATCATGGAAGAAGGTGAAGGGGAAGTAGGTACGTCTCAGATGGCTGGAGCAGAAGGGGTTGGGGGAGGTGTTACACACTTTTAAACAATCAGATCTCATGAGAACTCACTCACTATCATGAGAAGAGCACTGCAGGGATGGTGCTAACTCCTTTATGAGAATTCCACCCCCACTATCCAATCATCCCCCCCACCAGGTCCCACCTCCAACACTGGGGATTAAAATTCAACATGAGATTTGGTAGGGACACAGACAGTCCATATTATTCCACCTCTGGCCCTTCCAAATCTCCTATCTTTCTCACATTGCAAAATATAATAATCTTTCCTCAACAGTCCCTCAAAGTCTTAACTCATTCTAGCTTAACTCAAAAGTCCAAAGCCTCAACTGAGCCAAGGTCAGTCCCTTCTGCCTATGAGCTGGTCAAAGTCAAATCCAAATTAGTTACTTTCAAGATACAATGGGGTTACAGGCATTGGGTAAATATTCCCATTCCAAAAAGAAGAAATCAGCCAAAAGAAAGTGGCTACAGGCCCCACAAGTCCAAAACCCAGCAGGGGAGTCATTAAACCTTAAAGCTCCAAAATAATCTCTTTTAACTCCATGTCACAGATCTAGGGCATGCTGGTGAAAGGAGTGGGCTCCCAAAGCCTTTGGCAACTCCGCCCCTGTGACTTTGCAGAGTTCAGTCCCCACAGCTGCTCTTGTGGGCTGGCATTTAGTGCCTAAAGCTCTTCTAGCCGCAAGGTGCAAGCTGTTGGTGGACCTACCATTCTGGAGTCTGGAGGATGCTAGCCTTCTTCTCACAGCTCCACTAGGCAGTGCCCCAGTGGGGACTCTGTATGAGGACTCCAACCCCACATTTCTCCTCTGACTGCCCTAGTAGAGGTTCTCTGTGAGGGCTTCACCCCTGCAGCAGGCTTTTGCTTAAACATCCAGGCTTTTCCATATGTCCTCTGAAATCTAGGTGGAGGCTCTGAAGCCTCAATTCTTGCACTCTGTGTACCCACAGGCCTAACATCATGTGGAAACCACCAGGGCTTATGGCTTGCACCCTCTGAAGCAGTGGCCTGAGGTGTAGCTGGGCCCCTTTTAGCCATGGCTGAAGCTGGAGTGACTGGAATCGGGGAGGCAGTGTCCTGTGGATGTACAGGGCAGCGGGGCGCTTGCTCTGGCCCACAAAACCTTTCAGTTCTCCTAGGTCTCAGGCCTGTGATGGGAGGGGCTGTCATGAAGGGTCTCTGAAAAGTCTTCCAGGTGTCTTCCCCATTGTCTTGGTTATCAGGTCTCTTCCCCATTGTCTTGGTTAGCAGTACTTACCTTCTTTTAGTTATCCACATTTCTGAAGCCCACTTGAATTCCTCCCCCCAAAATAGGCTTTTCTTTTTTACCACACGGCCAGGCTGCAAATTTTTCAAACCTTTACACTCTGCTTCCCCTTTAAATGTAAGTTCCAGTTTTACATGATGTTTTGCTCATGCTTATGAGCATAGATTTTTGGAAGCAGCCAGGCCATATCTTGAACACTTTGCTGCTTCGACTTTTTCACCAGGCATCATAAATCATCACTCTCAGTCTCAAGGGCAGGGACACAATGCAGCTAGGTGCTTTGCTAATGCTTAATAAAAGTGACCTTTGCTCCAGTCCTCAATAAGTTACTCATCTTCACCTGAGACCTCATCAGCCTGGCCATCTCTGTTCACATCACTGTATCAGCGTTTGGGTCACAACTGTTTGCCAAGTCTCTAGGAAGTTTCAAACTTTCCCTCATCTTCCCATCTGCTTTTGAGCCCTCCACACCTTTTCAACCTCTGCCTGTTACATTCAAAAGTCACTTTCACATTTTCAGATATCTTTATAGCATTATCCCAGGTCTCAGTACCAATTTTCTGTATTAGTCTGTGCTTGCATTGCGTTGCTATAAAGAAATACTTAATACTGGGTAACTTATGAAGAAAAGAAGTTTAATTGGCTCACAGTTCCACAGGCTGTACAGGAAACATGATTTTGGCATCTGCTTGGCTTCTGGGAGGCCTCAGGAAATGTGCAATTACGGCAGATGGCAAAGGGGAAGCAGGCACATCTTATATGGCTAGAGCAGAAGAAAGAGAGAGATGGGGAAGGTACTTCACACTTTTAAACAATCAGATTTCATGGGAACTCACTCACTTACTATCACAAGAACAGCAGCAATGGGATGGCACTAGCCCATTCACGAGATCTCCACCCTGCTGACCCAGTCACCTCCCATCAGGCCCCACCTCCAACACTGGGGATTGCAATTCAACATGTGATTTGGTAGGGACACACCCAAAATCATATGATCACATTAATCACTTTGCTGTTCTTCAAACCTACCTTTGGGGACCTCAAACTTTTTGCTGGAAAGTTCTTTACCCAACATTATTTTCTCCTTACTTCCTTGAAGTCTTGATTACATTACCTTTTCTATCAGGATAGTCTGATAGAAAAGGCTATCAGGTTGTAATCTAAAGTTCCAACTTGTACCCCCAAACACACCCAATTTCCATATCGAGCCTTATTTTTCTTATTTGCATTGCATTTACTACCATTTAACATTCTTGTTTACCGCTTCCTCCCTAAGGTCAGAGATTATTTTATTCACTAACATATTGAATACATTTGCAAAAGATCTTGTACATATTAAATGCTCAATAAGTATCTGACAAAGGAAAAACTGACTATTGTTTTTGTTATAGTAAAACATTAGTTTTTACTAACTCAGAATTTGTAATAATTCTTACTGAATTTATTTGATATTTATCTTTATATTTTCCATTAAAAATTGTGATTCATTTGTAACTACATAACATTTCAAAAAGCTGGAATTGGAAAAAAGACTAATCTCTTTAAGAAAACTGTTTTAAGCAATTTTTATTACTTAAAACAATAAAAGACAATAAGTAAAATGTTTATTTCTAGATGAAAACCCCTACTTAAGATTTTGAGTTACTAGTTGGTGTAATTATGTTTTACTGAAAGCAATAAAATTATGTTTACTTTTAACTGGTACATTCTTCAGCCTTGAACTAATTTTAGACTGGCCATCTCAGCTAATTGCTCTGCATTAAAGGGTACTTACAATAATATTAAAAGAAATAATATACAGATATAAAATGAAGTGTTGCAAGGATACATTCTTCAGCTTTATATGCCTCTGACATTCTAGGAGTCTTTGGTTCCTGATGAAAGGCACTAATAACAGCCTTTAGTCTCCCTAATGGCTAAAGCATGTTCTGTTGGAAAGGCACATTAAGGATATATTAATTATTTGAGGGAACTGGAGTACCCATTTTTTCACTACAAGATTTCAGTGACCTTAAAAAAAGGAAATGGAAACCATGAACTAATAACAAAGCCCTGGGACATTAAATGATGTCTGCAAAGCCTGGAAAACTTTACAAATGCCATAAGGATTCAATCATTGTAGAAATCTATCTCTTTAAGTTAAATTGATGTGCTGCCTCCACTGAACAATCAAGCAGGTAGGAATTGTGAATAGACTTGAACTGTGTGTCCCATGATGTGAGGGTTTACCCTGAACTCTTCACACCTTGGGCAATTCTCCATTGCATATGATGACATGTATTTTTCAGGCAGTTGCACAGAAGTATAATGTATTCCTGGCCATGGACCTATGATCCTGGGCTCATTACCATGGAATCAGCACTGACTTTCAAGAGGACTCTAGCTTTTTCTATGTGGCATTTAAATAAGTTAACTTCGTTAAAAAAAAAATACCTGGTGAGGATAAAGATCTCTCTGTAATTTAAAAAGGCCCAGAGCTCCTTCCATTCTTCCTGAGAGAAATTACCTAACTGTTAATGTGCTATGCAAAGAAGCTTTCCTAACTGCCTACTGCCTAATTAGCTTTATTAAAAATACACATCAGACTTGTTTTGAGTGGTGGCCTTATTATCTAGAAAATTATACAAACACAGGATTACTGAATGAAAACAAGTAAACAAATTCTCAACTTATCATAAATTTTGCTAGAATTAACCAAAAGAACATATTAGTATGTTGGTCTTACTCGTCAAATTGTCAAGCAAGTAGGAGGTTTCAATTATGAGCTCTTGGTTTGAAATGAAGAGAGTGTGAGCTTCCTTCCACCCCCGATTATTTTATGTTCATTTTAATTTTCAGTTCTCAAAAATATTTCAGAGTGAGATACTGTTTTTTTCTTCTTCCTCTTTCAAAGTTTCATCAATTAGTATTTGACATGTGTATGGAATGATAAGTATTAGTTAGCATAATAAGGAAGCAAGAAAGAAATTTGCCTTTTACAGTCATATATTTTAAAAATTAATCGATGCTTATCTTTCCTAATCTCCTGTTTTTCCCTAAAAAATGAGTTTGTGCTCTAAAATTATGAGACTTGAAGAGTAATTGCAGTATACCCTGTAAATGGTAAATATGGGTTTAGCTGAATTAATTCTATTGAGCATTTGTCCACCTGTTTCCACCATTACTAATTAAATGAACTCAGTCTAGACTGAATATGAAATAATGTATGCAATATTGTTATAAAACCTTCAAGATACCACAAAATGAAGATACTCTAACTGGTAAAATATCCTCTCTGGAAAGACAGGGAATCAAATCCTTATTCCGTCAGAATGTGTCTTTCTGCATGGCCTTAGGTAAATAAAACTTATCTTTTCTCTCTTAGTTTCTTCTTCTTAGCATAGATATAATAATAGTACATTCAAAATGAATTGTAAGAATTATGGAGCATCCTTCCATTGCACTCCACAAGGTTTGACCTTCATCTTGATCTTCTCTTCTACACCTGCTTTGGCCTTCAAAGAATCTACACTGACTTTTGATGCAGATACCAAGGACAGATTATAGCTATTTTCTATTGTCATTGTCAGATGAATAACATAAACCTTGGTGCCTGATAAGTGTGGCAAAATATGCCATTTTTATGGTTATATCTTTGAATACTCTATTTTCTTTGTTTGCACGGGATTATTCTTGCATAAATCTTAGTTCACTTGAGGCAAGTTTTTAAAGAACAACTGGAATATTTCTGGGTTAAAGTCTAAAAAGTTCTGACTAAATCTTAAAAACAGAATATTTTCTTTCCTCATTTATCAATGTTATGAGAAAAGTGGTTGGATTATATGGATGAATATGAAAAAGCTTACATAAAAATCTGGAGAATACTGTCATATACATGAATTCTAGTTTACTTATAAATATGGCATACGTATTCTAGTTTTCTTATAAAATTTTAGCCTTTAATAACCTCAAGAAAAATGAATGACCCCTCTAATCTAGGAATAAGTTAGCACAAAATTTACCACCACCACCACTATCTCATTAATGTCACACTTCTCCTATCCTTCTCATACAACCCCAAAGCAAAGCAAACAAAGCAAAACAAACAAACAAATAAAACCCTAAGGTAAATAACTAAGAAACTACCATCAATACCAATATGTCAACTACCATTTTGAAGAATATCATTGTTATTCTTACAACAATCTATTTAAAAAGATTCACTTATCTTCATTTGACCAATAAAGAAACCTAGTTTCAGACGTTAAGTTACATACCCAAGAATTAAAGATGATAAGTGGTAGGACTAGGTTTTAATTGTTAATTTAAAAACTGGTGCTCATTCTATTATCTTATCCCTAAAACATTGTTTTTTGAATTATTAAACCGGTTTTAATTTAAAGAAAATAAACCTGGTGCTCACTTCATTCTACCATGGATTTCTTTCAATAACTACCTTGCCCACTGTACAGTGTTACCATAAGCATTCAATAAAATAATGTGTTTGAAGGCATCCTAAAATACTGTAAAATTCTCTGCACACATGTTTATTATATAGGTGGTATTTCCTTTCTTGGAGATTTCATGAGAAACTAAGCCAAGTTTAAGCAATGTGTTATAATTAAAAAACAAACAAACAAAAAAACAACAACCTTGACTTTTATAACCAAATTGGGGGTAAAAATTAGGTCCTACCGGGATATTATTTTATACTTTATTAACAGTGGAGGGAGAACTGTGGCTTTCCCTTTGTCCTTATTTTCACTCAGAACGTACTCTACCACAGCTGGCTCCTTCCTCATGACTCAAATCCCAGCCCTAAATTTTCAGAGACCCTTCCCTGAAAACCCTATTTCATGTTCCTATTTCCACTCAGCTATTCTATATCTTTCCTTCAGCTTTAATGTTTTAATAACATTTGGTATTATTTAAATTACTGGTTTTTGTTACTATTGTTTGCTTGCTTACTATCTTCTCCTGGGAAGCTTGTCTTTTTTGGCTGTACCTATACCCCTTGGTAGACAGTTGATGTTTAATAAATATTTGTCAGAAGAATATCAGCCTATTAGGACACTTCAGTTTCATTTTGAGGTCGACCATTAATTATTTGTAGGATATAACAAATTACTCTGAACCTTAGATTCTTATCTTTTAAAATAGCAAAACTCTAGAGTCTACAGAGATACAATCTTGTCACATATTGTCTTAAAATAAGAAAACGCTAGAGTCAATTGAACAGAGCACACAAATCTCTTTCAACTTTAAAGTTTGATGTTTCTAAATCTTTGATGTGTAGCTTACATGTAATTGGTTGACAGGTAATCACATAGAAATATATTCAAATATGTACAAAAACATTGGGATTTTGAATCCCTATGAATCTTTTCTATCCTTCTATTAACTATTTGTACTCTTTATGACCTTGACATTCTGTTAAGTTGATACTGCATGGTATTTTTTAAAAAGTATTTTTTCCTAGAAGTTTAGTCATGACCTTGATTAAAATTATGATTGATACTCAAAAGTGTCAGACTCTAAAGAATTCTGCCCTTTGTCTTTCATTTTATTGACATTTGTAATGACTTGCAATTTTTTCAGACAGTGATCACCCACTCCTCGCTATTTCTTTCTGTCAGAATTATTGCTTGCATATAACCTTTTAAATAAAACAGCAAGTTAGGCTTCTGTAAGGATAACACTGTGTTTAAAACTATTTAAATAAAGTGAAGAACATGAGATTTTTCATGGTGACTCCGTTGAAATAATTGCCAAAACACATTTTATTACTGAATTAAAGGATCACGCACTAGTAGAGTAGAAAGACTAAAAAGGAAAATCAATGAGAATCATTTAATTCAATATTTGTTTTCAAGTTTTGACTGATAAGTTGTTTTAGGGTTTAGAATTTGTAAAAGAGACTTTGGGATGAACTCCATTTAACTTCTTCTTCTTTAGCAGTTGCAATTTATTTGTCTGAAAGAAGTCCTTGAAGGGGTTGGTAAATAGCAAACTGTATTTCTATTTCCAGTGATTTCCTAATTTTAATTTTTTTATAGTTTTTACATCTACAGAAAACACTTTTTATATTACATACACAAACTTAGGTAATTATAATTCTTGTTTTATGACACATTTACATTATTGGACCACACATGGTCTCTATATATCCATCATAAAATAAGCACCCAAGATTTAATCACCCAACACAAAAACTAGAATATTGATAATAACTAACAACCACCCAGAAAGTCTTCTTCTAGCCTTTCCAAATGATCTCAAACCGTTTGCCTCATAAACTTACCTGCTACCACTTTTACCCACCTGTTCTTTCCTACCCTGATTTTCATTTTCACCACAACCCTCCTGTTCACCTATTACCTTTAGTTCACAATCTGTATCTTGCTAAAATGAGTGAAGGCTCTTTGGCTGTAAATGACAGAAATTGATTCTAGTTAATCAGAATTAACTAGAATTATACTTAATATAGTTTAATGGAATTAAACAGAATTAACTAAAATTAAACTGATTCTAATTAATCAGAGAAAAATAATTGTTGTGAGAAGGCTTAAGCAATGGAAAGAGAGGCTAAGAACCAAGCTACAGAAAGACAGGAATTATAGTAACTACAGCAGAATCACATAAATGGATTTTGGAGGGAGTGTGGAGGGAGCAAGGGGTATGAGGGCATGATTCAACACCAATGCTGTTAAATGTGTGATTTGTCCAATGGAAGTCATGTACCACCCTTAGCCTAGGAAGAGAGCAGCGTATCTTGATAAACTGTCCTACCAGACTATATCCAACAAAAGAACAGGTTTCAAAAGCAAATTTGGGTTGTTTTTCGTAAAGAAGGGGAAGAAATGTTGAGGCCAAAGGCAGCACAAATCCACACCAGAAATACTTTCTTCACTCCAGACTCTTGAACTAGCCATCTTAATACAAGTTGATAGTCCCTAGCTGAATTTAACTTTGCAATCTTTGACCTATAGCTCAGTCACCTTATTCCACTCCTATTAACGTTGAACTACACAGAATTAACAGTATGTGTTTGTAAACTGCAAAAGGATAATTTTGCATGGTTTAAATAAATATAGCTGCATAAAGAGTAGAAGCGACTTGCTACATAGTTACGGTCACATTTTCCTCTTTCTAATAACAAGAAGAGTTCACTGTTTATTTTAATTTAAATGGTTGCAACCTGGAACTTCTTCAGAGTAAACATTCTCAAATAACTCTCAAATACATACTGGAATAGTATGGGCTGCCTGGTCACACAGATTTAGTTCTGAGTGCCTACAGTGGGTACTATGTGTGTGACCTCAGGGAAATTACTTAACTTCTCAAAGACTTGGTTTCTACATCTAGTAAATAGGGACAACTAATGTTTCCCATCTCACATTGTCCTGAGTACTGAATGACATTACACATTTAAAATGATTAGCACAAAGCCTGGCACAAGGAAGCATGGAAGCAATGTTAGTTATTGTTATTGAATAATGACATGTATAACCTTTGCAATATGAAAATTCTCATATTAAAAGCTGCAGTCGGCTCTATTAATCGAGGTTGAAAATTGAATTTATTTGGTGGGGCAAACATTCCTTTAGTTAGGTTGAATCCGTTTTGGTCAAAAGAATAAACTATACACACTGCTTCAGGGACTTCTGCAAACTGAGAATTTAAGTATTTTGTTTAACAAGGAGAATGATTCTATTCACAGGACAGTGCTCTTGCACAATCAGGAAAATGTGTGTATTTGTGAGTGTGCACCTGTGGGGATGTATTTTCTATTGTGAATTTATAGCGAACTGCTCTGAAAATTATCAATTGTGATTGAGAATTACCAATGTGCTCTGTCCAATTAATGCTCTTAGATTAGGACTAGAAACCCCATTACTAATCCTGTACACATCCGTTATTTTTCATTAACATGTGAGATATTTTTTCTTGACTTTCATTATCTGAATCTTTTAAACAAAAAGTTTTACTTGTAATATAGGAATAACATGGTCATTTGTAACTCAGAGAGTTTTTGTAAGTCTGCAATAAGGTAACGAATACACAGTGATGTTTTATGTATCCTAAATCACCTTATACAATGAGCTACTATTACTATTTTATACTTACATTGTTTAACTCAAAGGCAATACATTAGTTAAGAGTATAAACTGTAGTAGTAAAGTAGTAGTTAAGAGTATAAACTCTAGAGTCACACTACCTGAATTCGAATCCTAACTTCACCACTTTGGGCAAGAGACTTGAACTTAAAGTGGTTCATTTTCCTCATCTATAAGTTGAGGATAATAATAGTACCCTTCTCAGATGGTTCTATTTAGAGTTAACTGATTTCACATATGAAAAGTACTTATAACAATACCTGACATAAAATAAATGATATGTAATTATTTCTATTGTTTTTATTGTCTTCTTTCTTAAAGCTGATACATTGAGTTCTACTTTTTACCCTCATTTCAGGATTGGTGATTACAGCTTGCACCACACTGTCACGCCTTGTTATATGTTGTCCTAAAATGATATCGTTGGATGAATTATTCGTGTCTTCATGTCTTATTTTTGCATCTGAATTATCTGGTCCAATGGAGTTAGGTAATGCTGTCTACGTTTTGTTATTTCCCAAAGAAACTAATAATTCTCTCTCACATGAATTAAAACCTCTCTTTCATTATATTTCACTTATATATTGGTTTCTGTCAGTCATTTTGCAGTTTTTATCTTGACAGAAAAGCATTGAAATTTGCCAGACTACACTGACGTGCATTTGGTATACAGTTCAAAGTTTAGTTTTAAATCTGAAGGACTTTACATAGTGAACAATAGCTAAGGTTGTTGGGCCTCCATGAAAAGATATTCAAAGTTTAGTTCTGTCAGGACCAACATGGCTACTGATGTCATGGATAAGATTATATAAACATCTTCAAAAAATCCACACCTCAAACTTTTACTTTGAGCAAGAGTGTCAATTCTTAGCAAAAATGAGCAAACACACAGTTACACACACACACACACACACACACACACACTCCTAAATGAAAACAAAAAGACATTAAACTGAATTTTCAAACAATCATTTCAAGATAATTTCCTACAAATCTGACCTGAAGATTTCGTGATTATGAGGCATATTTTTCAAGGTGGTAAGGTATATTTTAATATTTTAAGGATATACTTTAACATTATTAGCTTGTTTAGTAACTTTTAAGTATTAGACATATGATGTTTATGTTATGATATTTAGACACATGATAAATTGGCCTCCTTTTGTACTCTTTTATTGTGTTAAAATTGTTTAATTTACTTTTTAAAAATAAATCTTTTTATTTCTAAATAGAAATAGAAATAAATTTGCTTTTAAAATTCCATGATAGTAGAGGCATATAAAATAAATCTTTAAAATTTAACTTATTTTAGATTCAGAGGGTACATGTGCAGGTTTGTTACATGCATATATTGCATGATGTTGAGGTTGGGGTACTGTTGATCCTATCACCCAGGCAGTGAGCATAATACCCAATAGGTAGTTTTTCAGCCCTTCTTCCCTCCCTTGTCCCTCTAGTAGTCTCCAGTATCTATTGTTCCCACCTTTAGGTCCATGTGCACCCAATATTTAGCTCCCACTTGTGTTTCTGCATTAATTTACCTAAGATAATGGCCTCCAGCTGCATCCATGTTTCTACAAAGGACGTAATTTTGTTCATTTTCATGACTGCATAGCATTTCATGGTGTGTATATACCACATTTTCTTTATCCAGTCTATCATTGATGGGCATCCAGATTGATTCCATGTCTCTGCTATTGTGAATAGTGCTGTGATGAAAATATGCATGTATGTGTCTTTATGGTAGAATGATTTATATTGTTTTGAGCTTATACTCAGTAATTGGATTGCTGTGTTGAATGATAGTTCTGTTTTAAGTTCTTTGAGAAATTTTCAAACTGCTTTCCACAGAGGCTGAACTGATTTACATTCCTACCAGCAGTTTTCCTCCACAAACTTTTCAACATCTGTTATTTTTCGACCTTTTAGTAATCACTGTTCTAACTGGTATAAGATGGTATATTATTGTTGTTTTTATTTGCATTTCTCTAATGATTAGTGATGATGTTGAGCATTTTTTATATGCTTGTTGGCTGCATGTATGTCTTTTTTTGAGAAGTGTCTGTTCATGTCCTATGCCCACTTTTTAATGAGGATATTTATCATTTGCTTATTGAATTGTTTAGGTTCCTTATAGATTCCAGATATTGGATCTGTGTCAGATGTATAATTTGCAATTATTTTCTCTGTCACTGGTTTAATTCATTAATGATAGATAACTGGGGTATATTTAACATAGATATAATTTGTAAGAAACTGGTATCAGGGAGAAATGCCATGCTATATCCACATTGTGGTGTTTAATAAGTATTAATAAGGAGTTATCTTTACAATGATAAATTCATACATTCAACAAATATTTATTGTGTTTCACATATGATTAGACACCCTTACATGTACTGAAGGTATAGCAATGAAAAAACTTTTAAAAAGTACTTACTTTGAGGAACTTATATTTTAGTGAGGGAGGCAAATAACAAACAATAAACAGGTAAATATATTGTGGAGTCATTTAGTAATAAATGCTATGGAGAAAAATAAAGCAGGAAGGGGAAATAAAGTTCTGATAGAGGGAATTGCTGGTTCAGGGAAAACCTTTATTAGACAATGTCATTTGAACAGAAGCCTGGAAAAAATGAGGGAGGAACTGTGCTGATAGATGGGTGTAAAGCATTCCAGCCAGAGGCAACAGTGGTGCAAAGGTCGTGGGATGAGAGTAGGATAGGCATATTTAAGGAACAGGATAATGGAGGGAAGTAGGCAAAGGAAGAGAGGCAGGAAATGAGATCAGAAAGGGTACTGGGGTATGCAGCATCATGGTCTTTGTAGGGCATTACAAAAACTTTGACCTTTTTTTGTGTGAGATGGAAAGCTACTGGGGTTTTGAGCAGAGGGACGATATGATCTGTATCAAGTTTAAGCAATACTTCTGGCTAACACTGGACATATTAAAAGATGGGAAATCTGTAGGCTGAAAAATTTGAATGGCAGAGTTGGGCAAGGGTTCAGTCTGGGAGGCATTCAATGCAAGCAAGAATTGCCATTGTCATTTTAGATATTCTTCAAGAATAAGCAAAATTTTTAGAAGGGTTGGTAGGTATTAAAGTGTCAGTGTGCTATGCCTTCTCAAATTATTACATGTTATACCAACATCTTTATAAAGAATAATATTTTTCCTGAAAGGGAAAGTATGCTGGGTATAAAAGGTTTGGAATAAAGATTTTCTGATGTTCTTAAACACAGTAATAATATATCAAGCCAAATAAATTATCATTTTTTCTTTAATTTTTCTGATGAGAGAACAAATTGAATCTACACTAACTTTAAGAGACTTACAAATTCTATCAGAGGCCAGGCATGGTGGCTCACGCCTGTAATCCCAGCACTTTGGGAGGCCGAGGCGGGCAGAACACGACGTCAGGAGATCGAGACCATCCTGGCTAACATGGTGAAACCCCATCTCCACTAAAAAATACAAAAAGAATTAGCTGGGTGCGGTAGTGGGAGCCTGTGGTCCCAGCTACTCGGGAGGCTGAGGCAGGAGAATGGCGTGAACCCGGGAGGCGGAGCTTGTAGTGAGCCGAGATCACGCCACTGCACTCCAGCCTGGGCAACAGAGTGAGACTCTGTCTCAAAAATAAATAAATAAATAAATAAATAAATAATATCAGAGGAGTCAAGAAATAAAATATTAATAAAATTACAATTTAAATATGGATTTTGTAAGATGATGATTATGAGATGTGATCAAATTTATATGCAAGATTAAAATGCCTAATTTGGGTCATTGTTTCATTTTCTGTGGCCTTTACAGTATTAATGCTGCAACAGTAAAAGAAGATTCAAGTTAATTCAGCAGCGAGTCAAACGCTGGCCGCTGTAAATACAACTCTCGATTACTTCATTGGTAAAGGTAAATCATTGTGAAAGACTTCCGACAAAATCAGAATCCCCTTTTCCTGCTAAACCTTGCCCTTTCCCTTTCTTTTTGTATTGTGAGAATGAATGCCACCAATATTTGGTGCCCAAATATTAATTTCCCATATGTCATAAAAATCTCAGTCTCCTGAGCAAATTTTAAGTTCTCTAGTGTGATTGTGGCTTACTAGAGATTGTGGCTTATTGATTCTGTACGTTGTTGTTCATTACATGTAAATACTGTGAGGATGCTTAAGATAATAAGGTACTAAATAAACACCAGTTTTGATTACTTACTCTTTATAGTTGATGCTGAGTTATAATTATTCAGGTATAGATCTGCTTAGCTGAGCAAATTAAAACCACCAACTTCCTTGAAAACATAGAATAATTGTAGACAGATATTCTTCCACACATCTTTAATAGCATCTTATTTTGTTACTGATGTATCAATGAGCTAACAAATAATCTTTCATTAAATTTTTTATCTCAGGCACAGTGTTGGGTGCTTAGGAGAAGAAATGAATCACAAGTCCTTGCTTTTTAGGCACTTGTTGCATAACCCAAAGGAAGCATTTTTCTAAGATTCAAGATTTTTCTTTTTACTAGTTATAATTTTAAAATTCTGTTGAAGAATTAAATTTAATTAGCATTAACGAGAACCCACTTTTTCTCAGGGCCTTCCTAGGTGCAGGGGAGTATAAGATACTTCCTATCCTCATGGAGGTAACCATGGCTAACTAGAGAACAACATAGGGTGACTCTGGTTGAGCCTGAGAGTGTATGATGACTCTGAATAATGCAGGAGCTCAGAAAGAGGTAGGACCATTATGGTTTTTGCTTGGTCCACAGTCATAAGAACATAGTTCTAGAACTATAGTCTGAAGGATGGGAAGTCTTTGAAATGTAAGGAAAGCATTTTAGAGATTGAGTCTATTGAGAATAAGAAACCATCACTACACTTGAATGTGGTAAAAATAGATGGGGTTATATAAGCACCATAATGAGTAATAAGTGCCTTGATATTACCCCACTCCCCCCACCATTCTCCCAGCCTTGCAGTGAACTGACTGTTGAATTATATATTTTCCTTTTTGGTAAAAAATTAAATAGTTATTTTTGCATCAGGGAGTTATTGCAGAAGTTTTCACCCATCCGTTGTCACTTTCCTCTGACTTAAAAATATGGAGCACAAGTTATCCCAACCGCCTTTCACTTAATAACAACACTTTGTAAAACACTTTTTGCCTGAGCTACTGCTAAGATACAGAGCATAGAGTATAGATATTCTTCCGAGCAACCCACTTTTTGCAGAAACTGGAGGGAAGCCAAGAGAAAAATCAATCACAATTATTTTGAAGTGAAGTTTCACCGTGTTCTCCTTGCATTATTATCTATGAGTTTCCTAAGATCACTGACAATGTCTTACTCACAGTTGATTCCCTTGTCACCCAGAACTGTGTCCAGCAAATAATATGATGTAAATGTTTGTAAAATTTATAAATAAGTAATAAGTAAAATTGACATCCATGCCAGGAAATCCAAACATTTGTCCTTTCACTCATCAACTATAAACTATCTTTTTCTCTCATATAGTTGCAAACATGGAAATATCTGTCAAAATATCTCTGTCATGTCCTTTTTTTTTCCTTTTTTTTTTTTTTTGAAACAGGGTCTCACTTTGTCACCCAGGCTAAGGTGTAGTGATGCCAACTTGGCTCACTGCTGCTTCCACGTCCCAGGCTCAAGCGATCCTCCCACCTCAGGTCCCCCAAGAAGTTTGGACTACAGGTATGCATGCAACCATACCTCGCTAATTTCTGTATTTTGGTAGAGACAGGGTTTCGCTGTGTTGCTCAGGCTGGTCTCGAACTCCTGAGCTCAAATGATTTGCCTGTCTTGGACTCCCAAAATGTTAGGATTACAGGCGTGACCCACCGCACATGGCCTGTCATGTCCTTGATGCATGAAGTCTTCATGATTTATTTCAGTGTCCTATAAAGTAAACACTGGAATGAACGATCTGTTCACAGGATGAATTTTAAATTTCAGATTTCGACCTGAAATTATGGTGGCTGGCTGGTGGTGGACTTTACATTTTGAAGAAAAGGTTAAGCAGGAGATCTCCACCAGCCCCCATTACTACCACAAACACTGACAGTCCTTCCTACAGGAGAATCCTACAGTCCTCACAACCCCGTAGCTCTGTTTGGAGAGCTGCCAGGAATTCACACAGCTGCACTGCCCTAGATGAGGAGCACAAAGTGCCAACTTTCCACCCCTAGCTCACGAGTCGTGAGCCAAGCCACTGCAGCATGGCACCATCTTAAGACAGACATCTCTGGAGTGCATCTGTCTTGGGGCAGCAGCTACTGCATCTCTCCAGCACTGGGGCTCCACTTTCATTATGCCAAGCCAAGATGAGTGGCTGAACACCACAACCCCATCTGTGCAGAGCCTGGGCCTGGAATCAGCTGTGATTCTTGTCCCGCACAGCAGGAAAACCAACTTTTGCTACACTCACTTCAAGCCAGAGGAAAAAGTATGGCAGTCCCACTCAAGGCAAACTCACCCTAGAGCTGGCCAAACCACTGTGCACCTTCCTCTAAGAGGCCTCTGGGTCTCCAAGCAGATGATATGCCACAAAGCCAGCAAAGAGCTACGTTTCTGGGCTCACGATTTGAAAAACAGCCCCATAGTGCCTCTGCCTCCTCTGAAAACATGCCCTGGCCTTCCCAATGGTTCTGTACCCCCAGTAAGGTCCTGAGAAACAGTCATATAAGCCATCACTGGCAGGCATGCCCCTAGGCCAGCCAAGCAACCAAGAGCTCATGACCTGGATCACAGAAACAGTCCTGTGGTCTACCTCCAGTGGGCACATCCCTGAGCTGGCCAAGTAAATCTTGCACATGCATCCCAGACATGAAAAACATCCATGTGGCCAACTGCAGTGGGTGTAACCCTGAGGCAGTCAAGCAGACTCGTACCTATGTCCCAGACCTGATAAACAGCCTTGCAGGCCACCCTCCAACAGGCATATCCCCGCAGGCTGGTCAAGCAGCTGTGTACCCAAGTTCCAAGTTCAAGAAAGAGCCCCATGGGCCACCTGTGGTGGACACACCCCCAGCTAACCAAGCAGCTTTGTATCTATGTCCTGGGCCTATACAATAGCCCCATGGGCCACATTCTGCAAACATATCTCTAGGCCATCTGAGCATCCCTGCACCTGCATACCAGGCCTGAAAATAGCCCTGCACGTTGCAATTGGTGTTCATATCCCACTCCCGAGTCTAGCCGAGCAGCCTTAGCTCATGTCCCAGGCTTGAGAAACAGGCCTGTGGGCCACCCCTGACAGACACATTTCTGGGCTGGCCAGCAGCTATGTGCCTACATTCTGGGCCTGAGAAATAACTCTGCAGGTCGCTCCCACCAAATATGTCCCCAGGGTAGTGAACCAATCACATGCTATTGCACATGTCCAGAGTAATGGCCCCATGAACTAAACCCTGGAGAGCCAGACCCCAGATTGGCCTAACCACTGTGTGCACACATACATCCCTGACCTGAAAAATAGCATAGTGAGTACACCTATGGCAAAGCCATACTATTATTGCCACAAACTCTGTTATCCTAGGCCACTGAGAAATTCACAAATGCCAGTAATGTGAATTATAGCTAAAGAAACTACAGAGACTACACTACTGTAGTAGACCAATGCACTTCACCAAACCAACACCCTAAGACCTATTCATACAAATAAGTCTTTTTCTAAGAAACCTGCTCCATAAAATTGAAAGAAGTCACTTTTCCACCAAATTCATAGATAATAACATATGATGTGGTGTCTACTCAAAGATCTAGAAGCAAAAATACCATTTGACCCAGCAATGGAAATATACCCCCAAAATATAAATCATTCTATTACAGAGACACATGCATGTGTATGTTCATTGCAGCACTATTCACAATAGCTATGACATGGAATCAACCCAATGATTCCATGTCATTGATGTCAGCCCATCAGTGATAGACTGGGTAAAGAAAATGTGGTAACTATACCCCCATGACATACTATGCAGCCATAAAAAGAAACAAGACCATGTCTTTTGCAGGGACATGGATGGAACTGGAAGCTGTTGTCCTCAGCAAACTAATGCAGGAACAGAAAATCAAAATAATGAGAATGCATGGATACATGGAAGGAAACAGCACACACTGGGGCCTTTCAGAGGGTGTGCAGGTAGGTAGAGCATGAGGAAGAATAGCTAATGGTTGCTGGGCTTAATACCTAGGTGATGGGTTGATCTGTGCAGCAAACCACCATGGAACACATTTACCTATATAACAAACCTGCAGATCCTGCACATGTACCCCAGAACTTAAAAGAGAAGTTGAACAAAAAAAAAGAAAATAACATAGGGACACATCAACTATGAAAAAATGTCACCTCCAAAGAAAAACAGTAGTTCTCCAACAGACCCTAATCATAAGGAAATATGTAAAAAGCCAGAAAAATAATTTAAAATAATAACCTTCAGGAAAATCAGTGAGATAAAAGAGAACATGTGTATACAATTCAAAGAAATCAGGAAAAAAAATATGATTTGAATGAGAAATTCAACAGAGATAGCTATCATACAAAATAATCAAACAGAAATCTAGAGCTAAGTAATTTAATGAATGAAATGAAAATACAATAAGAGTTTCAAAAACTAGAAGTAGCAGAAGAAATAATTTTTGAACCTGAAGACATGTCTTTTGAAATAACACAAGCAGACAAATAAGAAAAAAGAACACAAAGTAATGAAAAAAGCCTATGGGATTTATGGGATACCATTAAGCACATTATATTGAAAGAAAAGAAGAAAAAGAAAGAGAGAGAGAGAGAGAAAGCAAGAAAGCAAGAAAGCAAGAAAGCAAGAAAGCAAGAAAGCAAGAAAGCAAGAAAGAAAGAAAGAAAGAAAGAAAGAAAGAAAGAAAGAAAGAAAGAAAGCAAGCAAGCGCAGGCAACTCAACTTGGCTGGGCACGGTAGCTCATGCGTGTAATCCCAGTACTTCGGGAGGCCAAGGTGGGCAGATCATGAGGTAAGGAGATCGAGACTATACTGGCTAACATGGTGAAACCCTGTCTATACTAAAACTACAAAAAATTAGCTGGGCATGGTGGCGGGTGCCTGTAGTCCCAGCTACTTGGGAGGCTGAGGCAGGAGAATGGCATGAACCGGGGAGGTGGAGCTTGCAGTGAGCCAAGATCGTGCCACTGCACTCCAACCTGGGTGACAGAGCATGACTCCGTCTCGGGGAAAAAAAAAAAAAAAAGAAAGAAAGGGCAACTCACATTATGCTCATTCCGGAAAGAGAAGAGAAGGAAAATGGTGATGAAAACATATTTAATAAAATCATAGCAGGAAACTTCCCAAGTCTTGGGATAAAGACGGGCATCCATGTTTAGGAAGCTCAAAAACCCCAGATAGATTCAACCCAAACAGGCCATCAGCATGAAAACATGCAAAACTATAAAACTCACTGGTAGAGCTGACACACAAAAAGGAAAGAAAAATAAATAAATCCTATCACTACAGAAAACCACATAGCTGTAAAAATAAGTAATAACAGAAAATAGGGATGAAAGGATATACAGAATAACCCAAAACAATCAATAAAACCACAGGAATAAGTCATTACCTATCAATAATAACCCTGAATTTAGACATACTAAATTCCTATCTAAAAGATATGGACTGGCTGAACGAATGTAAAAATCAGACCTGACTATAGGCTGCCTACAGGAAACTCACCTCACCTTAAAAGTTACACAGACTGAAAGATAAGGGATGGAAAAGTATATTCCATACAAATAGAACAGTTATATCCGACAAAACAGAATTCAAGTTTAAAGCAGTAAAAAGAGACAAGGAAATTATAAAGTAATAAAGGAATCAATCCACCAAGAGAATATAACAACTGTAAATATATATGTACCCAACACCAGAGCACCCGATATATAAAGTAAATATTGGATCTACAGGGAGAAATAACTGCCAATACAATAATAGTTGAGGAATTCAACAGCCCACTCTCTGCGTTGGACAGATCATTTAGGTAGAAAATCAAACAAGAAATATCAGATTTAAATTGCACGTTATACCAAATGGATCTAACCAATTTACAAAACATTTCAAACAACAGCTGCAAAGTACACAGGCTTTTCATCAGCACATGAGAATTTTCATCAATACATCAGCAATTTTCCAGAATTGACTGTATGTTAGAATATGAAACAATATTCAATAAATTTTTAAAAATTGAAATTAAGCCGGGTGCGGTGGCTCACGTCTATAATCCCAGCACTTTGGGAGGCTGAGGCGGGTTGATCACCTGAAGTCAGGAGTTTGAGACCAGCCTGACCAACATGGAGAAATCCCATCTCTACTAAAAATACAAAATTAGCCAAGGTGCCTGTAATCCCAGCTACTATGGAGGCTGAGGCAGGAGAATTGCTTGAACCTGGGAGGCAGAGGTTGCGGTGAGCCGAGATCGTGCCATTGCACTCCAGCCTAGGCAACAAGAGTGAAACTCTGTCTCAAAAAAAAAAAAAAAAAAAAAAATTGAAATTAAATCAAGTATCTTGTCTGACCACAAAGTAATAAAACTAGATATCAATAACAAGAAGAACATTCAAAACTATACAAATATATGGAAATTAAGTGATAGGCTCCTGAATGATCAATGGATGAAGGAAGAAATTAAGAATAATGTTAAGAGATATCTTGAAACAAATAAAAACGGAAACATAACATACCAAAACCTATGACACAGAGAAAAAGCAGTATTAAGAGGCAATTTTATGGCAATAAATGCCTACATCAAAAAACTAGAAGGTTTTTAATAAATAACCTAACAGTACACTTCAAGGAACTAGAAAAGCAAGAATAAAACAAACCCCAAATTAGTAGAAAGAAAGAAATAGTAAAGATTGGAGCATAAATAAATGAAATTGAGACTAAAATATGATACTAAAGATAAACAAAACAAAAAACTGTAGTTTCGTAAAACTGATAAGCAAAATTGACAAACTAAAGAAAATTGACAAACACTTAGCTCGACTAAGTAAAAAAGAAAGAGGACATCCAAAGAAATAAAGTCAGAAATGAAAAAGGAGATTTTTTAAATATCTGACTTTATTTACTTGGGGTTTTTTCATTTCTTACTATTTATTTGGATGTTCACTTTCTTTTTTACTTAGATACCACAGAAATATAAAGAATCTTTAGAGACTACTATGAAAAACTATGCACCAATAACCTTAAAAACCTAGAAGAAATGGATAAATGAGTGGACACATAAATCTACCAAGACTGAACCAAGAAGAAATAGAAAATCTGAACAGGCCAATAATGAGTAATGAGATGGAATCAGTAACAAAAAGTCTTCCAGTAAAGAAAAGTTCGTGACTGGATAGCTTCACTGCTGAATTCTACCAAACACTGAAGGAAGAATTAATAACAATTCTTCTGAAACTATTCCAAAAAACTGAAGCAGAGGGTGTTCTTTCAAACTCATTCCACAAGGCCAGCATAACCCTGACACAAAAACCAGTAAAGATATAACAACAAAAGAAAACTACAGACAAGATCCCTAGTGAATATAGACATAAAAATTCTCAACAAAATATAGGCAAACTGAATCCAAGGAACCATCAAAAAGAAAATACACTATCCCAATAATGTATTTATTGTATAAATCCCAGTAATCCCAAGTGGGATTTATTCCAATAATGCAAGAATGATTCAACATATGCAAATCAGCTAAAGTCATATATTACATCAATAGACTGAAGGATAGAAACCATATGACCATCTCAATAAATTCAGAAAAAGCATTTGATAAAATTTGGCAACTTTTCATGATAAAAACTCTTAATAAACAAGGTACAGAAAGAAAATATCTCAACATAATAAAGGCCATATATGACAAATCTACCATTAACATACTACTGATCAAGGAAAAGCTGAATGTCTTTTCTATAAGAACTGGAACAAGACAAAGATGCCCACTCTTACCACTTAGTCAGCATAGTATTAAAAGTCCTACCCAGAGAAATTAGGCAAGAGAAAGAAATAAAGGACACCAAATTGGAAAGGAGGAAGTGAAATTGTCCCCGTTTTCACAGGATATTATCTTATATAGAGAAAAACCAAAAGACTCCCACAAAACTCTTAGAACTGCTAAACAAATTCAGAAAGTTACAGGATACAAAATTAATGTACAAAAATCAGCAACATTTCCATACATTAGCAACAAACTAGCTGAAAATGAAATCAAGAAGACAATCCCATTTAAAATATCTACCAAATAAACCAAAATATCTAGGAATAAATTTAACCAAGGAGGTGAAAAACATCTAAAAGTAAAACTACAAAACTCTGGTGAAAGAAACTGAAGGGGATATGAACAAATGGAAAGACATCCCATGGTGATAGATTGGAAGAGTTAATAGTGTTAAAATGACAATACTACCCAAAGCAATCCATATATGCAATGAAATCACTGCCAAAATACCAATGACATTTTTCACAGAAATAGAAAAACCAATCTTAAAATTTATATGGAGCCACAGAAGACCCTAAATAGCTTAAAGTGACCCCAAGCAAAAAGAACAAAGCTGTAGGTATCACACTATCAGACCTCAAAATATATTACAAAGCTGTAGTAACCAAATCAGCATAGTACTGGCATAAATATATAGACATAGACAAATGAAAAAAAAATAGAGAACCCAGAAATTAATTCACATATCTACAGCCAACTTGTTTTTGACAAAGGTGCCTAGACACTCATTGAGGAAAGGACAGTCTCTTCAGTAAATGGTGCTGGAAAACAGGATATCCATATGCAGAAGAGTGAAACTAGACTCCGCACCTCTTGCCCTATACAAAAATCAACTCAAATTGGATCAAGAACATAAATATAATACCTGAAAGAATAAAACTACTAGAAGAAAGGATAAGGAAAATGCTTTGGGACATTGGTCTGGAAAAAGATTTTATATATAAGCCCTTAAAAGCCCAGGCAACACAAGCAGAAACATGCAAATGAGATTATATAAAACTAAAAAGTTTCTGAACAGCAAAGGAAGCAAACAAAAGAGAAAAAAAGACAGCCTACAGAACAGACTGAAGTATTTGCAAATACTCGTCTGACAGAAGATTAATGACAAGAATATACAAAGAACTCACACATCTCAACAGCAGAAAAACAAACAATTCAATTACAAATGGGCAAGTTATCTGAAAATATATTTCTCAAAAGAAGACATACAAATAGCTAACAAATGTCTACAAAAATTCTTAACATCACTAACCATTGGAGAATGCAAATAAAAATCACAACGAGGTATCATCTCACCCCAGTTACTCTGGCTATTATCAAAAAGAACAAAAATGATAAATCTGACAAGGATGTGGAGAAAAGGGAACTCTTAAACACTGTTGGTGGGAATGTAAACTAGTAAAACTACTATGAAGAACAGTATGGGGAGTCCCTCAAAAAACTATAAATAGAGGCTGGACGTGATGGCTCACACCTGTAATCCCAGCACTTTGTTACAGGTGCTGGGGCACCTGTAAAGGCTGAGGCAGATGGATTGCTTGAGGTCAGGAGTTCAAGACCAGCCTGACCAACATGGTGAAAAACAAAACAAAACAAAATGAAAAACTAGAAATAGAACTCCCTGATGATCCAGCAGTCTCACTATTGAACTATCAGAAATTTATCCAAAGGGAGATAAATCATTATATTGAAGAGATATCTATATCCTCATGTTTATTGCAGCACTATCAATAATTGTCAAAATATGGAATCAACCTAAGTGTCCAACAATAGATGAACAGATTAAATAAACATGTGTTGTATACACACCATGGAATACTATTCACTCATAAAAAAGAGTGATATCCTATCATTCAGGGCAATATAGATGGAATGGAAGGATATTATGTTGGGTGAAAAAAGGTTGAACACTGCAATTCTCATTCATATGTGGAGGCTGAAGAAAGTTGATCTCATAGAAGTAAAAACTAGAACAGAGGACACTAGAGATTAGGAAGGGTGGGGGAAAGAGGGAGATAGGGATAGATTTGTTAAAGAACAGCTAGGTAAGAGGAATGAGTTCTAGTGTTCTATATCACTATAAAATACTATTGTTAACATTAATATAGTTTCAAATAGCTACAAGGAGGATATTGAATGTTCTTAACACAAAGAAATGATACACATTTGAGATGATAGACATGCTAATTACTCTGATTTGATCACTATATATTACATATATTGAAACATTGCTATGTACCAATTGACTATGTACAATTATTTGTCAATTTAAAAATCAAATAAAATAAAGAAAAGAAAAATTTTAGTCAATAAAATTATCTCCGTACAAGAAATGCCAACTTATAAGAGTCAAGAAACAATATGTTCTGGTAAATAGAATTTCATATGGGGATTTCTCATGTTTGAGGAAACTGAATACAATAAAATACACTTAGAATTTAAGTGGGAAGCAATTAACCTTTTGATGACTAAGAAAGCTTTCTTGATTTCTGCAGTCCTTCAGGATCCTGAGACATCAGTTCATTACCATTTTATTTATATATGCATAAAGAAAGTGCAGGAGGTTAAAGTGAATATGTAATAATCTGGTGACATAACCCCCCCACACACTCACACACAAATTCTCCTTTGAAAACAAACACTGCCATAAGCTTCTTTCCTCTGGAAATATATAACTGCTTAACCTTTATCCCATCTTTTTATTTATTTATTTATTTTGAGACCCAGTCTCGCTCTGTCACCTAGGCTGGAGTGTGGTGGTGCAACCTCAGCTCACTGCAACCTCTGCCTCTCGGGTTCAAGCGGTTCTCCTGCCTCAGCCTCCTGAGTAACCGGGACTACAGGCGTCCGCCACCACGACAGGCTAATTTTTTGTATTTTTAGTAGAGACGGGGTTTCACCGTGTTAGCCAGGATGGTCTCGATCTGCTGACCTCGTGATCTGCCTGCCTCGGTCTCCCAAAGTGCTGGGATTACAGGCATGAATCACCGTATCCTATCTATTGAAATATCTTCCTAGTTGATGGATTTCTGAATAAACTTGGATCATAAAACAAAGACTACATAATTGTAGGGTTCCATGCTTCCCATCTTCCACCCTAAAAATATACTGAGACTGAGAGTATGGGGAAAAGATGTGAAAATATTATATCTGAACAGTGAGCAAAATGAGTATTTAGCAAAACTTAGAATGGAAGATAACTTGTTAATAAAACCAACATCCTCAGGTGGGTTAATACGAAGCATTAGGTGAAAGGACAGCTACCCAGTATAGCACATTGTTTCCAATGTATACTTAAATTTGTGTTGGAGGATAAGGATGAGCTCATTACAACAGAACTTTACAGATAGCGACCCTGTCACCTGGGTTAAGCAACTGTCTAACCTGAGATTTTTTGCGTTTGTCTCTCTTTAGAGCTTCAGGAGTATTGCTGGCCCTAAAATGTATTTTGTACTAGACTCATAAATTTCACCGATCAGATAAATGCTGCACATATGAACCCAGGGCAGTGATGGCTAATTTTCACAGGTGATGTTTTCATTTGATCTCTGAATTTTTTTTTCAAATTTTATTATAGATTTAGGGGGTAGATGTGCAGTTTTGTTACGTGAGTATATAGCTTGATGCTAAGACTTGGGGTATGACTGATCCCATCACACAGGTAGTGAGTATATAGTACCCAATGTGTACTTAAAAACCTTGCCCTCCTCCCTGCCCCTCTTGTGTTCCCCAGTGTCTTTTATTCTCATATTTATATCCATGTGTACCCAAAGTTTACCTCTCACTTATAAGTGAGAATGAGCTGTATTTGGTTTTCCGTTTCTACATTAATTCATTTAGGATAATGGCCTCCAGCTGCATCCATGTTGCTGCAAAGGACATGATTTCATTCTTTTTATGGTTGCACAGTATTCTATAGAGTATATGTATTACATTTTCTTTATCTAATGCACCATTGATGAGCATCTAGGTTGATCATATGACTTTTCTATTGTGAATAGTGTTGCTGTGAAAATATAAGTGTATGTGTCTTTTTGGTAGGATGACTTATTTCCCTTTGAGTATATATTCAGTAGTGGAATTGCTGGGTTGAATGATAGTTCCATTTTTAATTCTTTGAAACATCTCCAAACTGCTTTCCACAGTGCTTGGACTAACTTACATTCTTACCAGTAGTGTGTAAGTATTCCCTTTTCACACAACCTCATCAGCACCTGTTATTTTTTGACTTTTTAATAATCACCATTCTGACTGGTGTGAGCTGGTATCTCATTGTGGTTTTGATTTGCATTTCTTTGATCATTAGTGATGATGACCATGTTTTTATATGTTTGTCGGCCATTTGTATACCTTCTTTTGAGAAGGGTCTGTTCATGCCTTTTGTCCACTTTTTAATCAGTTTATTTGTTTTTTGCTTGTTCACTTAAGGTCCTTATAGATTTTTGATATTAGACATTACTTGGATGCATAGTTTGTGAATATTTTCTCTCATTCTGTGGGTTGTCTGTTTACTCTGTTGATAGTTTATTTTGCAGCACAGAAGCTCTTTATTCAAGTACCACTTGTCAATTTTTATTTTTATTGCAGTTGTTTTTGAGGACTTAGTCATAAATTATTTGGCAAGGCTGATATCTAGAAAGGTATTTCATATGTTTTCTTCTATGACATTATATGTTGAGGTCTTACATTTAAGTCTTTAACCCACCTTTTCTTATTAATCTTCTCTGCTTTATTTTTTTCCATAACCATTAATACATTCTCATACTATATATGAATGTGTGTAGATATATAGTCATACAGTTATATACTATATTATACATCATATAATATGCATATATCCTTTTTTATTGTCTTTCTTCATTCACCAGAATTTAAGCTCCATGAAGGCAAGAATATTTTTCTGTTGCATTCACTGCTGAACTTCAGCTTCTAGAATTTTGTGGATGATCAATAAATATTTGTTGAATGAATGAATTCAGATGGTGTTTTCTTTTACTGCTTATCAAACTAGATTTTTTTTCACTCCTAAGAAAAATAAGTATCTCTTTAGGGCCTTGCTTATATTTTAAAGTTTTTTTAATTTTAAATACATAGTAGGTGTATATATTTATGGGGTACATGAGATATATTAATACAGGCATGCAATATGTAATAATCACATCATGGAGAATGGGGTATCCATCCTCTCCAGCATTTATCCTTTGAGTTGCAAACAATTCAATTATGCATTTTTAGTTATTTTAAGCGTACAATTAAGTTATTATTGACAATAGTCACCGTATTGTACTATCAAATAGTAGTTCTTATTCATTCTTTCTATTTTTTGTACCCATTAACCATCCCTACTTAACCCCTCCTTCCCACTACCCTTCCCAGCCTCTAGCAACCATCCTTTTACTCTTTATGTCCATGAGTTCAATTGCTATGGTTTTCAGATCCCCTAAATAAGTGAGAACATGTGATGTTTGTCTTTCTGTGACCCGCTTATTTCACTTAACATAATGATCTCCAGTTCAATCCATGTTGTTGCAAATGACAGAACTTCATTCTATTTTTATGAATGAATAGTACTCCGTCATGTATATGTGCCACATTTTCTTTACCCGTTCATCTGTTGATGGACACTTGGGTTGCTTCCAAATCTTAGCTATTGAAAAAGTGCTGCAACAAACAGGAGTGCTGATACGTCTTTCATATACAGATTTCCTTCCTTTTGGGTATATACCCAGAAATGGGATTGCTGGATCATATGGTAGCTCTATTTTTAGTTTTTTGAGAAATCTCCACTTTTCTCCATAATGGCTGCACTAATTAGTGTGTAAGGGTTCCCTTTTCTCCACATCCTCACCAGCATTTGTTATTGCATGTCTTTTGGATATAAATCATTTTAACTAGGGTGAGATGATATTTAACTGTAGTTTTGATTTGTGTTGTTCTAATGATCAATGATGTTGAGCACTTTTTAATGTAACTGTTTGCCACTCGTATATCTTTTTTTTTTTTTTTTTTAGAAATGTCTATTTAAATCTTTTGCCCAGTTTAAATCAGCCACCACAGCTGAAAATGTGCTGAGTCTCATCTTAAGCCACTAAGACTCAGAGGCTCACCCAAGGCCCCTGATGTAGTACCTGGGTATCACTGCTAGTTATTCAGGGACCAAGGGCTCTTCAGTTAACAGGAGATGAATGTTGCCAGGACTGGGTCCTTCCCTTCAAAGCAGTGGCTTCCTTTCTGGCCAAGGGTTTCTCTAGAAATGTCCCCAGGAGCTAGGGGCTGGAATGAGGGCCTCACTACTCTGATGGGTGCCCTATCCTGGCTGTGGTTGAGCTGGTATCCAAGATGCAAGACAAAATCCTCCCCACTCTTCCCTCTCCTCTTCTCAAGTGAAGGGAAGGGGTCTCTTTTGGAGCTATCAGCTGTGCAGCCTGGGGTTAGGGGATGTGTGATGCCAGCACCTCTTAGCCACCCCAGCTAGTGTCTCAGTCTGTTGTGTGTTCCCCAGTCAATTGTCTTTGGGCCCAGTTCAGCACTAGGACCTGCCTAAGAGTTGCAGCTCTTGTGGCCTAGACTGCCTTTCAAGTTTACTTAGAGATTTGGAGCACTTTAGCTATTGGCGGTGAGACTTGTGTAAGTTCATTTTCAGACCAGTGGGATCGGCAATTCCCCTCGACTAGGGCTGGTCCAGATGCTCCCTCCATGGGTGGGCATCAGCTGACTTTGGTCCAGTTTTTCCTTCTGGCTCTATCAGGATAGCACAGATAGAGCCTCATAATTGCTGTGCGCTCCCTCCCTGAGCACACAGAAATGCTTTCCATACCATACCACCATGGCAAGGGGATGGAATTCAAGACTGTTCTTTCTGTCTCGTTAGTGCATCTTTCAGTGATGTGAAGTGAAAATCAGGTACTAGTAGAGCTCACCTGATTTTTTGTTCTCATGAAAGTGCTTTTTGCATGTTGATAGTTGTTAAATTGGTGTCCTTGTATGGGGGATGATCAGTGGAGCCTTCTATTCTGCCATCTTTCTCCACTTCCCCCTTAACCATCTTGACTTAACTTTTGTATATATTGATAGGCAGGGGTCCAGTTTCATTCTTCTACATATGGAGAGACTGTTATCCCAGTACCATTTCTTGAATAGAGTATCCTTTCCCCATTGCTTATTTTTGTTGACTTTGTTGAAAGGCAGTTGATTGCAGGTATGCAGCTTTATTTCTGGGTTTTCTATTCTGTTCCATTTGTCTATGTGTCTGTTTTTATAACAGTACCATGCTGTTTTAGTTACTGTAGTCTTATAGTATTGTTGGAAGTTGGGTAATGTGATGCCTCTGGCTTTCTTCTTTTTGTTCAGCATACTTTGACTATTTAGGCTTTTTTTTTTTTTTTTTTCCTTTCCATATGAGTTTTAGAATAGTTTTTTTCTGATACTGTAAGAAATTACTCTAGTAGTTTGAAAGGAATAGCATTGAATTTGTAAATTTCTTTTGGCAGTATGGCCATTTTAACTATATTGATTCTCCCAATTCATGAGCACAGAATGTTTGTCCACTTATTTGTATCATCTGTTTTTTTCAGCAGTGTTTTGAAGTTCTCCTTGTAGAGCTATTCCATGTCCTTGAATAGATGTATTCCTAGGTATTACTATTTTTGTGGCTATTTTAATAGGATTGTGTTCTTGATTTGGCTCTCAGCTTTAACATTACTGGTGTATAGAAATCCAACTAATTTTTGTACATTGATTTTTATTCTGAAACATTGCTGAAGTCATTTATCAGTTCTAAGAGACTTTTGGCAGAGTCTGTAGGGTTTTCTAGGTATAGAATGATATCATCAGCAAAGAGAGATAATTTGACTTCTTTTTTTTCCTATTCAGAGGCATTTAATTTCTTTCTCTTGCCTGATTGCTCTGGCTAGGGCGTTCAGCACTGTGTTGAATAGGAGTGATGAGAGTGGGCATCTTTGTCTTGTTCCAATTCTTATGGGGCATGTTTCCAGCTTTTGCCTGTTCAATATGATGTTGGCTGTGGGTTTGTCATAGATGACTCTTATTATTTTGAGGTATGTTCCTTCAATGCCTAGTTGGTTGAGGATTTTTATCATGAACAGATGTTAGATTTTATCAAAAGCTTTTTCTGCATCTCTTGAGATCATCATAAGGTTTTTGTTTTTCATTCTTTTTATGTGGTGAATCACATTTATTTATTTGCATATGTTGAACCAGCCTTGCATCCCAAAAATAAAGGCTACTGTGTTGTCATGAATTAACTTCTTAATATGCTGCTGGATTTGCTTTGTTTGTATATTGTTGAGGATTTTTGCATCTATGTTCATCAGGGATATTGTCCTGTAGTTTTCTTTTTTCATTGTGTTTTGCCAAATTTTGGTATTACAGTGATGCTGATTTCATAGAATAAATTAGGGAGGAGTCCCTCCACCTCACATTTTTAGAATAGTTTCAATAGGGATGGTACTAATTCTTCTTTGTACATCTGGTAGAGATTGGCTGTGAATCCATGAGGTGCAGGGTTTGTTTTTTGTTTGGCAGATTTTTTATTACTATTTCCATTTTGGAACTCTTTATTTGTTCAGAATTTCAATTTCTTCCTCATTTAATTTTAGGAGATTTTATGTTTCCAGGAATTCATCCATTTCCTCAAGATTTTCTAGTTTGTTTGCATATAGGTGTTCATAATTATCTCTTGAAATTTTTTGTATTTCTGTGTGATTGGTTGTAATGTCACCTTTGACATTTCTGATTGTGCTTATTTGAATTTTCTCTCCTTTTCTTTGTTAACATAGCTAGAAGTCTATTGCCCTTGTTTATCCTTTCAAAGAAGCAACTTTTCACTTTGTTGATCCTTTGTATAGATGTTTTGTTATTTCTTTTCTTCCACTAAGTTTGGAGTTAATTCATTCTTATTTATCTAGTTCCTCTAGGAGCAGTGTTAGATTCTTAACCTCAGACCTTTCTAGCTTCTTGGTGTAGGCATTGAACAGTAGAAACTTTCACCTTAACACTGCCTTTGCTGTATCCTAGATATGCTGGTATGTTCTCTCTCTGTGTTCATTTATTTAAAAGATTTTTTTTTTATTTCTGCCCTAATTTTGTTGTTTACCTAAAAATCATTAAACGGTAAGTTGTTTAATTTCCATGTAATTATGTGGTTTTGAGAGATCCTCTTGGTATTGATTTCTTTTTACTGTATTATGGTCCAAGAGTATGGTTGGTATAATTTTGCTCTTTAAGAATTGTTTGAGACTTGCTTTATGAATGAACGTGTGGTTGATCTTACAGTATGTTCCATATGCATATGAGAATAAAGTATATTGCCGGGCGCGGTGGCTCAAGCCTGTAATCCCAGCACTTTGGGAGGCCGAGACGGGCGGATCACAAGGTCAGGAGATCGAGACCATCCTGGCTAACCCGGTGAAACCCCGTCTCTACTAAAAAATACAAAAAACTAGCCGGGCGAGGTGGCAGGCGCCTGTAGTCCCAGCTACTCCGGAGGCTGAGGCAGGAGAATGGCGTGAACCCGGGAGGCGGAGCTTGCAGTGAGCTGAAATCCGGCCACTGCACTCCAGCCTGGGCGACAGAGGGAGACTCCGTCTAAAAAAAAAAAAAAAAAAAAAGAGAGAATAAAGTATATTATATGGTTGGTAGGTGGTGTATTCTGTAGATATCTATTAGGTTCAATTTTTCAAGTGTTGGATTTAAGTACAGATTTTTTTTGTTGGTTTTCTGCCTTGGTGATCTGTTTAACAATATCAGAAGGGTGTTGAAGTCCCCCACTATTATTATGTGGCTGTCTTAAGTCTTTTCATAGGGCTAGCATTACTTGTTTTATAAATGAGTGCTCCACAGTTAGGTGTATATATATTTAGAATAGTTAGGTCTTTTTGTTGAATTAAACTCTTTATTATTATGTAATGACCTTCTTCGCCCTTTTTTACTGAAATTGGTTTAAAGTCTAGTTTTTTTTCTGATACAAGAATTGTGACTATTTGCATGTTTTCTATTTGCATGCTAGATCTTTCTCCATCCCTTTACTTCAAGCCTATGGGCATTGTTATTACATGTGAGATGGGTCTTTAGAAGACAATGTACATTCAAGGTTAAGTTTGATCCTGTTGTGGTATTGTTAGCTGGTTCCTTTGTAGTCTCCATTGTGTAGTTGCATTACAGGAACTGTGAGCTGTCTACTTACGTGTGTTTTTGTGGTAGTAACTGTCATTCTTTTCATTTCCATGTTTAGAACTCTCTTAAGAATCTTCTTTAAGGCTCATCTAGTGATACAGATTCCCTTAGTGATTACTTGTCTGAAAAAGATTTTATTACAAATTCATTTATGAAGCTTAGTTTGGGGGAATATGGAATTCTTGGCTGGAATTTATTTTCTTTAAGAATGACAAAAATAGTCCCCCAACATCTTCTGGATTTAAAGTGTTGGCTGAGAAGTCTGCTGTTAGCCTGATGGAATTCCCTTTGTAAGTGATATGACCCCTTTCTCTAGCTATCTTTAAGATTTTTTCTCTTTTGCATTGACCTTGAAAAGTCTGATGACTGTGTGTCTTGGAGATGGTTGTCTTGTATGGTATCTTGCATGGGTTCCCTGAATTACTTGAATTTACATGTCAACCTCTCTATCGAGATTAACAAAATTTTCATGGATTACATTCTTAACTATGTTCTCCAAGTTGCTTAGTCTCTCTCTCTCACTCTCTCTCTCAGGAATGCTAATATGTCATAGATTTGGTCTCTTTACATAATCCCATATTTTTTCAGGGGCTGTGTTTATTTAATTATTTTTCTTTATTTGATTTAACTGGATTGATTTGAAGGACCAGTCTTCAAGCTCTGAAATTCCTCAGCTGTGTCCATTTTGCTACTTAGGCTTCCAATTGTATTTTGAAATTCTTGTAGTAAATTTTTCAATTTCAGAAGTTCAGTTTAGTTCTTTCTCAAAATGGGTGTGTTGTCTTTCAAGGCTTGTATCATTTTTCTGGCTTCCTTGGATTGGATTTCAACTTTCTCTAGAATCTCATTGAGCTTTCTTGCCATCCAAGTTCTGACGTACCTGTCTATCATTTTAGACATTTTAATCTGTTTAGGATCTGTTGTTGGGATCGAATGTGATCTTTTAGAGGAAAGGAAACACTCTGACTCTTTGAGTTGCTGGAGATCTTTTTCTGATTCCTTGTCATCTGAGCAAACAAGTGTTTCTTTTTCTTTTTGAAATTGGTGTCATTTGAGTGGGGCTTTTTGTTTTTATATTATTTTCTCCCTTGAGGGTTTGACTGTAGCATAGATTGTGTATTGATGACTGGCTTTATTTCTGGTGCTTTCAGAGCACCAAGGTTCTGTGTGAGTTCTTTAGTGAGTTTTCTGTGTTAGGTGTCACAGGCATTGTGTGCTGAAGGAATTTATGTTTGTTTGGTGGTACAATACAGGCTGCAATTTAGTACATGGTGTTTAAGAGTAACAGCTGTTAAATAGGCTCTTACTCAGCTGTTTACCTGTTTTGTATTGCAGTACATGTGCAGCAGTGCTCTGGGGAGGGGAGAAGGGGTGAGAGATGGCTTCCTCACCAAGTCTGTTCCTGGGTCTTGATGGAGTCCCCTTCAATCGCTGGCATCATGCTTGGATTATTTTAATCTCCAGGGGAGGGGTGTGTTGGTGGGCTGCACTCCACCATCCCTTAGGTTTGGTCCAAAGGTTAGGTCATCAGGAGACCCACAACTGCTCAGGGACCTGTGGGTCCTCTGAACTTGGCAGAGTCAGAGCTTGTTGTGGGATATGTCTGCAGATGGTCTGGTGATGCAGTAAGTCAAAGGCAGAGGATTCCTGGACAAGATGGTGGTACTGCAAGTAGAACCATGGATAGGAAGAATCAATATTGTTAAAATGGCCATACTACCCAAGTAATTTACATATCTATTGCTATTGCTATCAAACTACTAGTGACATTCTTCACAGAATTAGAAAAAACAATTCTAAAATTCACAGGCAACCAAGAGCCTGAATAGTCAAAGCAATCCTAAGCAAAGAACAAAGCTTGAGGCTTCACATATCCAACTTCAAACTATACTATAGGGCTGCAGTAACCAAAACAGCATGGTGGTGCAAAAACAGACACATAGATCAGTGAAATAGGTTAGAGAACCCAGAAACAAACCTGTACACCTAAACCATCTGATATATGACAAAGCTGACAGAAACAAGCCATTGGGGAAAGGACTCACTACTAATAAACGGTGCTAGGGTAACTGGCTAGCCATATGCAGAAGATTGAAGCTGGACCACTTCCTTAAACTATATACAAAAATCACCTTAAGATGGATTAAATATTTAAATGCAGAACCTAAAACTATAAGAACTCTCGAAGAAAATCTAGAAAATACCATTCTGGACATAGGCCCTGGCAAAGATTTCATGACAAAGATGCCAAATGCAATTGCAATGAAAAAAATTGACCAATGGGATCCAAATAAACTGAAGAGCTTCTGCAAAGCAACAGAAACTATCAACAATGTTAACAGACAACTCAGAGACTGGCAGAAAATATTTGCAAACTATGCATCTGACCAAGGTCTAATATCCAGCATCTATAAGAAATTGAAAGAAATGTATAAGAATAAACAAACCTTATTAAAAAGTGGACAAAGTACATAAACAGATGTTTCTCAAAAGAAGGCATATATGTGGCCAAGAAGCATATGAACAAAGTTCAACATCACTAATCATTAGAGAAATGCAAATCAAAGCCACAGTGAGATACCATCTCACACCAGTTAGAATGGCTATTATTAAAATGCCAAAAACAAGTGCTGGCAAGGTTACAAAGAAAACAGAATGCTTTTACACTATTGGTGGAAGTGTAAATTAGTTCAACTATTGTGGAAGACAGTGTGGCGATTCATCTAAAAGCTAAAAACAGAAGTACCAGCTGACCCAGCAATCCCATTACTGAGTATCTACTCAACGAACTAAAAATTGTTCTGCTGTAAAGACACACGCATGTGTATATTCGCTGTAACCCTATTTACAATAGCAAAGACATGGAATTAACCTAGATGCCCATCAGCAGTGGGCTGGATAATGAAAATGTGGTACATATACACCATAGAATACTATGCAGCCATAAACAAGAACAAGATCATCTTTACAGTAACATAGGTAGAGCTGGAGGCCATGATCCTAAGTGAACTAATGCAGGAAAGGAAAACTAAATATCAAATGTTCTCACTTATAAATGAAAGCTAACAATGAGTACACATGGACAAAAAAGAGAACAATAGACATTGGGGCCTACTTGAGGGTGAAGGGTGGGAGGAGGCTTAGGATAAAAGGTTACCTATTGAGTGCTGTGCTTATTACCTGGGTGATGAAACAATCTGTACACCAAACTCCCATGACACACAATTTACCTATTAAAAAAACATGTATATGTACCCCTGAAAATAAAAGTAAAAAAAAGTGTTTATTATATTTTATCCAATGCTTTTATCTTTTCTATATTTCCAGAAATCAATGTTGTTGCTTTGTATTTTTAAAGTAAATGCTGTAGTGTTTCATATTTGACCCCATCTTCTCATTTGTCATATAAGATTCTCATATATTAGAAAAATTCTGCATGTTACTAAGATGAATTGTTCCTTGTGATTGTCTTATGTTTACAAACCCATTTATATTTAACTTGCTGCAGTCCGTGCATTTGGGGATGCTAATGTGTTCAATGAATATATTCTGTGGGCACATATCATTGTAGTCTTTTTTGTTTGACCATTTGCTTTTTGAAGCTCCTAGACATCACAGGCATGACAATAGCATTACTATATGAACATTGGTAAATTTGACGGATAAAAATGTTCAGGATCTCTCAAAAGCGTCTCAAACTCTATGGAAAAGTAAGGAATGTCATATGAAGTCATTTTTCCTTATTGTCTAGAGTCTTTATTAGGCCTCAGAGAAGTTTGACGTATGTCAGGTTACTGGTCTTTTAATGAAATGACACCTCTTTATTGAGAGATTATGTCTGGCTTTGTGGAACAAGTAGTCCTTTATGTCTGTTCCCTGTCAGCTGTTGTTTGTTGCCCCTGGGGTTGTGACTTCCTCTAGAAATCCCCTCTGCTTTTAATTTGCTATTTCTAACCACCTGTGGATTGATTAGAACCAGGTAATCATAATTAGAATTAGTTTTCAAAATCAGAAAACATGTTTGAGTGAAGAACCATGGGGCAATCCGATGAGAAACTTAATGAAGATGTAGTGTATGTGCCTTCTAAAATCCATTCTAATTGCTCTGAAGAACATTAAAAAAAAAACAAAAAACAAAAAACAAAAAACTTGGGGTTTTCTTTTCACATGCTTAAGATAGAATCATGTGACCTCCTACAAGGAGGAGCTGGTACCATTCCTTCTGAAATTATTCCAATCGATAGAAAAAGAGGGAATCCTCCCTAACTCATTTTATTAGGCCAGCATCATCCTGATTCCAAAGCCTGGCAGAGACACAACAAAAAGAGAGAATTTTAGACCAATATCCCTGATGAACATTGATGCAAAAATCCTCAATAAAATACTGGCAAACTGAATCCAGCAGCATATCAAAAAGCTTATCCACCATGACCAAGTGGGCTTCATCCCTGGGATGCAAGG
>NW_012108853.1:1194957-1198268 GCF_000951045.1 Mandrillus leucophaeus
GAACTGAACAGTGGGAACACTTGGACACAGGAAGGGGAACATCACACACTGGGGCCTATCATGGGTGGGGGAAGAGGGAAGGGATAGTATTAGGAGATATACCTAATGTAAATGACGAGTTAATGGGTGCAGCACACCAACATGGAACATGTTTACATATGTAACAAACTTGCACATTGTGCACATGTACCCTAGAACTTAAAGTATAGTAAAAAAAACTTTAAAAACATAAAAAGAAAAATAAAAAAAAGAAAAACAAAGAATTATGTGACCTCCATATAAGTGAAGTATTACCTTCTCTAATGGAAAGAAAGTGGGTTGATTGACCAGCAAGTATGTGGCCAACTGGGAATCCCATTTCTCCTTGTAAATTACTAAGCTATTATTTTGTATTGCATTTTTCTTTTTCCTGAGACTGGTAAGAATGAGTCAATTTGCCAGGGGTATCAAAGGTGAGTAAAAATGAAAGATGAATGTCAAAGTGAAGCTGCAAAACTGAGGTCAAAATTCTGAATTACAAGACTATATAATCCGGCTGAAATTACCTCTTGTCTTTTCTATATATGGCATTTGTTTTAGATTAAAAGACAATACGAGAAGCGGAGAAAAAAGAACACTCAAAACAATCAAAGTGGGTGCTTTTGCTGAATATGTATGCAGAACCTGCATCAATTACTCAAAGATGGACAATATAATCTTGGCATCATTCATCCTGTTTTATTATTTGACAGGTAGATTTTAAATTTTTATTGGATTTTATAATAGTTTTGCTGAGGCAGGCATGCAAATACTGCAAGGCTTGATGCTAAAAATATAAACTAAGACTTGAATGTTTGCAGCATTAGGATGTTTACAATTCCTGAAGTTCTTTCATCAACACCTATTTATTATTATCTTTGAGGCCCAAGTTGCACATTTTAGTTTAAATCCAGCTAAGTTCTGTGCTTCAAGTTCAGTTCACGTTTAACTAATTTAAAAAGCAAATGTTTAATACTGTGCTTCTCAATCTTGGCTGCACATTAGAATCACCTAATGAACTTTAACAATTCCTAATACCCAGGCCGTACCAATTAAATCGGAGAATGGGGAAGTGACCTAGGCAAAACTTCTTGCTAAATCTCCCCAGGTGATTTTAGTGTTCAACGAACCACTGCTTAGTAATAAAGCCTAATCAGGTTAAACTCATCAAAGGGTTGGACAGGTGCCATTATAGACCTGTTCGACTCCTACTCCAGTTGGGACGTTCAAGCTTCTGCATGACTTTTAATTTGTTTATTCTTAGCTCCCTCTCACATATATCATGGAGTATTATTCAAATACCTTGCATTGTATTACTGCACTCTTAGCAGAATATCTTACCGTCTCAAAATAAAACCACAACAAATCAAAACCAAACAAAGGTAGCCATCCACTGTGTAATTCCCCACTTCCCCCTACTTCCCCTCGTCACTTAGCTGTAGCTTCCTGAATCACTACTTCCTGCTCAATTGCAGAGCCAATGCCCTTGATTCATCCTCTTTTCTCCACAGTCCCCAGCTCTTCTGTCTCCCCTCCTGCTCCCCTGCAGCTTCTCCTTTCCTTGGCCCAGCCTTCCTCTCAAGCTGCCACCCCAATTCTCTTCGTCTCCCGCAGGCTATTTGAATGCCTGACCTACAGTCACCATTTCAACTTCCTCAATGCTGTTTCTACTCTAGCTTCCACTCTCACATGCTACCAAAAAAAGCCTCTCAAGGCCCCACCAATGACTTCCACTGGCCAGTTCCAATAATCCGCTCCCTCCTTGCCCTATCTCTCTTTGCAGATATGCCAGATCTCTTCAGTGCTTTCTCATCTCAGTTGCCCCAACCACACTTCTTAATCCACTTCTTTCTCTACCTACACTTTAAGTACTTTTGTCCTGTAGGGTTCTACCCTTAGCTAGCTTCTAGACTCTCTCTGCATGTTCTTCTTGGGTACTTCCAGCCAATCTCATGGCTTCAGCTAATTCTCACATGATATTGGTTGGTAGCCCAACGTCTCTCCTAAATGTTGGGCTTTTACGTTCATCCATAAACACTGCAAAAATCCCCCAAATCTCTGTGCCTATAACTGCCTAGAACATTCCCTCAGAAACCACTCCCAACACACAAAACTAAATCCTAAAGGAATAAACAAATCAAAACAAAACAAAAAATAACAGCACAATAAAAAATTCCTTCTGTCTGTGTTTGTGCCGCAATTTCTCCAGTCACCTAGTCTCTAAGCTGCTGTCTTTCCAGTCACACATGAGACTTTGTGACACTTTAATCATCTATTGAATCCATCTCTTTGTCTGAATGTCACTGCCCAAGTGAAGGAACTCATTTTCCTCCATACAAATTATCATAATTTCCTTTCACAGCGCCACCAGAGAGATTGTTTAAAAAACACAAATTTTACTGTATTATGTTTCTACTTACAGCTCTTCAGCAGCTGCCCATTGCTTCCTGCACACATTACACTTTCTCATAGTGTGCTGACCCTTCCTTCCGTGAGTGTCCACACATCCTTTGCAGGGTCCTTACTATACACAGCCCTCACACCTCTCAGCTTGGGCTCCAGCCTCACCCAGTGCTGCACTGCACTGACTCCTAGGAGACCTTTTCTGATGTTGCCTGTTATCTCGACAATCCCTCCCCTCAGAGAATCCGACTTACCCTTTAAGATTCAGATGAAGAATTATTTCTTCTGTGAACTTGTTCTCTGAATGCCATTCTCCTCTTTCAATTCTGTTATGGAGTTAGTCACTTCCTAAATCAGGCTCACACAGGGAGGATAATATAATTGATCACATTGTTTTAAAATGTTTAGAATTTTATTTTAATTTCACCTACAAAAATAAGCATGTTCTTGTATGGACTGAAATGCTATAAATAATGAGAAAATTCATTTTATTATCCCCAATTTCAGTCTCTTTCCCAGAGTTCAACATGGTTATCATTTGAATGTGTAAGCTTATAGACACTTTATTACAATTTGAATCTATACATAAAAATGTTGAATTAGGGCTGGGCACAGCAGCTCACACCTGTAATCCCAGCACTTTGGGAGGCTGAGGAGGGCGGATCACAGAAGGTCAGGAAATCGAGACCAGCCTGACCAACATAGCAAAACCCTGTCTCTACTAAAAATACAAAAATTAGCCGGGTATGGTGGTGGGTGCCTGTCGTCCCAGCTCCTTGGGAGGCTGAGGCAGGAGAATGGCTTGAACCTTTGAGGTGGAGGTTGCAGTGAGCAGAGATGTGCCATCGCACTCCAGCCTGGGCAACAAGAGCAAGTCTCTGTTTCAAAGA
>NW_012108853.1:1199138-1202275 GCF_000951045.1 Mandrillus leucophaeus
CTAAGATTCCCTTTCCTCTCTGATCTTGGTCTCCCACCTGTGTGTTGCCTTCACAGCTTTTCTCTTTCAAACAGCTGTGGTTTTCGGTTTGTTTTATATCAAGTTTTTCCAAGTGTTTGTAGCAGAAGCATTAGTGTGCTTCAAGCTACCCCAGTGGAGTAAAAAAAAAAAGTTTAAGATGAACAAACATTATAGACATGTCATACTTTTCTATTATTAAATAAGAATATTTGCTAATCTGGTTATTTTTATTCACTCACTTAAAAACATTTGTTCAATGTGAATTGTGTATAAGTTATCTGCCAGACACCAGCAATGCAGCGTTGACTCAAATAGACAATGCTGCCATTATGAAACTTCAAGTCTAGTAGGAGACCTAGATGTCAAACAAATAATGCCATGCACAAATATAGAATTATGAACTGTTATAAATGCTAAGCATAACGGTCATTATAATAATAACAGCTAAACTTGATAAATTGTTTTCCATATGCAGTTCTCTGCTTAAACATTATTTAACTCATAGCTATCTCATACAATGGGGAAGTAAGCTGATTAGAGAAACTTAATGCTATGGCTATTTGAATTCCCAGTTAAAGCTTGAGATTATAAATTAATAGTGCTATTAAGTCTATCCAGTTGGTGGATTTTCTCCTTCAGAACTGACCTGGGTATAAGTGTATAGAAGACAGATGAATGGGTTGGAAAGTGAAAAGAGGAGGTGGATAATGGATATTGATAAATTGGAGATGTTAATAGGCTTGGTAATGCATTGATATTAAAAAGAAAACTGTATCAGTGGGGGTACTCGAGCAAGTAAGTTGGAATGAAAGAAAATTATGATCAGAAGAATGGATCACGGAAGTGATAATGAATGTAAACAGTTTTTGCTGATGAGAAAGTAAAGATTATGACTACTTGAGTGAGTAGCTAAGGTAAAGGAGTTCCTAGGAATGAGGAAGTATGGGAACTGAGAGCTTAAGGATGGCTAATTTATGGAATTGTCAAAGTTATTCAGGATGCTTAGCAGGAGCTGCAGTAGAGAAGACTAAGTTTGGAGGAGGGCATTAGAAATAGATTTAAATTTTTGTCAAGGTTCTGTATTGTATCTGTAGCTGCTATTGTTATTAGGATTTGCTTCTGAATTATTTTAAGCAGTAGGGTTCTGTGCTAAACAAAATCCTTCTAAGCTAGCCTGAAGTGGCCCGATGTTTTATGCATCGTAACTATGAACATCAATTAGGTAATTGTGCTATAATATAGTGCCTTTGAGACAACTGAATGGATTATGTTTGGTTTCTTCTTTTACTGTCAAAATATCTCATTTTATTGCTTAGTGTACACATTCACCTCTGGCAGTCCTCCTTTTCGTCCTCCTCCCCCTCTTCTTTTTTTTTTTTTTTTGCTTTTATTATGAAATGAGAAATCAGATAAATTTATTTAAGAGCATGGAAAGTAGAAGTAAATAGACTTTGAATAATTACCTGAACTAAACATAAGAATAAGCTTTTTTAGGTGTTTATTCAAAGTCTGTTTACTTCCACTTTCCTTGCCCTTAAATAAGTTTATCCAATTTCCCATTTTTACTTGCTTTTAATATATATTTTGCAGTTTCTCAAACTCAAGAACACTAGAGTTTATCATTATATGACTTCAAGATAAACAAGTCATTACTATACCTGTATAGACACTTTTATTTCATTATTTTTTCTATGTAGACTCAAGATGAATAGAATTGCTATTAATACTAATCAACTGAAATTTTAAAGTTTATTTAATAAGCATAGCCTCATAAAAATTTAAAGCTGAAGAAGGCCTTAGAGAACTTTTATTCCAAGTTAAGTTTAATATGTTACTGTCAAAAATGTTTTGAGGGGGTCATCTATAAAGGATATTAAAATGAATATCTTGACCCAGGAATGCTGGATATTAAAAAGTATGATATGAGTCTATCATTCAATCTGATTGTCTTGATTCTGGTTGTCCAGAAATTGAAACTGGAGTTCCCTAATATTAAAAGTGAGTACAATTTTGTAATAAATTTATTTAAAACTTATCTTTATAATCTTCAATAAAACTACCTTGAAACATCACTGAAATGAATAACTAAGGGATATTATTCCTTCAATTCATACATGAGTATATTCAATATTTTAATTACTATATATAATTGCTATGTTTAATAGCTATGAACATACAAGTGGGTCATTAAGCATTTAATGTCAATGAAAGCAATGTGGCTCCTAAACTTAGAAATCACAGCAAAACTGTGTTAAAAACCAGATTATTTTACATTTGAAGTTAGATAGTAGTTTTAATATCATAGCAATACTTAGGATGAACCACTAAACTTCAGAGGAAGAAAGGACTCTAGCAAAGATCCAATTACAGATTTTCCCAGCTTTAAAATCACTTAATTTTCTTTGAAGAAAATTGAATCCTAGAAGGTTTAAATAAATTTCTCAATGTTAAACAAGGAGTATTGATATTAATTCATTTCTCCTCATGTATTTATTATTTATCTAGTGTATGCCAGGATGTAGGGAATTCCTTTGCACCACACAATTTTAAAAAGATCTCCAAGAAGTTCATCATGTGATGGCAAAATGAGGACTGGAATTCAAGACTTCTGATGCTACTCTTGGCTGCTTTCCAAGAAAACTTTACACCTCATTTGTTTCAACATCTAGGAAGACCTTGGTTCTATTCCAAGTACTCTAAACAAGCTGTTTTAAGATCTTTTAGACCTCATTTTCCTCATTTTTCCTCTTTCAACCTCTTTATTAAGTTGGGTGCATAAAAGATATTTCTTTACTCTAAACACCTTTATGAAAATAAACTAGAAAATCTAGAAGAAATGGATAAATTCCTAGACACATACACCCTCCAAAGACTAAACCAGGAAGAAGTTGAATCCCTGAATAGACCAATAACAAGTTCTGAAATTGAGGCAGTAATTATTAGTCTACCAACCAAAAAAAGCCCAGGACCAGATGGATTCACAGCCGAGTTCTACCAGAGGTACAAAGAGGAACTGGTACCATTCCTTCTGAAACTATTCCAAACAACAGAAAAAGAAGAAATCCTCCCTAACTCATTTTATGAGGCCAGCATCATCCTGATACCAAAACCTGGCA
>NW_012108853.1:1202435-1204539 GCF_000951045.1 Mandrillus leucophaeus
CATGATTATCTCAATAGATGCAGAAAAGGCCTTCGATAAAATTCAATAGCCCTTCATGCCAAAACTCTCAATAAACTAGGTATTAATTAAATGTATCTCAAAATAATAAGAGCTGTTTTTGACAAACCCATAGGCAATATCAGACTGAATGGGCAAAAGCTGGAAGCATTCCCTTTGAAAACTGGCACAAGACAAGGATGCCCTCTCTTACCACTTGTATTTGACATAGTATTGGAAGTTCTGGCCAGGGCAAGCAGGAAGAGAAAGAAATAAAGGGTATTCAAATAGGAAGAGAGGAAGTCAAATTATCTCTGTTTGCAGATGACATGATTGTATATTTAGAATGACAATGATCATATATTTTAAAAACCCCATCATCTCAGCCCAAAATGTCCTTAAGCTGATAAGCAACTTCAGCAAAGTCTCAGGATGCAAAATCAATGTGCAAAAATCACAAGCATTCCTATACACGAATAACAGACAAACAGAGAGCCAAATAATGAGTGAACTCCCATTCACAATTGCTGCAAAGAGAGTAAAATATCTAGGAATCCAACTTACAAGAGATGTGAAGGACCTCTTCAAGGAGAACTACAAACCACTGCTCAAGGAAACAAAAGAGGTCACAAACAAATGGAAGAACATTCCAAGCTCATGGATAGGAAGAATCAATATTGTGAAAATGGTCATACTGCCCAAAGTAGTGTATAGATTCAGTGCTAACCCCATCAAGCTAGCATTGACTTTCTTTACAGAATTAGACAAAAGTACTTTAAATTTCATAAGGAACCAAAAAAGAGCCTGTATAGCCAAGACAATACTAAGCAAAAAGAACAAAGCTGTTTGTTTGAAGCTACCTGACTTCAAACTCTACTACAAGGCTACAGTAACCAAAACAGCATGGTACTGGTACTAAAACAGGTATATGGACCAAAGGAACAGAACAGAGGCTTCAGAAATAATACCACACATCTACAACCATCTGATCTTCGACAAACCTGACAAAAACAAGCAATGGGGAAAGGATTGCCTATTTAATAAATAGTGTTGGGAAAACTGGCTAGCCATATGCAGAAAACTGGACCCGTTCTTTACACCTTATACAAAAATTAACTCAAGATAGATTAAAGACTTAAACCTAAGACCTAAAACCATAAAAACCTCAAGAAGAAAACCTAGGCAACAGCATTCAGGACATAGGCATGGGCAAAGACTTCATGTCTAAAATACCAAAAGCAATGACAACAAAAGCCAAAATTGACAAATGGGATCAATTAAACTAAAGAACTTCTGCACAGCAAAACAAACTACCATCAGAGTGAACAGGTAACCTAGAGAATGGGAGAAAATTTTTGCAATATACTCATCTGACAAAGGACTAATATCCAGAATCTACAAAGAACTCAAACAAATTTACAAGAAAAAAAAAAAAAACCACCCCATCAAAAAGTGGGCAAAAGATATGAACAGACACTTCTCAAAAGAAGACATCTATGCAGCCAACAAACATATGAAAAAAAGCTCATCATCACTGGTCGTTAGATAAATGCAAATCAAAACCACATTAGATACCATCTCATACCAGTTAGAATGGCCATCATTAAAAAATCAGGAAACACTGCACTCCAGTCTGGGCGACAAAGTGAGACTCTGTCTCAACAAAAAAAAAAAAAAAAAAAAATCAGGAAACAACAGATGTTGGAGAGGTTGTGGAGAAATAGGAAGGCTTTTACACTGTTGGTGGGAGTGTAAATTAGTTCAACCATTGTGGAAGATAATGTGGCGTTTCCTCAAGGAACTAGAAACAGAAATACCATTTGACCCAGCCATTCCATTACTGGGTATACACCCAAAGGATGATAAATCATTCTACTTTAAAGACACATGCACACGTAAGTTTACTGGAGCACTGGTCACAATAGGAAAGACTTGGAACCAACCCAAATGCCCATCAATGATAGACTGGATATGTGGTACATATATACCATGGAATACTATGCAGCCATAAGGAAAGGATGAATTCCTGTCCTTTGCAGGGACATGGATGAAGCTGGAAAACATCATTCTCAGCAAACTAACACAGGAACTGAAAACCAAACACTGC
>NW_012108853.1:1209644-1225385 GCF_000951045.1 Mandrillus leucophaeus
GAAGCATTTCCTCCTCAAAACCAAATATCACAGATCCATTTAGGGACCCCACGCTAGTCATAGAGCCAAAGAAACATGTGACTCTTGGCTGTTTGCAAGACAGAAGTTCCTGAACATTATTGTGACTGGTAGCTGTTTTAGTATTTGTAAGAGCTTTAGCCTAGGTTGAAAGGCTCACTAACCTCAAAAAGTGGCAAAAAGAGGAGCAACAAAGTCAGTTATGAAAAGTTTTTTGACTGTGCCCATATGTGTTCATGTAACCAACATAAAGCAGAAGAGCAGAAATGCAATACAAGAAGACAAAGACTGCAAATATAAGACAGAATTGTGCAGAAGAAGAGAAATCTCCTGTAAAGACATGATTTTGCCAATTTACATCTCACACATTTACATCTGGAGGTGACTAAAATGATGCCTGATTCAACCTGCATGGATAACCAAAAAATAGCTGTAGTTGTTTTAATGCCAGCAATTTTAGGAGAACAACTTATTCAAATAGCAGTTTTGTCCGTAAAATCTCCACAAGTGGTAAAAACACAGAAGGAAACGATCTATTGGAGAATATTGACGTCAAGCAGCTCTTTGAGGGTTGAGGCTGATCTGGAAGGTGGGCATCCTCTGAGGGAAGGAAGATGAGTAAGGATAGCCAGAGGGAGGGAAGGTCTGGGAGACAGACCCCTATTTTCCTCATTTTTACCTAAATATACAAACATCTTGCTCTCTCTCTGTGTCTCTCTCTGGGCTGCTTAACAACATGAGAGGTGTGAAAACATCTTGAATTGTGCAAATAGAGTAGTAGGTGAGAAAACAGGTGCAAAGTAATTAAAAGATTTATCGAATATCACTCAGCCAAGAAAAGTTAGAGGTGTGTGCTTAGCACCCAAATTTCCTGACTACTATTTTGGGAAGCAATTTGTTCCTTTTCAGTTACTATTGACCTTCATTTCATTCTATCTGGATAACATGAATGAAATCTTTAAAAACAAATGGCTTCTAAAATTATTAAATAAAATGTCAGTGTTTTAGCCAGGAATCTCCAAGAGGAACAAGAACCAATAAGACATGCCTCTGTATAGAAAGAGATTTATTTTAAGAAATTGACTCACCTAATTAGGGGGCTTGGTGAGTCCAAAATCAGATGGGAGAGGTTGGTAGGCAGGAGTGTCAGGAAAGAGTTGCAATTCAAATCTAAAGGCAGTCAGCTGTGGAGCCAGGAAAAGCTGATGTTTTAAATGAAGTTCCAAGGTACCCTGCTGGAAAATTCCCTCTGTCTTGGGGGTATCAACCTTTTGTTTGATTCAGGCCTTCAGTTATTTGGATCAGCCCTACCTATATCGTGGAGGACAATTTGCTTTACCGAAAGCCCACCAATTTAAATGTAAATTTCATCCAAAATCATCCTCACAGAAACATCCAGAGCAATGTTTGATCAAATATCTGAGCAACATCACCTAGCCAAGTTGACACACACAATTTACCACCACAGTTAATATTGATTAATATATGTATATAACATGGATTATAAAATCATGCCTAACTTAGCTTGGAATAAATATCGAAGGGATCATTTTAACCCCCATCCCCCAGGCCTTTTTTTTTTTTTTAACCCTGCAGGCCAGGGTTAAAAAATTAAATATTTTGAATAGATTATTTATAATTTATCTTATAGACATTATATTCTACAGTTCATCATAAAACTTGAATTAAAACTAATTGGAATTTAAAAGAGCTATAGCAAATAAATATCTATACAATTAATTTATTCAACAAATATTCATTTAAAAATAAATTAATTTAGTGTTCTTTCTCTTAAGGGCCATTTCAAGCATCATTCGACATTATGAATTAAATTAACACTTAAAATTTCAGTTTTCAAAAGTGAAAGTTGCAAAACTTGCGATTCCATGGCTGATTGTTTCTGGTTTATTTCTAATTTTTGTTCAAACATATTTTATTTCATTGATTTACCTAGATTATAAATGCATTCAATTTGTATTTTAATCAATTGATAAATCTACCAAAAAACCAGTCAACCAATAAATGTCTACCATGTACAAGTTATTTGACCAAAAGCAATTTAAAATCTTGAAACCCGCCTCTGATATATGCCTCTATCTTGTGTAAAATAGACTTCATACCTCAAAGGGATACTTCTCATTACCTTAGATCAAACAATCTTACACTAAAAAGAAAGGCCAGAGAAGGCCATCTGCCTTAGGTAAATAACTCTATGGAAGGTTTAGAAAATTTCCAAAAGAGCAAAGCTCTGAAGTGGTATGCATAATAAATCCTCATTTGTATGATGCAATATTAATAAAGCACAAACATATTCATGATTAAAATCAGGCCAGATTCCAGAACAGCTTTCAAGAGTGATAAATTAAGTATTTATTTTTCAATTAATCTAATTTTATTCAAAACTGTAACGTTATGAGCACAATGGTGGTACATGGTAATAGAACAAGAGCAAGACTAAGCAGTTTTTGTCCTGGTTCCTTCACTCACTAGCTACATGACTTTATATTTTTACTTCTTCTGGACTTTAGAGCAAGATCAAGATCAACTTTCTGGCTATAAATTGGGAATAAAGGTGTATACATTAATGGAAGCAAAATTGCAAAATAACCATTAGACACACCAAAGATTCTATGCCAAACTCAGGGAACATATTTTGCACTTGTACATTAGGATGTATAATATACATCATATTGTCTTATGCATGACAATGACAGGCACTTATAGCAACATACGGTTATGGTCAAGTCTATTTTTTAGACAATAAGAATTATAATAACAAATTTGGGTTAAATATAACAGTAGGTATCTGACTGTATTTGAAATTCAATAGTCTTACAGCCATTAGATTGAAAATTTCACAAATACAAGTGAAAGAGTTAACTAAGGAAATCAAATTTGATCTACATAATTTCAATGCTTTTGAATGCCCTCTTTTGTAAAGTCACAAAGTACTCCCTAGCCCCTTTGCTCCATGGCTGAAAACATGAAAAGAAAAGAAATTTCTTATAGGTAATTTCTATGTTGCATGTATGACAATTTAAATGTATATTTTCTTCTTTCATTTAAGGTATCTAAAGTTTTTGTTTTAACCCCCAACAACTAGCAGTTCTATCATTTTTCCTCTAGTTGTATAAGCTCCTAAAGGTAAGTTTTGTCAAGTACATTGATGAATTGGTTGTTTGATAGATTCAGTCGTGTATTCACTCTTTCCTTAAATATCTGCCCAAGTCACTAAAGGGGCAGTCAAAAATTACTCAAGATTCTGGATCTTTTCTCTCCTCCTATCCAGCATTTATTTCCATCTCCCCATTCATTATATAGTTTCTTCCCTGTTTCTGGTCATTCTTTAAATCCAGCCTCCACATTACATCTTGATAATACGACTAAAGCACAGACATGGCTTGGCATTCTTGGTCCTGCTATTTGTTTCATCCTCTGCCTGACTTTTTGCTTTTCATAACACTGAACTAATACACATACACACACACACACACACACACACACTCAAACAAACTACTTTCATCCTCCTCACTCCTTGCCTTTGCCAATAGCCTTTGTTCTACTTGCAACATCTACCTGTAACCCTTTCACTTTCCTAGACCACCTTAACCTAGGCTACATGCCCCCAAGGAAATTCCTTTTCTCTTGGTTGCCCCAGACTTATTTGTTCTTTCTTCTACTGTATTAGACTCAAAATCCTTTTTTTATGTTTGTGTCTATCTTATCTCACTCTATCTTTTCTTCTTCTGCAGTCTTATTCAATCCCTCAAAATGCAGCCTTAATTCAATAATTCTATTTCATAGCCGAGTTCATATTTGTCCTAGGAGCTCCAGGTCTCTGATCTTTCCCTTCACATAAGTTCTTCTTTCACTGTCCCCCATCAAAGGAATGACAGCATTCTTTTAATAACAGAAAAAATGTTTTAGTGATTACTACATGCAAGGCACTCTGTTGGGCTACAGTAATGAATGAGAAAGACATGATCCCTATTTTAGGTGAGTTTGCATTCCAGCACACAGATGGAGAGATATTAAACAACTTATTAATACATCTAATAGCCTTCTTTAATCACAATTATATATAGTACATATTCTTGACATTCTTTCTGTTGTGAGCAAACAGAAAGGTCAATTTATTCACACACACATGCGCGCATGCGCGTGCACACACACACACAGAGAAAGAGAGAGAGATGTACCCGTAACTAACTCCAATAGCTGGTATCCTCAAAGCTTTGCTGTTTGGTACTCATGGCATTGATGTCCTGGAGGTCAACTAGCTCTTTCAGTCCAGTGAACAATAGTAGATGGCCCAACACCTCAGAGAAGCTTGGGGTAAGGCTTACTCCTCTTATTCGGCCATGCTGAGTGGACTGATGTGTACTTGGCGGGAGAGATGGTGCTTCGATAGGGGACAATTGGTGATTAAGGACATGGTTTAACTCTGTTTTTCTTAAGGAACTCAAAATCCCCTGCTCTCCAATTTTGGCTTAGGGGAATGGAGGAAAGAGTGAGGACAATGGCCGTCACTTTTTATGAGCCTGTCCATACTCCAGTTGGATAGAAACACATTAGCAAAACTCACTCCAGAAACCCCAGCTGATAAACTGTGTAACTGTCTTCTTTGCTATAGATGACTCCAAACTCTGGAATCATGTGAAGAGGAATATGAGTAAGCAGAAAATGTGCTTTTTTCTTTGACTCCCCAGATACTCTCAAATCATTTTCTCATTGTGTCTCTGGCCATACCAAACTGCTTTCAGGTCTTGGAAGGTATTATTTTCTCCTCTACCATGAAATTTTTGCAGATGCTGCACCCTCAGACTCAAATTTCTTTTTCACCCCTTCCCTTCTTAACTCCTTGCTTATTCTTCAGTTTATAATGTAAAAAAATCACTTCCTGGGGCAAGTTGTTCTCTTTCTTTTATATAATCTTATGGCAACTCAAATGCCATTCCTTGTAGCACTCATCTACATGACAGTTGTATTCTCTTCATTTGTGGGATTTCCAAAACTCTGTCTCCTGCACTTACAGTGAATATATTCATAAGAATAAATTGAAATGCTCCCACTGGGCCTAAGCCATGCTAGCACCTCACCAGGATATCCAGCATCACCCCCAGGAGACTTTTGCAGTGGACAATCCCCTGCTCCATGGTAACCACATGATGAAAAATGCAAAATGTGGACACGTTAGAATAAATGCAACAGGACTCAGTGGAATGTACTACTCAGGCACTGGAGACATATGTCATGGAAAAGGACATTGTGTCCCATATCCAGAAGGAATTTGACAGGAAGCACAATCCCATCCGGTATTGCATCATGGGGGGAACTTAGGCAATTCTGTCACACATAAAGCCAAACACTTCATCTACTTCTACCTGGGCCAGCTGGCTATTTTTCTATTCAAATCTGGTTGAAAGCATGGCCTGTGCCACACACCGGTGATCTATCCAAAAACAAGGATTGCAGCCTAAATTCCAAATACCAGAGACTGGAGTATCCAGCTTTGCTAAGGGAACACTTCTGTTCTGAAACTTTATTGTGTTTTGTTTGGGCCATTCTCTGTACTAGTTTGTTGTGGTTATAAAACAATTAACAAAGCAGCTTACATGTGTATTTATTTTCTATTCCAACTTTCTCTGCCCCATGTTTTTGCTCTCAAAATCCATTCCTTGAAAAAATAAATCTGTTGCAGATGTGAAAAATGAATAAATTAATCTTCCTGTTTGCTTGTAACTGAGTCAAGAATTTCAATAATAAATACTACATATAATTTTAGGGCTAGAACATGTATATGCTAATCATTGAATATCTATGCTTGATATGGCATCTGGCATTTGGTAGCTAATAAATATGTGGGGAATGAATAAATGAATAAATATTAGCCTTAATGAATTTTGATGTAAAAATTGATATATGAATGCTTTATTTTTACAAAACATAAATTTATATGCCAAAGCACTGTAGATCAAATGTGTCAGAGCCACAGTGAGCTATTTGTTTTTCCTCAGGAGGAAATGTAACTGCAGTGAAGTTCACCCTTGTAGTGCTGATGCATTATGGTTCGGTGATTAGAGAAGAAAAAAACAAGGTTCAAAGAACAGAATGAAAAATAACAGTTAGACGCTCCAGTATAAACCCTGCTATGTGTGTACTTGTTGGTTTGTTTAAACATTAAAAAGTGGTTTCAGTGACAGTTTCCATTGTGCCTTTTATTTTCCCTTTATACAGCCCAGATGTTAGAAACAATGCCAGGTTTTAATAATGATGATGTCAGAAACCTCCAACATGGAGACATTTGAGTAATGAACAAGAGGCTTGAATCTGAGCTTCTTAGGAATTATTTCAAGGCTTTGTAAAAAGTGTGTCTCTAAATGAACTATCTATACTAAATAAAAAGAATACTTCAAAGTTTTATAATTACTAAATTCATGCATTCAGCTAAAACTTATCTTATAACAAACACGTCTGTCATCCTATTCTTACACCCACTGCAAACAGTGCCAATCTGAAATGCCTATAAATCTGTTAATTCTGAACTCATTAAACTTGGGAACATTACCATTTCATCCTAAGCTTGTCCTGAATGCACAGAAGTGAAGTAAGATGTAAGGGATCTGGGCTATGAGTTAAGAAAACTGTCATTGTGCTCCCATCCTGTCTGTCAGCCCGACTTCAGATAGGACCAGACCTGAGCACCGCCATCACATGTTCTTTTAAAGATATTCACAAAAGGTGATTACACATTGCTTTAAAAACATTTTTTAAATCAATATTTGTCTGAGACTGGATACAATGAAACTGTTTTGATCTTAGGTTATCAATCTCTGAGCAAGCATTAAGAATATACTAAAATCATATTAAATTAGTCTTGGCTATCTCTTTTCTACCAGAATGAATCTAGTTCTTTTCCAGGTGATGATGATTAGGTGTCAAGCAACCTGCAGTTACTTGACGGAACATTTTTTTTCATTAAGAAACTGATATGGTTTAGATGTTCGTCCCCTCCAAATCTCATGTTGAAATGTGATCCCCAGTGTTGGAAGTGGGGCCTGGTGGGAGATGACTGGATCATGGGGGTGGATCTCACGAATGAGTTAGCACCATCCCCTTGATGATAAGTGAGTTCTTGCTCAGTTCGTGCAAGATCTGATTGTTTAATCCAAGGGATTTAATCCAAGACACCAAGGGACCTCCCTCCTTGGTGTCTTGCTCCCGCTCTCTCCACGTGATGATGCTCCCGCTCCTGCTTCAGCTTCTGCCATGACTGTAAACTTCCAGAGGCCCTTACCCGAAGCCAAGCAGATGTTGGTTCCATGCTAGTAGAACCTGCAGAACCGTTAACCAATTAAACCAATTGAACACTTTTTCTTTGTAAATCACTCAGTCTCAGGTATTTCTTTATAGTAACACAGAAATGGACTAACGCAGAAACAAACACTTTAATTGATAGTGTACCCATACATGAGGCAGCAGGAGTGTGACCGAGACCAGGCCCCACACTTGTCTTGGCCAAGGTAAGTGGTCTTCTTACAGGGTTCAGGTGGTGGGGGTGGGAGGTGGGGGCGGGGAGAAGCACAGTCAGAGCTTCGCTTTGACTGGCAGGAGGCCTGTAGACAACAGATACAGGCTGGCGCCAGGGCTGAGGTGTGGGTATGCAGAGCTGTGGCTGGGACATGTGTATGTCTGTGTGGACAGGTATTTTCAAAACACCTACTGCTACACAGGGTCAGTCCTTTTGGGGTAATACAGGTTAATTCTGGACATTGTGTGGATGTGTTCAATTGATAGAAATCTTTGAAAACCAAGTAGCTAAATACATAAACAGAATCAGAGTTCACCCTAGTAGATACACATACAGTGGTTGCCTTTTCAGTTTCCTTATTTCCCCTCCATAGTTAAGTCTAATAAGATGGTGTCTAGCTGGGGACTGTAGCCTTCACCTTCCAGAAGCCCAGCTCCTCTGCTATCTCTCTTCCTTGGCTCTCATGTCAGTGTGTGCATATGCCCACAATCACACCCTCTACACACACCCCCCATCCCCAAACACAGATGTAGACACAGATAACTTAGTAGACCTCAACAAATCAAAAGGAATAGAAACAGTTATTGGCAGCCAGTAGGATCCATTGTAATTTCCTGACATGGGAGTAATATTATTACTTTTAAAAGGTGTTTTTAGCAAATCCATAGGTCAGTGAAAGCTGCATTATACTTGCCAGATTAATTTATCAACTTTAGACAGAGTTCATTGATCTTCTGCTATCTAGTGGAGAGAAAATGCAAAGAGAGATTTACTAGGAATCTGCTGCAGTGAACCTGCCATGACTGAATAAGGGTTTTATCTAATTGATGTGATGTAGAGATTGATAGGAGTTAAAGGACAGGTAGAGGCAGAGATACTTTTAAGTTTGCAGGGTAAAAAGAAAAGGCAGTAACTTGGGGGTAGAGGATAAAAGGAGCAATAAGTTTGTCTCTAGGCATTTTGGTTTATGATAATACTGGTCTTTCCAAGTGAGGATGTTGTGTGGGTAGCTGGAGATGGATGACTAAAACTCAGGAGGGGGAAGGCAGAAAAATGATTTGAAATACAGAGCTGTGGAATATTGTATATCAGTTTCAGCATCTTATTCATCTCAGGGTCTCAATGCTTTTTTGGAGTCTCAGTTTTCCTTCCATCGGCAATTAGAAAGTATTTGAAATTTTCTTCATGCCGGTGCTAATTATCCCTTGATTGGACTATTGCAATACCTTGGAATTTGTCTTTTCAGTTTCATCTTTTCCTTGCTCCAGTACATCATATATGACTTTGCAGGCCTTGTTCTTCCAAGCACAATTCTGCATAAATAATGTTTTTGGCTCCCTGTTGCCTACAAAATCTAAACCAGATTTTTCTTAGCTTGACTTTTCAGCTTCAACCTACTATTTGCAAACTAATTGCTCATTATTTTCCTTCATAAATGTAGCAAACTGATCTACTTGCTGATTATCACTCCTACTTGATGCTTTCTCATCTTTGTGTGCTGCTTCTGCTGATCCTCAATGCCTTTCCTTAGCCAGAATGTCCTAATCCTAAAAGCTTAGGCCAAGTGTTGGCTCTACTATAATTGCCCCAACTGAGCAGATCCCCTTGCTTAATTCTCTTTTCACTTCACCTGTATGTTGTATGCCACTAAACCCATTTTATCATTTAGTTATTTGATCATACTCCTTATGTCCCTAAAAAACTCCTTTAAGTTTTGAAGATAAGAACTCTTTCTGATAAAACTTTCGAAGTTTTTGATACTCATCATTATGTTTGGCAAATAGCAGCACTCACTAGTTATTAAAATAAATATGCTTTCTCCTAATCATGCTAAGTTTGAATTTTTAATTTAAGGCTTTTTGTTCACAAGCAAGAGAAAATAACTCTGTTTAACTTCAGTCAAAAAGAAAGCATTTATTAGAATACCATGATGCAACTCACAATAGTGATGGAAAAGTTGAGGAACTACCTCTCAAAAAGCAGAGAAATCAGGATATCCCAGGGATTCGGGGAGCAGGATCTAAGGAAAATCTCAGGGTGTTACCATCGGCATGAACAAGCTCCAACAGTTTTCCCATCTCAACCTCATTCTGGTCAAGATTCAAATTCTCCAAATAACTCTGACTGGCTTTGACTGGGCTACCCGCAAGGAGTGAGTAGGACTCCTTGGCTAATAGTCCCAATGAAACTACATGTAGTGAAGACTGGGTTATTTCTCAAAGCAAAGTCAGAGAAGGGAGATGCCTGGCAGGTAAGAAGAATGGATTCTAAACACCCATCTGTAAAACCTCTATGTGTATTTGTTTATGCATTGATTTATTTAACCAGTCAAAACTCATTGGGTGCCTGTCTTACCATCCAATATGCTAATTGCTGGGGATATAAATATGAGTAAGTCATAGATCATATCTTTAAAAAGTTTTGCAGTATAGTATGTTTCTATTGCTTTCCTTGATTCATTTTATAATTTTATTAAAATGAATGGTTAAACAAAAAGTGAAATATCTGGGGAAATTTTCACTGCATCATACTTCCCTCATGTTCTGTGACTTCAATGCTATATGGACCTTCCATCCAGCATTCTAGCCTCTGAATTCCATGCCTTCCTCATCAGTCATAAGTGTGGTAGGAGACAAAAATCAGAGAGGTCTACAGGGCAGGTTTTCTAGAGTCTTGGAGGCCTTGGCAAGGAATTTAGATTTCATTGAAAGTGTGATTGGGAGCAATTGAGGGCACAGTCAATTCAGAAAAGATCACTCTGGTTACTATCTGGAGATGAAATTATGAGAAGTCCAGAGAGACAAGAGTGGGAGCGGGACTCTGTAAGCAGGATGTCACAGTGGTCTAATGGTACTTTAGACAAGGGTGTAAGCAGAGGGTTGGTGAAAAGTAAACAGGTTTAGGAAAATACTTTGGTTGTGAAACTAATGAGACTCACTCATAGGGTGGGTTCTGCGATAAAGGAGGAATTGAGGACAACATCTAGGTGTATGGAGGTGCCGTTTTCTAAGATCCTTATTTTCTGTTCAATTTACTTCCACTATGTTGATTTTTCTATCTCATTTTGATCTTTAATACATGAACCCTTTTACTATTTTCCTAATCAGTTCTGTCTTGCATTCTCTTTATTCCTTGGATCAATGATGCATTATTTCTACTGTTCTTATTAACATCTCAAACCCTTCCTCCTCAATACTCTCCCATTGTATCTGTCTGGTAACACATTCACCAAACTGCTCACTTTTTATGACCCTTTGACTGGACTATTGAAAAGTTACACAGAAATATTTATTCAGAACACAATAAACTCAGCTACCAATCTCAACTGCTAACACTGGCAATTTTGTCCGTTCCCTATCAACCCTTGCTTCTCTTCTCTATCGTGACTACTCTGAAAACTCTGACTCCTTTTTCTTACTGTTTCTCCTTCTTAACATGTGAGCTCACCACTTACTTCACAGAGAAAACAGAAATTTGAAAAAGGATCTCCTTTTTCTTCCTGCTACCAAGTGTGCAAACCTTTCCTCCTTTTTAGTGAAAAGGAGTGAACCCTCTCTTGCAGGGACTCTTCTTGCCACCTGGACTCTGATTCCACATGTACCATGACCTAACTTCATTGATGACTCAACTTACTTTCCTTTGGTCAACTTGCTTCTTTCTCCTTGCTTCTTTTAGTAAGGACTTAGATCTACACAAATCTCTTTCTTAAAAGCAATATTGGAAATACAAACAACTAAACCTTACTCATTCCAACTATCCACTCCTTCCACCCCCTTTGCCAAATCTCTCAACTGCTTTATAACTGTACATATTGAAAGAATGGTCTACATTACCTCTCTTAATATTCTAATTTGCCACTTACTCCTCAGCCAACAGTCTGGCTTCCCTACATACTACTCTGAAGAAAATGCTTTTGTAAAGGCTACAAGACAAAATACATACAGGTGGTGATGGTGACATTTAGTGGGCATGCTTCCATTCTCATTTGGTTTATCCTCTCCTCAGCATTGGACACTGGGCAGTGTCATTTTTTTCTTGGCTTAGGCACCATCATGGTTTATTTTCTTGGTGTTTCTCTTACCTCTCTGGCTTGGTTTTCCTCCCTCCTTCCCTCCCTCCCTCCCTCCCTTCCTTCCTTCCTTCCTTCCTTCCTTCCTTCCTTCCTTCCTTCCTTCTTTTCTTCCTTCCTTCCTTTCCTTTCTTTTTTTCTTTCTTTCTCTTTCCGTCTTTCTTTTGTGAGTTTCTTTTTTTTTTTTCAGTTAGTTTCTTAAGTGTTACTCTCCTCTTGAGTTTATTTTCTAGGTTTTTTTTCACTTTTGGGTAATATATTAATTTGGTCTCTCATTTGGACCCTTGAAATTTCTCTAGAAATGAATCTTCTGATGATGTGCTACTGTTGCTGCTGTTGCTCTCTCTCTCTGTGTGTATGTGTGTGTGTGTGTGTGTGTGTGTGTGTGTGTGTGTGTGTGTGTGTTGAAGATGATAAGCTTAGTTTCCTATCTTCTTTGAACCAGTAATAAAGGAGGTTGCAGGTGGGGCACTTATGGTTCTGCTTGCAGCTATTCAACTTATCTCCTTGTTTTCAGTCTGGTTCCTCACCCTTGCCCTCTGACAGGCCTGGTGTGCCCTAATCTACATCCTCTCTGGTTCAATTTGTCTTGAGAATAAATCTCCTGCTTCCTTCAGGGGTAGGGAAAGGGAACTTGCTTGACTGCTTCAATTAAAGTGAGGTTTCTAATAACCTTTAAAAAGAAAGTGTCTGAGCAATATTTTAAACATGACATCAGACTTGAAGTCATTCATTAGGATGAGAAATTAAATTTTAAAAATTTAGAAAAACAAAAAAATATCTCATGAACTAATTAGTGACTATGTAAAGGAGAAGGTTGGGAGTCTTTAATTGTTTTTGTCTGGGAATAGTCGCCAAAGATATTGCCACAGTATTATGGAACTATTTTAGCTTCATAGTATACAAAGTTCACTGGCTATATTAGCTGTTAAATTATTTGGCTTGCCTACTAGCCTCAGCAAAATTTCCCCTACAAACAGCCATGAATTCAAACTATGGCTCCAAAGACTGTATTTTTGCTGCATTTATGTGTGTTAACTGAAGAATTTTTTTCAGGTTTTATTTCTCATTTCTTATACTTTACCTAACAGCTGCTCTCTCCATCACTCTCCCCCTACATCCCTTCTTCTGTAATCTCTGATGAGTTGACCCTGCGTCCATCACCTACAGAAAAGTAAATTATAGTCCAATCAAAATTGTACTTTTCAGAAGATTGCTCAGTTGAGGACCATTAGTAACACCACACTGTGAGACTTTAAATAGTTCTCTTTTCATATGGGCAGGCATATGTGCTTTGGAGTAGTGGTGTCCTTGTAAACGTCACCTATTTGTTTCTCATCTTTAATTAATGGGATTTTCCCAAAGGCCACTGATGAAAGATATTACCCTTAATTAAAACACTACAGTACATTTAGAAATGGAAAGAAAAGTAGAGCTTATGTTCAATGAATATGTAGCTACAGTGAAGCATTCTCATTTTGAAACAAAATGCTGGAGGTTATACATAAGAGGATAGATTTTTAAATTAAGTGTGGATTTTTTTTTCTTCTAAAAATGAGGTCTCAATAAAGGTGAAATGCCTCTGCTATCATTTCTCCTGAATTTGCTTTTCTCTTGATCTATTAATATTTAAATTTGTGTGAGAGCTGATCATTATGTTTCAATGTTAGATGGAAACACTAGTCATTTGGGCAGTGGTGCTTGTATCATTTCAATTTCTTCACTGCCTGCTCTGCTCCAGGCATAGTGCTAAGTGCTAGGGGATAGTAAATGGTGATCGAGTAAACTAAGATGAGCATGCTCATCAAAGATTGCATTCTGGTGAGTACTATTAACAAACAATGTGTCAAGATGCGGGTCACTTTGAATTGGAAGGCGAGGGTGATCTTTTCTGAGAAGCTGATACTTGAACAGAAACTTGAAGGATGACGATATGGTTTGACTGTGTCCCCACCCAAATCTCACCTTGAATTGTGATAATTCCCACATGTCAAGGACTGTATCGGGTGGAGATAACTGAATCATGGGGATAGTTTCCCCCATACTGTTCTTGTGGTAGTAAATAAGTTTCATGGGAGCTGATAGTTTTATAAATGGGAGTTCTGCACAAGCTCTCTTGCCTGCCTCCATGGAAGACATGCTTTTTCTTCTCCTTTGCCTTCTGCCATGATTGTGAGGCCTCCCACGCCATGTGGAATTGCGAGTCCATTAAACCTCTTTCCTTTATAAATTACCCAGCCTCAGGTATGTCTTTATTAGCAGCATGAGAACAGACTAATACAGATTGTAAAAACCTAGGCAAGCAAGGAACTGAGGAAAGAGGTTTCCAGCCAGAGAAAAAAACAAAGTCACCCTCCATGAAGAGGGAAGGAGCTTAGAAGAGTCAATAAGAAAAATGAAGGCCAGTAGGGAAGAAGCATCACAATCGAGGGAAAAAAAAAGAGATAAAGGTGGAGGGAAATAGGAGCCAGTCCTGCAGAACCCACAGGCCTTGGTGGGGGATTTCATAATTTATTTTGGGAGCAAAAAGACATTGGTGTATTTGTAAAATGCATTCAACCTAGTTAAAAGATTGCAGAAAAGCTATTATAAACAAATAAAGTTGTAGTCTTGGAGAAAAAGAGGTTTAAAATGACGTATCCATACAAAATGGAATTGTTTTGTATTACTTGACCAATACAAGAAACAATGTGATAATGGAAAGGAAACCCAAAAGCATTATATTGAGCAAAGGAAATCATACACAAAAAGTATATAAAACTTAAGAAAAGGCAAAACTAATTTATAATGTTTGAAATTAGAGTTGTAGTTACCTTGGTGGGGGAGAAGTGGCTGTTAGAATTGGCTGGAAAGGAGCCTTGGGTAAGAGATAGAACTTATATCTTCACTGGGGTGATGATTACTCATGTGTATATGAAGCAGAAGTGTTCCCTGATGCCCCTTGCAGGAGATGTGACAGGGCTATTGCCAGGCTGTGCACTCAAAGCTCTTACAGGAGGGAGAGCACATAGACAGGCAGGTGCAAGAGCCAAGGTGAGTGCCCCTGGGCTTCGGCCCCATGGCAGCATCCAGGGGTGGGTGTTTGCGACTCCTGAAGCCCAAGTGGGTGCGTGTAACAGTGTGTTCTTTTAGCTTTGCCATCCACAGACAACTTAAGTGTTAAACAGCTCAGTAGACCCTCTGCCCTTTTGCAAAGGCACAGGGCTAGTGTGACAGCTTTCTGTTTCTCGAGCTCTTGTCCAGTGTCCAGGAAAAATCAGGCCACACACAGACTTGAAGGATGAATGTGGGGGTTTTATTGAGTGGTGGAAGTGGCTCTCAGCAGGATGGTTGGGAGCTGGAGAGGGAATGGAGTGGAAAGATGATCTTGTCCTGGAGTTTGGCCATCCAGCAGCCAATCTCCTCTCTGACTGACCCCAGCCAAACTCCTCTCCGTGTTCAGACACTCCTTCTCTTCTCTCTGCCATGCCATTCTGCTCTTCTTCTGCTCTTCTGTTCATCTCCTTATGGAGCTGGGGGTTTGGGGTTTATATGGGTACAGGATAGGGGGGTGTGGCAGGCCAAAAGGCAACTTTTGGGCCACAAAAACAGAAATGCCTGTTCTCATTTAGGGTGAGACCTTTGCCAGGGAACTACCTTCTTCTATCCAGTATTTCCCTGTCTCCTATTTGTATCATATACATTTGTCAAAGCTCATTACATGAAAAACTTAAAATGTGTATATTTTATTGTATGTAAATTACGCCTCAACTTATTAGTGCATAGATGTACATATATATGCTACACATACATACATATAAGCAGTTATCTATGGAAAGAGACTTTATATCAAATTCTTTAGATTGGAGGAGAAGGCAGGGAAGGATTACTAATTCTTTCTAGATTTGCTTTATAGATTTCATTTGACGAATTATATTTGGTTTTGGTCTATATTTGTTTGTTTGTTTGTTTTCGAGGCTAAGTCTCACTCTGTTGCCCAGGCTGGAGTGTAGTGGCACCATCTCAGCTCACTGCAACCTCCGTCTCCTGGGTGCAAGCAATTCTTGTGCCTCAGCCTCCCAAGTAGCTGGTACTGCAGGCACATATCACCACATCCAGCTAATTTTTATACTTTTAGTAGACA
>NW_012108853.1:1226706-1229213 GCF_000951045.1 Mandrillus leucophaeus
TATATATAATAGATATTTAATTATTATGGTCTTTCTCATGATCTTTCTCATTCTCATTTGTCCACATGGTCAGAAGCAAAGACTCCAAGACAGTAGACACAGACAGAAGAAGCTTAATTCTTTAGGTCATCTCAGGAAGATTACGTAGAAGTGATTCTGGGAGTCACCTAGAAGATCCTCTTGACCTGCACCATATATTGTGAAGGCAGGAGGTAAACTCTTAATATTTCATATCTATCATATATTTTATATATATTTAACATATTATATAGTTACTTAAAATGTAGCTGGAAGAAATGGTTATTTTGAAGTATAGGCCTCTGTAACTTGCTACTAAATAAAATCAATGTGGGCATTGTTTCTGAAAAAGACAGCGGATCTTTGTATATTTATTCAAGGTTTCTCTTATTTTCCAAATCAGCCTGGGATACTCCCAGGGATGAAAAAGGCCTTTAAGAACTGGAGTTTTGATGTGTGTTTAAGCTAGAGGCAAAATAAATCATGCATTATTGTTTATTTCAGTTTACCTGTGGTTATAAATGGCCAACAATTTATCAATGATAATAAAGAATAGTTTTCTTATTGTAACTTCCTTTACTCTGTCTCCTACTGGTATGGACAAGCAGCAGGGAAATACTGGGTAGAAGAGGCCAGTTCCCCAGCAAAGGCCCCACTCACAAACTTGGGTCCACCGCCCTAAATGAAAACTTTACATCCTTGTTTTCCCACCTGAATGTGACTTTTTCCAAAACCTTCCTGGCCTGCCATACCCCCCATCCTGTACCCATAAAACCCCCAAACTCCAGTGGCAGAGGAGCAGAGTGGTACAACAGAGAAGGAGAGAGAAGTGTCTGAATGTTAAAGAGGCAGCAGGATGGTCAGAAGGCCAAACTCTAGGGTAAGATTATCTGCTCACTCCACGCCCTTTCCAGTTTCCCATCCCCCTGAGAACCACCTCCATCGCTCAATAAAACCTTCGCATTCACCATCCCTCAAGTCCCTGTGGCCTGATTCTTCCTGGATGCCAAACAAGGACCCTGGTACTGACAGGGCAGGGTGTAAAAAAAAAAAAAAAAAACAAAAAAAAACTGTCACCCTGACTCTCCACTGTGCTGGTTAACACTTAACTGTCTGTGGACAGCAACTTCTAAAAGAGCGTTAATTGTAAAACAACCCTAGATGCTACCACGGAACTGGACCCCAAAAGCATTCGTCATGGCCCCAGCACCCACTTGCCTGCATGCTCCCCCTCCTGCAAGGTGTCTAAGTGAGCCACTCCTCATCACAAGTCCTGCAAAGGGATCCGAGGAACTCTCCTATCCCACTACTACAATGACATGACACATTTTTTGAAAAAGAACAGATACCTTATTTGTGTGGCCTTCAATATTAACTTACATGCCTGTGAGCTATTCGTCAAATATGCATTTCAGCTTATGGTAGTACAATGCTATGTGATCACCAAGCGATTTTGTTTAATTCCTCTTTCTCTGTGGGCACATGGGAAGACACTGGCCAGACGATGTGCATTAAATGGGACCATATAATTAGCTGGGCAAGTAATGTGAGTGGAAGAGATGTATATTGCTGGGATTCTGGCAGGTCCCCATGATCTTTCTCATTCTCATTTGTCCACATGGTCAGGAGCAAAGACTCCAAGACAATAGACACAGATAGAAGAAGCCTAAATCTTTAGGTCATCTCAGGAAGATCACCTAGTAGTGACCCTAGGAGTCACTTAGAAGTCACCTAGAAGATCCTCTTAATCTGCGCCATATATTGTGAAGGCAAGTGATAAACTTTTAACTGTATTACGAAGCAGAGATTTCAGGGTTTACTTGTTACTTTAGCACAAACTCTGCTGAGAATATCACATTGATGGCAACCATGGCTTTGATTTTAGCAGTTTCATAAAAAAGAATATACTTTTGCAGTCAGGTGCAATAAAAAAATTGTCCAGAGTTTTTTCCAAAATAGTTCAAAGTTTCAGAATTTTTCTTGGAGCCATATTTTGATATTTTGTATTAATGAGTTAGATGACACAAGTTTTTCTTGTGTGAGTTGTCAAAAATTTTAGTCGGAGTATACTTGAGAGATAAGGGAAGCTCCTTTGATATTTTTGGCTGTATATTGACCTCAAAGTTGTATTCCATGAAAGAAGGAAGAAAAGAGGTAGGGAAGAGCAAAGACAGGAGTTATGAAGTTGAGAGCAGGAAAGAAGAAAACTTTTCTGAACGTCTTTTTAACTCACACTGCCAGAGGGGAGAAATCAGTCAATAACATTAGATCAACAGTGAGATGATTGCAACGTTTTTTAATAATCCAACTTACAAGTGTCTTTAAAAATCACAATTTTTTTATAGCAAAACAAATATTATAAAAATTTGTCATAGTATGATATACAAATAAAAATATTCAATGTTGCATTATATTTTTATTTATTGAAAAGTTATTTAAGCATAGTTTCTTAAAAATTTTAAGGATTCAGTAACAAATAAATTGATAAA
>NW_012108853.1:1229263-1244945 GCF_000951045.1 Mandrillus leucophaeus
CTCCTGCAAGGTGTCTAAGTGAGCCACTCCTCATCACAAGTCCTGCAAAGGGATCCGAGGAACTCTCCTATCCCACTACTACAATGACATGACACATTTTTTGAAAAAGAACAGATACCTTATTTGTGTGGCCTTCAATATTAACTTACATGCCTGTGAGCTATTCGTCAAATATGCATTTCAGCTTATGGTAGTACAATGCTATGTGATCACCAAGCGATTTTGTTTAATTCCTCTTTCTCTGTGGGCACATGGGAAGACACTGGCCAGACGATGTGCATTAAATGGGACCATATAATTAGCTGGGCAAGTAATGTGAGTGGAAGAGATGTATATTGCTGGGATTCTGGCAGGTCCCCATGATCTTTCTCATTCTCATTTGTCCACATGGTCAGGAGCAAAGACTCCAAGACAATAGACACAGATAGAAGAAGCCTAAATCTTTAGGTCATCTCAGGAAGATCACCTAGTAGTGACCCTAGGAGTCACTTAGAAGTCACCTAGAAGATCCTCTTAATCTGCGCCATATATTGTGAAGGCAAGTGATAAACTTTTAACTGTATTACGAAGCAGAGATTTCAGGGTTTACTTGTTACTTTAGCACAAACTCTGCTGAGAATATCACATTGATGGCAACCATGGCTTTGATTTTAGCAGTTTCATAAAAAAGAATATACTTTTGCAGTCAGGTGCAATAAAAAAATTGTCCAGAGTTTTTTCCAAAATAGTTCAAAGTTTCAGAATTTTTCTTGGAGCCATATTTTGATATTTTGTATTAATGAGTTAGATGACACAAGTTTTTCTTGTGTGAGTTGTCAAAAATTTTAGTCGGAGTATACTTGAGAGATAAGGGAAGCTCCTTTGATATTTTTGGCTGTATATTGACCTCAAAGTTGTATTCCATGAAAGAAGGAAGAAAAGAGGTAGGGAAGAGCAAAGACAGGAGTTATGAAGTTGAGAGCAGGAAAGAAGAAAACTTTTCTGAACGTCTTTTTAACTCACACTGCCAGAGGGGAGAAATCAGTCAATAACATTAGATCAACAGTGAGATGATTGCAACGTTTTTTAATAATCCAACTTACAAGTGTCTTTAAAAATCACAATTTTTTTATAGCAAAACAAATATTATAAAAATTTGTCATAGTATGATATACAAATAAAAATATTCAATGTTGCATTATATTTTTATTTATTGAAAAGTTATTTAAGCATAGTTTCTTAAAAATTTTAAGGATTCAGTAACAAATAAATTGATAAAGTATGATTTGAAATCTGGTAATTAGGTTAAACATATTAATTTGAGTAAATCAATACCTATTGCTTCTAAATAAATTTCCAAATCCTCCCCTCCCCTGGTCCGTAGGGTCCTACATGACTGGCCGTTATTTCCCGCTAATCTTACCTTTGCTCCCTTTTCTTATTTGCTTCTGCCATACTCACCACCATTTTTTTTTTGGGGGGCGGGGTTTTGCTCTTGTTGCCCAGGCTGGTGTGCAATGGCACAATCTCTGCTCACTGCAACCTCTGCTTCCTGGGTTCAAGCGATTCCCCCGCCTCAGCTTCCCAAGTAGCTGGGGTTACAGATATGCACCACAATACCCAGCTAATTTTGTATTTTTAGTAGAGACGGGGTTTCCGCCATGTTGGCAAGGCTGGCCTCGAACTTCCGACCTCAGATGATCCGCCCCCCTTGGCCTCCCAAAATGCTAGGATTACAGGCATGAGCCCCTGTGTCCGGCCACTCACCTCCATTTTTATTTCTAATTCCTCTAAGCCCTGCATTTCTTGAGGGTGGTAATTCTTATAATATTTTTGTCTAGTTCTAGAATCAAGGTTATGTTGGCCTCATGAAAATGGTTGTGAAATTTTCTTTCTGTTTTGATTATCTAGAAGGTTTTGTGTAATATTACTCTTATTTCTCTTTTCATGCTTGGAAGATTATTCACTGGTTAAGTTGTCTAGGATTTTCTTTGTGAGAAACTTACAGCAAATTTAGTTTCTTTAATAGATACCCACTATTTAGTTTCTTTAATAGATATCCACTGTTCAAATTTCCTATGTCTTTGTTGTCAAGTTTGGCAAGTTGTGTACTTTTAGAAATTTGTTTATTTCATTAGAATAATCAGATTTTTATCTTTTTCATGTCTTTAGTCTGCAGTTAAGTAGCATTTTCTTTTATATTATTAATAATTTGTGTTCTCTTCTATCTTTTTTTGATTCCTAGCTTGATCCTGTTGTGGTCTGAATGCAGGGAACATTTCCTTATCATGGGCATATGATGGTCAATATTATGCGTCAATCTGACTGGGCCATGTGGTGCCCAGATATTCAGTCAAACATTATTCGTGTTTCTGTGAGGGTGCTTTTGAATGGCATTAATGTTTAAATAAGTAGACATTGATGGAGTAAAGCAGATTGCTCTCCCCAGGGTAGTGGGTTGCAGCCAATCAACCGAAGCCCTGAATAGAACAAAAGACTGACTCTTCCTTGAGTAGAAGACAGTTCTCCTGCCTAACAGCCTTTGAACTGGAGTATCAGCTCTTCCTGATTCTACAGTAGTTTCCAGCTTTGTACTTGAACTGGGACTTCAGCTCTATGGATTTTAGGTGTGACAGCCTATATAATTGTGTGAGCCAATTCTTAGTGATAAATATCTTTATATATATATACTATTGGTTTTGTTTCTGTGGAGAACCATGACCAATCCAGAGCAGAAGAACAATGTTATACAATGTGTACGTAAAAAGAATGTTACATCTGTCATTGTTTGATGTAGCATTCTACATGTGCCAATTAAGTAAGATTTAATTATGTTTATGTCTTCTGTGTACTTACTTTAAAACATTTTCTATCAGATATTGTAAGAGGTGTGTTAAAGTCTCCATTGTTACTATGAATTTGTCTACTTCTCTTTTCTGTTTGTTAATTATATTTTATACATTTTGAATTCATGCTGTTGGATGCATATAGATTTAAATTTGGTATCTTCTGGTTATATTAACCTCTTTATGAAGTATCATTCTTTATCTCTAGTAAAGAGATAAAGACTCCCTTAAAGACTGCTTTGTCTGAATATTAGTATAGATATATGAGTTTTCTTTTGGTTAGTGTTTGTAGGAAATTATCTTTTTTACTGCTTTACTTACACTTTTTTCTGTGTTTTTATATTTAACATGTGTTTTCTGTATCATGTAAGTATTTTTAATCTAATCCGATAATCTTTGTATTTACCTTGTGACACTCAGTCCATTTATATTTAATATTACTGATAGAGTTGGGCCCAGGTCTACCATTATACAATTTTTTTTTTTACTAAAATGTTCATGTTTTGGTTTTTTTAATCCCTTGCCTTCACTTGGACAAAGCAAATTTTTATTCTTCCATTTTTTATTCTACATTAGTTAGTTACACATTGTTTTACTATTCTTTTTATGTTTGTGCTCTAGGATTACAGCATGCATTCTTCATATAATTTTCTAATACAAATGATCACTTCTATATTAATGCTAGAATCTTAGAAAACCCTAACTTCATATATCATTGCCCACTTTTTAAGTAATCATTGCCAATTTTACTTCTCTACGTATTTTAAATTTCCCAAGATACTACTAGTATTATTTTATTCAATCAACATTTATTTATATTTATCCAGATTCATCCTTTCTAATACTCTTCATTCTTTTCCATGTTTTCCTGTTTCATTTTCTCTTGTCAAAAGAAACTCTCATCAATGATAGACTGAATAAAGAAAATGTGGCACATATACATCCTCGCTAACACTGTGAAACCCCGTCTCTACTAAAAATACAAAAAATTAGCTGGATATGGTGGCGGGCGCCTGTAGTCCCAGCTACTCCGGAGGGTGAGGCAGGAGAATGGCGTGAACCTGGGAGGCGGAGCTTGCAGTGAGCCGAGATCGTGCCACTGCACCCCAGCCTAGGCGACAGAGCGCCTCAAAAAAAAAAAAAAAAAAAAAAAAAGAAAGAAAGAAAAGCAAATGTGGCACATATACACCATAGAATACTATGCAGCCATTAAAGAAATGAAATCATGTCCTTTGCAGGCACATGGATGAAGCTGGAAGCCACCATTCTCAGCAAACTCACAGAGGAACAGAAAACCAAACACGACATGTTCTCACTCATAAGTGGAGGTTGAGCAATGAGAACACATGGACACAGGGAGGGTAACATCACACACTGGAGACTTTCTGGGGGTGGGAGGTAAGAGGAAGGGAGAGCATTAGGACAAATATCTAATGCATGTGGGGCTTAAAACCTAGATGAAGAGTTGATAGGTGCAGCACCATGACACATGTATACCGCCAAGGCACATGTATTCCTATGTTACAAACCTGCACATTCTGCACATGTATCCCGGAACTTAAAGCAAAATAAAAATAAAAATAAACGACAAAAAAAGAAATTTTATTTAACATATACATTTTAAAGCAGGCTTACTGGGAGTTAACTCAGTTTTTGTTGAAAACCTCTCAGTCACCTTCTTCTTCTTTTTTTTTTTTTTTTTTAACGGAGTCTCTCTGTCGCCAGGCTGGAGTGCAGTGGCACAATCTTGACTCACTGCAACCTCCGCCTCCCGAGTTCAAGAGATTCCCCTGCCTCAGCCTCCCGAGTAGCTGGGACTACAGGCGCCCGCCACCACGACCAGCCAATTTTTTGTATTTTAATAGAGTTGGGGTTTCACCATGTTGACCAGGCTGGTCTCGAACTCATGACCTCAGGTGATCTGCCTCCCAGAGTGCTGGGATTACAGGCATAAGCCACCGCACCTGGCCAGTCACCTTCATTTTTGAAGGATATGATTTTTACATATGGCATTCTACATTGGCAGGGTTTTTTTCTTCCAACATTTCAGACATCATTTCATTGTCTTTGGATTTTCTTTTCTTGAGAAATCAGCTGTAAGTGTAATTGCTCCACTTTCAAAGTTAATGTGTCATTTTCTTCTTAACTAGTTTAAAAATTCTCTTCTACATAGGTTTGAACAGAAATACTATAATGGCCAGATAGCATTTCTTTCTATTGATACTAATTTGGATTGTCTTTACTTCTTAACTCTGTGGGTTAATAAATTTTTATCATTGTAGAGCTATTATCTCTTAAAAACATTTATGGAATCTCAACTCTTTGCTTTTAAGACAGCAGTTCCCTGAATCTTTTTCTTCTAAAAATCCAACTGCATGAGTATTAGAACTTTTAGTTATGTTTTGACACTATTGGTCTTTCACATATTCCTAAGCCCTTTTCTCATTTACTTTCTCAGTACTTCAGTCTGGATATTTTCTATTGACCCATCTTACAGTTCATCAAAGCTGTCTTATTCTATGCCTGATATTCTGGTAAATATATTCATTTAATTTTTCCCCCGGATAGTGTATTTTTAGTTTTAGAATGTCACTTTGATTCTTTTTTAGTTTCAAATTCTGTATTTGTATTCTTCATAATTTTACTAGGTTTGTCCATATTTTATAATATTTTCTTGAGCATATTAATCAAAACTATTTTTGAGTTTTTGTCTGCTAACTCCAATATCTATATCACCTATGAATCTGTCTCCGTTTCTATTTTTTTCACTTCCTCGGTTGTTAGTTGGTTTGTTCTATATATTGGCAAGTCTAGTAATTGATTGAACGTACATATTGTGCCTAAAAAAGAAACTGTAGAGTCAAATTTTTCATCATAAGGTATCTTCTACCAACAAGGATGTATCCTTTCAACTGCTATGAAACTAGAATGGAGAACTGATCATCTTCATTCAGACATAGACTACGCTCAGGCCGGAATGCAGTTTTGGTAAGGCTCAGTGTACCTATGATTTATATTTCCTCCCATGGTGTGACCTTCCGTAGGCTTTTGATTGAGAATTTAGTGAATCTTCTGTCTCTTGAGTACTAAGAAAAATGAAATTTCCTTTCTGCTTTTCAGCATTATTTGACTAAGTTATTTAGACTTTGGCTCTACATATCTTCAGAATATAGTAAATTTTTGAGATGGAGACTGACTATGTTTGAGGTCTCTTGGGTCTCCGATTTTGCTATTTTAACCCACATAGCTGCCAAAACTGTGATTATTTATCTGTGCTATAGCAGCAGTTCTCTGTCGTAACCAAGCTCATAGTTCAGCTTTCAATTCATTTTAGCCAAAATCTGCAAATGTCCCCAGAGAAAAAGGAAACGATATAGCTCCTCAGTGTACCTCTGAAATTACTCCCATTTTTTTCCCTGGAATTCCAGTTCCTCCGTGCCATTTTGCTTCAGCAGCTAACTGAAGCTAACTGATACCCTTATAAAATTTTTTTTGTAGTTTACCTGAGTTTTCTAGTTGCCACGAATACTTATTTCATCATGCCATGAAGCACAAGTCTTGATATCCATATTACTTTTAAGGACTGCTAAAAGTACACAATTCAAATTAATATCTTTCCTATGCTACAGATTTCTTTTTCTTTATTTTCCAATAGAGAGCTGTTATTACATCTTTAAAATATCACTACTAGGTCTTAGGAATCATCGGGCATCTTGCTGTTTTGTTCAAGACAGCTCTCAGGTCTTCCTCATCAGTAGGCTGTACTGTTCTTTTTTTCAGATACATTAACACCATACAAACATTTTCTGATATCCTTGTTTTTGACTGTTATGGTTTGCTGAATCCAAGCAGCTGAATTTGATACAAATTCTTGTCATTTTCTTTGGGAATTAACTCACTTTTCTGGGCTTGAGATATTGAACAAGCAATTCTTGGCCTCAGTTGAAACAAGCAGATATATATATATATTTTTTTACCAAAGAAATTTCAGATTTCATCAAGAGACCATTTTCCTGAATAACAACCTTGATGGAGAAGTGAGCATACACAAACCTCGTTTTTTAACAAAAACCCAGTATAACCCCCTTTGTCACGTTCCATATGTGACTACAGATAGTGCAAATGGTAGCCAGCTCCTTTCTACTTCTCCATCATTTATCAGCCTAGAGCCTCTTAGCTCTCCTCTCAAGGAGCCTGAGCTCTACGTTGGTGTAGTTGAGGTCCCTCTGCGGGCCCCTTCTGTGGCCCTTCACAATCACTGTACATCCTTCTGAGTGATTACATTTCCTGAAACATAGGCAACCTACCAAGAACAGGCTTCATTCTTGAAGTAAGTGCAGCAAAGAGAGATACAGATTCATTTTACTATCTCTCTTTAGAACATTTCTATTTTAATGCATTCAAGACAGAGTTCATTCCTTTATTCTTCCATATCCATAATGACTCCACCAGGCTCCCATTCATACATCATGTTGGGAATGAGAGATGTTGCAATATTAGATAGAGAAGTCCTAGAAGTCCTCACTGAGAAGATAAACTTGAGGCAAAGGCTTGACAAAAATAAAATAAAATAAAATAAAATAAAATAAAATAAAGGAGCAAGACTTCTTTTGAAATGTGTGTAGGTTGAGTGAGCAAGGAGAGAGTAATGACATGTAAATTCAGATTAGGACTAAATGAAGCATTGTCTATAACTTTTTATTCTTTTTCGATTGCTCACATCTAATAAAGTCATGTTTTACAAATGAAGTATTTTGTATATACATGCTTCATTCATAATCACGTTAAACCCACTCTCATTTGTGTTGTATTGCCTATAGAAAATTGCTCATCTGAAACTGAACTTCCTAGTTCTTGGAACTCCTCACTCCAAGTAAATTTCAAATGAAACATTCTCCTCTGCCACCATCACTATCACAGTCACAGGATAAGTCACTGAAGATGCCTAACTCTGGATTTTTCCATTGCTGTACATGAACAGGCCAATTAAAGAGAATAAAATCGACCAGTTTTTTTATGATGGGTAATTTGAATGTCTGAATATGAACGATTACTCTATTTCAACGCCTACCACAATATTAGAAAAAAACTGAGAATTTTGGAATTGGTTGTAGATTTTTCAAAAGTCAAATGGATTTGCTGAATGTAAGACTGTGGTAGCAAATGAATGAAATATTCAACTTTCTGTTGTTGGAAAAAATCTGAAATAAATTAATCAGTTAGCTTCATGACTTCTTGGAAAGAATTTCACTAAACAAGGAGCATCCTGCTCCTTCAGACAACTGCCCCCTAGAGAGCATTTTGAATCTCTCATTGTTGTTCATTCTTTTCCCACATACATCATGCTGACACCTACAGCTTTCATAAAATAGCCAAACATGATTACTGTTTTTCCAGAGAAGAAGAAACTTTGAAGACATACAAGGACATAAGTGTATGTTGCCATCTAGCTATAGACTTCCTGATTTTTTTTACCAACACAGTAAAAACTGGTTTTGTAAGCTCCCTGTATAACCTTTGGGAAACCATCTGTTGTTTTTCTGCTAAATGAGATAACATCAATATGCCTTTCCAGCCATTGCCTTTGATCATCTGCCTCTAATGTAGCACATTTGAGAGGCTTATCATTCCCTCTGTTTGCAAAGAAATGAATTTTCAAATGCTTAATAAATAATGCAAAATTATTTGGAACAAAAAAGTCACAGAAACCAAGAAATATTTATGAAAACAGCATTACTACAAGTCTCATTTCTTGGGGAAAATGTTAGAACACTTCTTCATTTTCTTAAGAGAGAAGCAAAACGCTGGTTCTTCTGGTTAACACTGAAGTTTTTTTTTTTTTTTTTTTGGCAAGAAAGTGGAAGGTACTATAGCAAGGAATGGAAAAATGAAAAAGATAAAAAAGGATAGTGGCTAAATTTGCATACCACTTACACTGCATGTTACATTCTAAAATGTTCACAGTACATTGTAAAAGATGAAATATAGTATGACTGGGATTAAACAAGAGAAATGGAATATTTATTGGATTAAATTAAATTTTCTTTCATGTTTAGCATAATCTATGGTTGATATAAAGTAAGTGAAACTATGCAATCTTAAAAACACTTTTAAACGTCTGTTTTTCACTTGATTTAATAAAGCTAACACCTGGATTTGTATAAAAACAAAATATGTCTAAAAGCCTGTCAAAGCTATTATTATAGACGTTATAAGTAAATATAATGTATAAGTTAGCATTTTACTATAAGCTACATTTTAAAAGCTGCATGAGAGCCATGCAGATGACTTGTTAATTCATTTACTTGTTTAGAATCTCAGAAACTATTTTTTGGTGAATCTGAAGAAAGAAAAAATTTAATTTTTCAGGTGAACTTTAAATGTTATGATTTCAAAGTCTGCCCCGATCTTTTTATCTTTCTTTTCTTTTTTCTTTTTTTTTTTTTTTTCTTTGTGAGATAGAGTCTTGCTCTTTCTCTGAGGCTGGAGTGCAGTGACGTGATCTCAGCTCACTGCAACCTCCACCTCCCGGCTCAAGCGATTCTTCTGCCACAGCCTCCCAAGTAACTGGTTCTACAATCACGCACCACCACGGCCAGCTAATTTTTGTATTTTTAGTAGAGACAGGGTTTCACCATATTGGTCAGGCTGGTCTCGAACTCCTGACCTCGTGATCTGCCCGCCTCGGCCTCCCACAGTGCTGGGATTACAGGAGTGAGCCACCATGCCAGGCAGTCTGCCCCGATCTTAAATGAATGTTTTTTAAAACCACAGGTTAGTCGTTATCCTAAAATGCACTATTTTACTTTGTGAGCGCATGTAAAGGCCAAGACCACTGACAAGAAAAGAGTTGCTCTAGGGATGTGGAAATGTGAAGAGACAATACAATACACAGATACCCAAGTTAAGAAGACACGGATGAAATAGGAAGAGAAAGAGAGTGAAGCAAATTCTGAAGTACTTACACTTCATAGATCCAGAAGAGCTGATTTGGGCCATTTTTTGAAGGAGGTACATCACCAGGAGACTTTTCAAGAAGAGTTGGGACATTATTGGATAGAAAGAAGTTGAAAATCGGTTTCAGGCAAGAATGAAGAAGAGATGGTGCCATATAGGGAGAATAAAAAGCAACTGTGAGAAGATAAGATCTTGGTGGATAGTACTTTCTCTTTGTCATGTTTATTTAATGTTGAATTGAAAGAACATATTAAAATAAAGAAAGTTTCTCTGATACTACTTCATTTTCATATAAGTGTAAAAAAGCCTTCTTAAACCTTTCAACACTTAAAAACTTCCTCAGCCTAAATCTCTCACACCATAATTAACAAAATAAAGGCAAGTGTAAAATACAAATTAAAGAAAAGTTCTGAAAGCTGAAATTTAATTCGTAACTTATTTGGTGGAAAAATCTGACCTGGCCTGAACTAACACAAAGCTAGTAAATATACAGGTATGAACTTTGGAAAATCTGAAGCTTTCTGAAGTCTGAAACATTTGCTCCTGTGGGCTTCAGATAAAGATTGTGGATCAATTAGAATCAGTTTTCACCCTTCCTTTCTGCAGTTAATTAATACCAACAATTTTATTTTTTTGCCGGGGCGGGGAGGGGAGGTCTTTTTTGAGGGTAATTATATTAACCATTTTAATCTATTTCCTGTTACTTCTTTTGAACTTTCTTCAAATTCTTTATGTCCCTTTCAAAGTGACTGAGTCCAAATTTGGATGCAAAACTGAAGTCAACATCTGACCAATTCATATCATATGGTTTATTCCATTTTCACCTTTTCAGCATCTATAAGTATTTTTTAAAGGATTGTTGTTTGTTCTATTTAGAGTAAACAGGCATGGTTCTTCCTCAATATCAGCTCATAAATGATCAGTATCTAGCTGATGCTTTGCATGGAGTAGGCTGTCAAGATATGTTGGTGAATTTATCAAAACATGGCTGACTACTAAAGTTCTACTCTTGTTCATGCATTGCTATCTTATGCATACTTTTTTAAATGGTAGTTTATATGCATCCCTGTCTTATGATTCCTCTCTTTCTTCCATTTGGGCAATTCCTTTTATATTCCAAAGTATGTCATTCTAAACTTATCTTTCCTACACTTTGTTTTTGATGACTCCTTATTAAGATTGTTTAAAATTCTAAGCATAAGTTCCATGATGATAGCAGTTGCTCTTAGTTTTGGGTCATCTGCAAATCTAGAGTGTATTTTTAGAAACTTGTTTATTTCCAAAAGGAATTACCAAAAAAGGCATAAGTAAATACAGAATAAGAGTATTTAAATATTCTGAAGTATTTATTTTACACTTAATCCTGCTACCTTCATTCTGCAGGGAATACACTATAAACACAAATTCTCAAAACTGACAATATGTGCAGTTTTTAGACATGGAGTTTTTAGCATTTCAATCATGTTCCATTACAGCTGAATAATAAATATAGTCCCTCTCTTCAAGAAGCTCATGGTCTTTTGAGGAGGCAAACACATGAACAAATAATTGCAATACAGAGATTTGAGTGCAATGACATGAGTATGTCTAGGGTACAGTGTTTGGGGAAAATTTGAAAGGAGAATACTGAAACAGAATATGACTGGAACTGCTCCTGGTGAGGGAATAGAAAGGATGTTTTAGGGAGATGAAATAACCGTAACAGAAATATTAGTGACAGAAAACTACAACTAAACAGTACACAAAGATGCTGAGATGTGAGGGAAAACATTTAGGGAATGTTAACCTAACCAGCGTAACAGAGTCAAATAAACATATGGGCAAAATTACAAGAGACCACCTGGGCTATGGCAGAACTTTGTCTGAAGGCAATGAAGCACACTGATATGGAACCTTGCATGTCATTTAAAATAAATTTATTTTTTATTTCCTTAGGTTTTGGGGGGAACAAGTGTGTTTGGTTATGAATAAGTTCTTTAGTGGTGATTTCTAAGATTTTGGTGCACCCATCACCCAGGCAGTATACCCTGTACCCAATTTGTAGTCTTTTATCCATCACCACCTTCCACTCTTCCCTCTAAGTCCCCAAAGTCCATTGTATCATTCTGGTGCCTTTGCCTCCTAATAGCTTAGCTCCCACTTATGAATGAGAACATACGATGTTTGGTTTTCCCATCTTGAGTTACTTCAATTAGAATAATGTTCTCTGATTCCATCCAGGTTTCTCTGAATGCCATTATTTTTTCCTTTATATGGCTGAGTAGTATTCCATGGTGTATGTGTGTGTGTGTGTGTATATATATATGTGTGCATATATATATCACAGTTTATGTATCCACTCATTGATTGATGGGCATTTGGGCTGGTTCCATATTTTTGCAACAGCAATTTGTGCTGCTATAAACATGTGTGTGCAAGTATCTTTTTCGTATAATGACTTATTTTCCTGTGGGTAGATACCCAGTAGTGGGATTGTTGGATCAAAATGTAGTTCTACTTTTAGTTCTTTAAGGAATCTTGTCCTGTTTGCCACAGTAGCTGAGCTACTTACATTCCCACCATCAGTGTAAAAGTATTTCCTTTTCACCAGATCCCTGACAACATCTATTATTTTTTAATTTTCTTTTATTATGGCCATTCTTGCAGGAGTAAGATGGTATGGCATTGTGGTCTTAATTTGCATTTCTCTGATCATTAGTGATGTTGAGCATTTTTTCATGTTTTTTGGCCATTTGTATACTTTTGTTTTGTTTTGTTTTTGAGATAGTATCTCGCTGTGTCACCCAGACTGGAGTGCAGTGGTGAGATCTCGGCTCACTGCAACATTAGCCTCCCGGGTTCAAATGATTCTCCTGCCTCAGCCCCTCGAGTAGCTGGGATTACAGGCATGTGCCACCACACCGAGCTAATTTTTATATTTTAGTAGAGACGGTGTTTCACCATATTGGTCAGGCCGGTCTTAAACTCCTGAGCTAGCCCACTTTTGGATGGGGTTGTTTTTTACTTGCTGGTTTATTTGAGTTCCCTGGATTCTCGATATTAGTCCTGTGTCGGATGTATAGATTATGAAGATTTTCTCGCACTCTGTGGGTTGTCTATTTACTCTGCTGATTGCTTCTTTCACTGTGTAGAAACTTTTTAGATTGATTAAGTCCCATCTATTTATCTTTGTTTTTGTTGTGTTTGCTTCTGGGTTTTTGGTCATAAAGTCTTTGCCTAAGCCAATGTCTAGAGGGGTTTTTCCAATGATATCTTCTAGAATTTTTATGGTTTCAGGTCTTAGATTTAAGTCCTTGATTCATCTGGAGTTGAGTTTTATATAAGGTGGGAGATGAGGATCCAGTTTCATTCTTCTACATGTGGCTTGCCAATTATCCCAGGACCATTTGTTGAAAGGAGTGTCCTTTCCCCACTTTATGCTTTTATTTGCTTTATCAAAGTTCAGTTGGCTTTAAGTATTTGGCATTATTTCTAGGTTCTCTATTCTTTTCCACCGATCTGTGTTCTTAGCTTTATACAAGGACCATGCTGTTTTTGGTGACTGGCCTTCCAGTATAGTTTGAATTCAGGTAATGTGATGCCTTCAGATTTGTTCTTTTTGCTTAGTCTTGCTTTGGCTATGCAGGCTCTTTTTTGGTTCCATATGAATTTTAAGATTGTTTTTTACAGTTCTGAGAAGAATGATGGTGGTATTTTGATGGAAATTGCACTGAATTTGTAGATTGCTTTGGCAGTACGGTCATTTCCACAATATTGATTCATGATCATGAGATGTGTTTCCATTGGTTTGTGTCAACTATGATTTCTTTCAGCAGTGTTTTGTAGTTTTGCTTGTGGAGATCTTTTACCTCCTTTGTTATGTATATTCCTAAGTATTTTATTTTTGAAGCTATTGTAAAAGGAATTGAGTTCTTGATTTGATTCTCAGCTTGATCGCTGTTGGTGTGTAGCAGAGTCACTGATTTGTGTACATTAATTTTGTATTCTAAAACTTTGCTGAATTCACTTATCAGTTCTAGGAGCTTTGCGGAGGAGTCTTTAAGATTTTCTAGGTATATGATCATATCATCAGAAAACAATGACAGTTTGACTTCCTCTTTATGGATTTGGATGACCTTTATTTCTTTCTCTTATCTGATTGCTCTGACTAGGACTTCCAGAGCTATTTTGAATATAAGTGGTGAGAATGGGCATCCTTGTCTTGTTTCAGTTTTCAGGGAGAACACTTTCAAATTTTCCCCATTCAGTTTTATGTTGGCTTTGGGTTTGTCCTAGATGGCTTTTCGGACATTAAGGTATATCCCTTCTATGCCAATTTTGCTGAGAATTTTATTCATAAAGGGATGTTGGATTTTGTCAAATGCTTTGTCTGTGTCTATTGAGATATTGTGTGATTTTTGTAGTTAATTCTGTTTATGTGGTGTATCCCTGCATCCCTGTTATAAACTCACTTGATCATAGTGGATTATCTTTTTGATATGTTGTTGGATTCTATTAGCTAGTATGTTAAAAGGATTTTTGTATCTATATTCATCAGGGATATTGGTCTGTAGTTTTCTTTTTCAGTTATGTCCTTTCCTGGTTTGGGTATCAGGGTAATACTGGCTTTATAGAATAATTTAGGGAGGATTCCCTCTTTCTCTCTCTTGTGGAATAGTGTAAGTAGGATTGGTACCAATTCTTTTTTGAATATGTGATAGAATTCAGCTATGAATCCATCTATTCTTGGACTTTTATTTGCTGGCAATTTGTAAATTACAATTTCAATCTCACTGCTGGTTATTAGTCTGTTCAGAGTTTCGAATTCTTCCTGGTTTAATCTAGGAGGGTTGTGTATTTTCAGGATTTATCTATCTTCTCTAGATTTTCTAGTTTATGCATTTAAAGGTGTTCATAGTAGCCTAGAATGATCTTTTCTATATCTGTGGTATTGGTTGTAATATATCCCATTTCATTTTTTATGGAGCTTATTTGGATCTACTCTCTTATTTCCTTGGTTAATCTCGCTAATGGTCTATCAATTTTATTTATCTTTTCAAAGAACCAGCTTTTTGTTTAATTTATGTTTTGTATTTTGTGTGTATATTTGTGTGTGTATTTCCATTTCATTTAGTCCTGCTCTGATTTTTGTTATATCTTTGCTTCTGCTGGGTTTGGGTTTGGTTTGTTCTTGTTTCTCTAGTTCCTGGAGGTGTGATCTTAGATTGTGGTTCTATGCTCTTTCAGACTTTTTGATGTAGGCATTTAAGGGTATGGACTTTCCTCTTAGCACTGCCTTTGTTGTATCCCAGAGGTTTCAATAAGTTGTGTCACTATTATCATTCAGTTTAAAGAATTTTTTAATTTTCCTCTTGACTTCATTATTGACCCAATAATCATTCAGGAGCAGGTTATTTAATTTCTATGAATTTGCATAGTTTTGAGGCTGGAGTTGATTTCCAATTTTATTCCACTGTGATCTGAGAGGATACTTGCTATAATTTCAGTTTTCTTAAATTTGTTGAGACTTGTTTTGTGGCCTATCACACAGTCTATCTTGGAGAATGTTCCACGTGCTGATGAATAGAATGTATATTCTGCAGTTGTTGAGTAGAATGTTCGGTAAATATCTGTTAAGTCCATTTGTTCTAGGGTATAGTTTAATTCCATTGTTTCTTTGTTGACTTCTGTCTTGATGGCCTGTCTAGTGCTGTCAGTGGAATACTGAAGTTCCCCACTATTATTATGTTACCATCTATCTCATTTCTTAGGTTTAATAGTAACTGTTTTATAAATTTGGTAGCTCCAGGATTAGGTGCATGCATATTTAGGATTGTAATGTTTTCCTGTAGGGCTGGTCCTTTTATCATTATGTAATGTTTCTCTTTGTCTTTTTTTTTTTTTTTTTTTTTTTTTTTTTT
>NW_012108853.1:1244995-1294951 GCF_000951045.1 Mandrillus leucophaeus
AGGTTGGAGTGCAGTGGCATGATCTCGGCTCACTGCAAGCTCTGCCTCCTGGGTTCACACCATTCTCCTGCCTCAGCCTCCCAAGTAGCTGGTACTACAGGCATGTGCCACCACGCACGGCTAATTTTTTTGTATTTTTAATAGAGATGGGGTTTCACCGTGTTAGCCAGGATGATCTCGCTCTTCTCACCTAGTGATTCGCCTGCCTCGGCCTCCCAAAGTGCTGGGATTGCAGGCGTGAGCCACTGTGCCCAGCACTTTGTCTTTTTTGACTGCTGTTGCTTCAAAATTTTTTGTCTGATACAAGAATAGCTAATGCTGATCACTTTTGGTGTCCATTTGTATAGAATACCTTTTTCCACCCCTTTACCTTAAGTTTGTATGTGTCCTTATGTGTCAGGGGAGTCTCTTGAAGACAGTAGATACTGGTTGGTGAATTCTTACTCATTCTGCTGTTCTGTATCTTTTAATTGGAGCATTTAGGCCATTTACATTCAATGTTAGTATTGAGATGTGAGGTACTATTTTATTCATTGTGCTATTTGTCGCCTGAATACCTTGGTTTTTTAAAAATTAATTGTATTTTATAGGTCTTGTGAGATTTATGCATTACAGAGACTCTATTTTCATGTACTTTGAGAATTTGTTTCAACATTGAGAGCCCCTATTAAGAGTTCTTATAGTGCTGGCTTGGTAGTGGCTAATGCTCTCTGCATTTGTTTGTCTGAAAAAGATTCTATCTTTCCCTCACTTATGAAGCTTAGTTTCACTGGATACATAATTCTTAGCTGATAATTGTTTTGTTTAAAGAGGTTGAAGATAGGGCCCCAATCTCTTCTAGCTTGTAGGGTTTCTGCTGAGAAATCTGTTAATCTGATAGGTTGTTCTTTACAGGTTTCCTGGCACTTTTGCCTCACAGCTCTTAAGATTCTTTCCTTCTTCTTGACTTTAAATAACTTGATGACTATGTGCCTAGGCAATGATCTTTTTGCAATGAATTTTCCAGGGGTTCTTTGAGTTTATTGTGCTTGGATGTCTAGACCTCTAACAGGGCTGGAGAAGTTGTTCTCAATTATTCCCTCAAATACATTGTCCAAACTTTTAGATTTCTCTTCTTCCTCAGGAGCACCAATTATTCTTACTTTTGATCATTTAAAATAATCCTAAACTTCTTGGAGGCTTTGTTCATTTTTATTGATTCTTTTCTCTTTGTCTTTGTTGGATTGGGTTAATTCAAAAACCTTGTCTTCGAGCCTTCAAGTTCTGAAGTTTTTGCTTCTGCTTGTTCGAGTCTCTTGCTGTAACTTTTCAGTACATTTTGCAATTCTCTAAGTGTGTCCTTCATTTCCAGAGGTTGTGATTGTTTTTTATTTATGCTATCTATTTTTCACCGAAGACATTTTTCATTCACATCCTGTATCATGTTTTTGATTTCTTTAATTTGGACTTCACCTTTCTCTGGTACCTCCTTGATTAGCTTAAGAGTTGACCTTCTGAATTCTTTTTCTGGCAGTTCAGAGATTTTGTCTCTGTTTGGATCCATTGCTGGTGAGCGAGTGTGATCTATTGTGGGTGTTAAAGAACCTTGTTTTGCCATATTACCAGAATTGTTTTTCTGGATTCTTCTCATTTGGGTAGACTATGTCAGAGGGAAGATCTGAGGTTCAAGGGCTGCTGTTCAGATTCTTTTGTCCTGTGAGGTGTTCTGCTGATATCGTGCTCTTCCCCTTTTTCTAGGGATGTGGCTTCTTGAGAGCCAAACTTCAGTGATTATTATTTCTCTTCTGGATCTAGCTACCAAGCACAACTACCAGGCTCCAGGCTGGTACTGGGGGGTATCTGCACAGCATCTACTCTGGTGGAGGTGGCAGGGGAACAAAATGGTCTCTGTGTGGGTCCTTAGTTGTAGTGTTATTTATTGTACTAGTTTGTTCTCGTTGACCTCGAGCCAGTAGGTGGCACTCTCAAGACAGCATCAACTCTGGTAGTACAGGGAGGATCAGGTGATGGGTGGGGCTCCAGAGCTCTGAAGATAAAATGTTATTTGTCTTCGGCTACTAGGGCATGTAGAGAAAGACCATTAGTTTGGGGCTGGACTAGGTATGTCTGAGTTCAGACTCTCCTTGGGCAGGGCTTGCTGCAGCTGCTGTGGGGGATCCGGGTGTGGTTCTCAGGCCAATGGAGTCATGTTCCCAGGAGGATTATGGCTGCCTCTGCTGCTTCATGCAGGTCACCAGGGAAGTGGGGGAAAGCCGGCAGTTATACGCCTCACCCAGCTCCCATGCAACTGAAAGGCCTGTCTCAGTCTCACAGTGCACCCATTAATACCACCGAGTTTGTTTCCGGGCAATGGGTGAGCAGGGCTGAGAATTTGTCTTATGCTACCAGCCCCCTGGCTGTGTAAGTAAGCAGGGTTTTCAGGTTTCATGCCTCCCTGCCTGCTGTGGCTTCTGTGCTGTGTCTGCACTTCAGATTCACCCCTGCCGCCGAGTTCTGTCCAGGAAACTTTGTGTTAGGTTGAAATAGTTACAAAGTTCGCTGGAAGTTTCCTTCTCCCTGTGGTCTTTTCCCAGTTCCTCTAGCAGCCCTCCCCAAGGACCTCTGCAAGGCAAAGTCATAAATGGCTTTCCGGGGGACTAAGAGAACCCACGGGGCTCTTCTCATTGCTTCTTCTACCCCTGTATTTTGCTCAGCTCTCTGAAATTGTCTGAGCTTCAGGTAAGGTCAAATCCTTCTCTTGTGATCTGGACCTTCAGGTTCCCCAGTGAGGGTGTGTGTTCAGGGGTGGACGATCCCCCTTTCACACTTTCACACTTTGGGTACTCGCAGTTTTTGGGCTGTCCCCTGGGGCCTGAACTTCCTTCAAAGGGTCTGTGGATTCTCTCGGCTTTTCTGGAACGTTCCTGCAGTAGTTCTTGGAGCAAAAGTTCACAATGTGAGTCTCCACATGCTACTCTGTCTGTCTGAGTGAAAGATGAAATTTAGTTCTGCCTCCTATCTACCATTTTTCTCTGCATTTCAGAAAGGTGTTTCTGGATGTATTACTGAAGATAGGTGGAAGGTACAGAAATTTGGAGTAGGGGAGTTGTCATAGTAAGAGAGAAGCACTGATGGCTGAACTGAAGTGATTTGCGAGAACAAAACAGAGAGGGATAGGGAAATAGGGAATGATGTGGAGGGTAAAGATTCACCTGTGTATAGAGTATTGGTAGTTTAAAATCACTCATGGTTGGAAAAGCCACAACACATAAATTAGCAAACACAAAAACTGACTTTTTTTTTTTTTTGAGAACTCTTGGTTAAATATTTACTGGCATACATCACTGAGAATATATTTGGAATAGAAACAAATTTATATTCTATATTTCTTTAGCTTGTAAAGGTAGTCATACATTATGTTAGTGGCACTGAGAGCAAACTACCTATTAAATTATTTTCATTACTTGGAGTCTTTTACAAAGACTATCCCTTCTCTCTGTTTTGAAAGTAAAAAAAATAAAGGAAAATAATTGTGTTTGGGGGTTATCACATGACTGGAAAAAGTGTTGAAAAGTCTTCTGCAGGTCTCTGCAGCTTCAGGCAGCTTCTGAGTCACCAAGTATATTTATTTTTATGGGCTCAGACATGTCTTATGGTTAGAGTTGTATACCATGTGAATTTTTCAGTTTTATAATATGAACAAATAAAATAAATACATTCTCAAGAATGGGGTTATATTAAGAATGTTGCCTGAAATAATAGTCCCTGTAATGAAAAATAAAGGATAATACTATAATTTAAATGGATTTTGGGGGTGTATATAAGTTACAATTATTGATATATGGTTCTATAGAAAGCCATTCATAAATAGATGTATTTACAATGTTGACCTGGTCTTTCCATTATGAATACAGGTAACTACTTTAGTGTCTATCTCTGATCACAAGTGCATTTATAATAGGTTAGCTGATGTAATTATTTAAAGTTTATTCTGTAAGTAGTCATAGAAATGAGACTTTGATACTGGAAGTAACTTTCATAAAATGTATTAGGACCTTTTTATTCCATTTTCTGTATTAGATATACTTAAGTCCCGTATGCTATAGCCGCCCTTCCTTTCCTTTCCTTTAGCTCCCTCTCTTCCTTCCTTCCTTTCTTCCTTCCTTCCTTCCTTCCTTTCTTTCTTCCTTCTTTTCTTCTTTCTCCTTTCCTTTCTTCCTTTTTTTTTCCTTCCTACTTCCTTCCTTCACTCTTTGTTAGGTCTTTAATTAAAATTTTGAGTTAATAATTTAATCACATGCTTCAAACATTTAAAAATCAAATACAAATTCACAGTGGAAAATATTTTCACCTTTCTGGTCCTTCATCCTTCCTGTTCCCATTTCCTTCTTCCTCACAAGTGACAAGCATGGCATGTCAAATCACAGCTTTAACCATACTCTTATGCAGAGATAGATAGATAGATAGATAGATAGATAGATAGATAGATAGATAGTTATGAGCATCTATATAAATATAAATATATATTTATATTTATATCTTATCTATAGATTGATCTATAGATCTATCTTATCTATCTTAAGTGTGTATGTATTTAGATTTAGATTTAGATCTTATCCATATATAGATATTATCTATTTATATATTTTATGCCAACTATGAAAATAACTGTTTTTTTGCATTTTAAGTATTAATTTGTCTATTTACTTTTCGTAAGGATCAAGATGCAATCTAGAAAATGATGTAGAACATCCCTCACTTATGCCTGGTAAAATTTACTTATAGATTCTTGAGGATCTACCTTCCAACAGGCCAACCAATCAGAGTCAAAAACCTAGTCAGATTTGAATAGGTCTGCTTTACATTCCACCTGGGAATTAACAAGGGTGACACAACTGAGATTTATCAGAAGGTAAAATAAAAATAGTGGGGATGAGGTAGCCTCCAAAGTGAGGGAGAACGGCAGGAACAAGCCTTTGAAAGAATTGTCCCTTTCTACATGGCCTCTGCTTTCCTTCTGCCAAGCAGTTCTCCAAAAGGAGAAGGTTAGAAACTTTGCCACAGACACAACGACATATGTGTATAGAACCAAGAACTCTCAAGATAGGGGAAAAGAAAATAACTATAGGAACCCTAGGGTAAGGTTCAAAAAAGAATGAAAATAATTTGATTTTAAAGAGATCTGAATATGTTATCTACCCCAAAACTATATTTCACAACTATCCAGTCTAGTGATACACAAATTTGTCTTCTTGGTTTCATGTTAATAAATACACTAGCAGCATTCTGATAAAGAATATGTAGATCTCATACCTAGTTTAGCAATATCAATAAAACATACTTTTTCTCATCTTCTGTTTTATAAAAACATGGTTGACATAACCTTTCTATTGTAGTTTATTTTTGGCTCCACTTATTTTTCAATCTTTTTCTTACTTATATGTTTTTTCATATCACATTCATCTTTGTTATCCACCATAAGTTCTTTATTTTTAGAGAAATACTGCATGTGGTTGAATTACAAAAGTAAATTATTCAAGTAGAGAAATGTTGATGGTGACATTTCATTTGAAAATTGTTTCTGGAACAATATGGGTACAAGTAAGTAAGTTAAATAATGCCCACAGGAAAATGTTAGAACACACATTTCATCCAGGATATAGCCACTTGAGTGTCTTGAGGTCAATTGTTTGCACAGAAATACCAATAGTATCTGCTTGCTCCTTGGCTTGCTGAGTGGGTGTACATTCTCTTCTCTCTTCCTTTATACCTTATCCTTTGTAAACGTACACTGTTTTAAAATCTCGGATGCACAGATAGAAGATCATGACTCATAAATTTTGTTTTGTTTGGTTTTGATTCAGAATTATATACCTGTTGGATTATACTCAACAGTAAACTTTGCAGAGGTATGTGAAGCAAAACCTCATTATATTTACCAAAATGTAAACATAGAGATTGTTGATTAAAACAAACAGATTTCAAAACAGTATGTATAATATCACATTGTTTTGTTAAAAAAATACACATTTCTTTGGAAGTATTTCTTTCACAGAGTAAGATCTGGGAGGACATCTACTAAGATATTAGCAGTGTAGATCTCAAGGTGATAAGGATGTTTCTTATTTATTTTTCAAAAACTTCATTGTAGCATAAATTACCATTCTATGAACTCAGATGTATCAAGTGTAAACTGTTTCTCTACTCACATGTACATTATATTCTACTAGTAATCATTAATACTGCAGGCTTCTTACATTAATGTTATTACAAAAACCAATTTTATGAAAACAAAAAATTTAATAAAATCAACTAGTCAGGGCATGTGCCGGAACAGTGCTTGATGCTGGGATATAATAGAGAGCAAACTAACTATAGTCATTTTTCTCATGATGCTCAGAGGCTAGGGGGACAGAAAAACAGACAAACCAGTTAAGGATTGAACTTACCACAGTGTATAACCATAGAAATGTACAATCTGTTCACTTCAATGTATACATGTTTGGTATCTTAGAGGCTACTCATAATTTAAATTTAAAACAAATTTCAGGCTGAGCATGGTGGCCCATGCCTATAAACCGAGCACTTTGAGAGGCCAAGACCAGAGAATGGCTTGAGCCCAGGAATTTGAGACTAGCCTGGGGAATCCCATCTCTATAAAAGTTTTAAAGATCAGCCAAGCACGATGGCATGTGCCTGTGGTGGCAGTTACCTGAGAGGCTGAGGTGGGAGGATCACTTGAGCTCAGGAGGTCGAGGCTACAGTGAGCCATGTTTGTACTACTGCACTCCTGCCTGGGTGACAGAGTGAGATCCTGCATTTAAAAAAAAAAAAAAATTAAAACTATAAACATAAATAAAGAAAATACATTTAATGGGAGATCAAATAACCACCTAGACCTCATAAGAATCTGAATAAACCATTTCTGATATTATTGATTTATACAATGCATTGAAAAACGAATTTCTATCCCTCCAGAAAACTTTTATGTGGCATGTGAATTTGTATATGCTTTCAGAAAAATCATATAATATCTGGCAATACCTATTATTTGAATCTAGCTTTTCACTTAATATTACTGGGGCAGTTTTCCATATCGTCATATAAATCTACCTTATTCTTTTAAATCCTGCATTAAGCTTGGCAATTTATTTAACCAGTGATGAACATTGATTTCAAGTTTCTTGTTATTAAACACATTTCATGGAATATCTAATATCTATCTATCCATACATTTTTGTGGTCTGCGTAAATATGCTTGTAAAATAAATTTCTAAATAAGTAATTATGGCTAAAGAGTGTTAAATATTAATTTAAATAAATAGGGCCAAATTGTTCTTTAAACAGTTTTGCCTCTACTATCTGTGTATGAAAGTTTTTGCTTTATCACACTAATTTTGTCATATTATTTAATATTTAGTAGATTTCTTTGCATATTTTAATACTAAATACAGTTAAACATATTTTCAAATTTTTGTTAAATTTTTTAGTAAATTAGCATTTGCTTTTTTTCTCATTCCTTTCACTCCACATTCATTTCACGACAGTTGTTTATGGCCAATAATGTGCTAAGCATAATTACAGATGCTAAGAGCATAACAGTCAAAAAACAGAAGAAAATATTTTCCTCATAGAAACTATATTATAGAGGAAAGACAAAAAAGAACAAAATAGATACGATAGTATTAGAAATGTTAGGTGGTGATAAACTCAATGGTGAAAAAATGATTAAGAAAAATGGGATAGTAAATGTGAGGCATGAGGTTGGGCTATTGGGTAGCACATTCAGGGAAGGCTTCAGAGAAGGTGACCTTTGCAAAAAGACCATACGAGGTAACAGGAAAACCATGTTATATCCAGGCCAAGAACAGCCCATACTGAGGACTGCAGGTGCAAAGACTCTGAGCAAAGACCAACCCAGGATGCTAGAGGGGCTGAAGCTGAGCAAGCAGGGAAGGGAGCCTTGGAGGACACAAGATCAGCTTAGTAATGAGAGGCCAAACCAAAAAGGGTGCTATAGGATTTTGCAGGCCATTGTAAGGAAACTTGTCTTTCATTCTGAGTATAATGGAAAGCACTTTGAGGGTTTTGAGAGAGAAGTAATCTATGACTCAGATTTTTTACAGGATCACTCCAGTTGTTGTACTGAGATTCAGCTGTGGGGTGGAAGGAGTGCAAGAGCATGGGTAGGCAGACCGGGGAAAGGTTACTGCAGTAAATCAGGGTAGAGACTCTGGTGCCTTGGGCCTGAGTTTCAGGAGTGGAAGGGGTAACAAGTGGTCAGATTCTGGATGTGCAGATGGTTCCTGACTTACGGTTTTACTTAATGATTTCTTGACTCTAAGATAGTGCAAAAATGATACTCACTGAACAGAAACTTTACTTCCACTGTACATAGAACCATTCTGTTTTTCCCTTTCAGTATAATATTCAATGAATTAAATGAGATATTCAATACTTTTTTATAAAATAGGCTTTATATTAGATTTTTCCCAACTGTAGGTTAATGTAAGTGTTCTGAGCAGGTTTAATGTAGGCTAAACTAAGCTACAATGTTTAGTTGGTTAGGTGTTGATATGATTTGGCTCTGTGTCCCAACCCAAATCTCATCTCAATTATTAATCCCCATATGTGGAGGAAGGGACCTGCTGGGGGGTGACTGGATCATGGGGGCAGTTTCCCTCATGCTGTTCTTGTGATAATGAAGGCATTCTCACAAGATCTCAGGTTTTAAAAGTTGCAGATTTCCCTGTGCCCTCTTTCTGTCTCTACTGCTGCCTTGTGAAGATGTACCTTGCTTCCCCCTCACCTTCTTCCGTGATTGTAAGTTTCCTGAGGCCTCCCCAGCCAAGCAGAGCTGTGAGTAAATTAAACCTCTTTCCTGTATAAATTACCCAGTCTTGGGTAGTATTTTTATAGCAGTGTGACAATGGACTAATACAGATGTATTACATGAATTTTTTATTTCTGATATTTTTTACTTACTATGGGTTTATTGGGATGTAACTCGTTGCAAGTCAAGGAGCACCTGTAATTTAAATATATAAAGTCATAGGACTTACTGATGGGTTGGTTATGGAATAAGAGACAATAATAAGGATGACTGATGTTTAGTAAGAGCTTTTGTGTAAGAAAGACATTAGATTTTGTCAGTCATTTGAAGTTGTTACATGGTAATGTTCAATATGTCTTGTTAAGTGACCTTCACTTACACTAACTAACTAACAACTAACACTGTAGTAGGCTGGCTGGTTGCAATTGTTGTGATAAGGTAATGTGGACCTTATTCATTGATTCATTAAATAAATACATATATTGAATGCCGACATAGAATGGAAACACTGTTCTAGGCTCTGGGTATATAATTTTAAGTAAGATACATAGATTCACCATAATCATAACACATGTAGATCAGGAATGTTGAATCATTAGAACACATTTATAATTAAACATAAGTGCTTATTCTATACAGATGTTTAAAATATAGTTAATACCATAAAAATTATAGAAATCATTTTCTATTTTCCACCTCCTATCTGGAGTATGCTACTTATCCTTCTCTACCCTAAGGCTGTGGGCCCCATCAAGCTCAGAAAACAAGGGGAGGGAAAACTAGACAACCTCAGCAATGCTTTCTAAGATAAAAAAATATAGTCAAGGCAAACATAATCACACATTTCTGAGTTATGCTGTAAGTGGCAAATAAAGTCAACAAAAATTAAAAAAAAACTAAACAAACAAAAAAATCAACTTGATTATCTCACAGATAAGTGGTCCTCAATGGAATAAGGTGATGATTTTGGCACCCAGCGGATATTTGGCCATTTCTGTAGACATTTTTGATTGTCACAACTGGGTGGAAAGTTGCTACAGACATTTCATAGATAGAGGACAAGGATCCTGATAAAAATCTTACAATGCATTGAACAACTACTCACAACAAAGAATCATCTGGCCCAAAATGTCAATAGTTCTGAGAGTCTGAAACTCTTACCTAAAGGTTCTTAAAATATAGAGTATAATTATTATGAATTAACAAATAAAGCCCTACAACTATTAATGCTGGTTTATCTAAAATACTTATCTCTATGGATGTTATCTACTTTGGTATTATTAGTCAAAATATTGAAGCAGATTAAATAAACAACAAAATCTGAAAACTATGTCATCATAAAATTAATTTTAAGATTATTTTGCCTAAGGTCATTGTGTGAAAATAAAAGAGATACAGCTGGAAGACATATCACATATCAAGACTTTGACTATAGAGACCTGAAGACAATGTGAAATAAACCATGAATTCATTTGGGTTATACCATGAAATCTACCCCCATAAGCAGACATGTATGGGAATTAAATTATAATCAGAAGATAACTTCACAAATATGGAATTAAACATAAAATGATTTATTATCTAAATGATTATGTGTATGTTATACAATATCAAGTAAACAATTTTAATCCTCATTAAATCATAAATGTTTTAACTATTGACGACGATATTAAACATATTCCTAATATATGACTATAAATAAGCAATTACAAAAGGAAACACTAAAGATATATAACTAAAAATTTTGTGTCATTTAGAATGATTTTGTTGCAAGTAAAAGAAAGGCCTATCTCAAAAAGTTATGGACAATAAGTGGATTTTCTAGTTCACATAACAAGAAGTCAAGAGGTGGTTTGGGTTTGATCCTTAACTATATTGTCAAAGGTTCAGGGTCTTTTGATCTTTCTGTTCTGCCATGTTGACCTGTTGGCTCCTGTCCTTAAGCTTGTCCTTTTGTGGTTGTAAAAATGACTGCAACAGCACCATGAACACATCCTCAGAAAATGGTGTAAAATGTTACAAGAGGATTTCATATTTTTGTGTTCCATTTGAAGAGAAAGAAATTCTCTTTTCTGACCAATGAAACAAGAGAACATTTCCTGCTTTAAAGGAAGTTTCAAATTAGTCTCATTGATCAAATAAGCCACATGACCATTTTGTAAACAAATTTTTTATGGGAATGGAATGACCATGATTTTTCTGTATCACTGGTTCACAAACTTTGGTCTCAGACCCCTTTATACCCCTAAACATTATTAAAAATTTCTAAAAGTCTTTATTAATGTGGTATATCTATCAATATTTACCCTATTTGAAATTAAAATAGATAATTTTTGGTAACTGATTTACTAATTAATTTTAAATAACAATAAATCTATTATATAACATACATATTTTTATAAAATATCTGTATTTTCAAAAAATATTTAAAGAGAAGGGTGGCATTGTTTTCCATTATTCCAAATCTCTTTAACATCTAACTTAGTATAAAACATTTAGACTCTCATATCTGTTTCTGCATTTAATCTCTTTCGATGCATTGTTTTGGTTGAAGTATATAAAGAAAATCAAGCCTCATTGAGATACGTAGTTGAAAAGGGAGAATTTAATAACCTTTTCAAATAATTGTAGCTATTTAATACAACATCAACACTTGACATGTTTTAGTATCTTAGAGGTTTGTTGTAATGTGGAATCTGAAGCCATATCAATTACTTTTCTTACTATGTAACCTTAAAAATCTATTTGTTTATTTTGCACTTTGAATGGGTCTTCTACACATGCATGATTTTGTAATAGCTTGAATTGATCATTTACAAAATATTTGTTCTCTGAATTATACAGATATTCCAAGTTGACACATTTCCTTCTATAATATCAAAGCATCATATTTTAAATATCTCCACTAATTTCATCCAAAGAGTCGTTAAGAGTGAGGAAACTGTGCATGCTCACAATGGAGTATATGTTTTCTAAAATTCTAAATTTTGCTTAAAAGCCCAATTTTTATCATAGGCAACAAATGTTACAAATTGACAGTTTATTGAGAAATGGCTGTTAAAAACTGAAGTCTGATAACCATAGCTTGTCTGTGAGTCTTCGTTCAAGTAAAAATGCTGCTCCATGAAAAAAGTGGTGGTTAATTCAGCTCTCAACTTTAAAAATCAAACAAGCATTTTTCTGTGAAATAATTATTATACTTCAAAATTCAGTGTAGGTGTTTTCCATGTATAACAATAAACCTCTTACGTATTAATGAGTTTGTTTCTTCACAAGGAATTCCAAAATGGTAAGCATTCAAGAGTCAAGATTTAATAAAAGTAATAATTTGCACTGTTTCATGAACATTCTTAATGAAACTTGATATTCTTTCTGTCTTACTTTGAGTGTGTGGCGGTGAACAATATAATGGCTATTGGCAGAGTTTTTGCCCTTGCCTTGCTCTATGTTGAGGTGTTAGAAATTTTACCCAGCATTACTTTTGAGCTATCAGTTCAAATGTCAACACAATAAAAAGGTAATTAGTGCATTACTATTTGTATAAAAATAATTTTGATATTTTAGAATTATTCTTCTCATATTGATATTTGATTATTTTATAATATTGTGTATTGTCTATAGACAACATTTTGAGAACCACTGCTCTAAACTGAGCTTCACCCACTGGGGTTAGAGTTGAATTAAGCTCCCTGGGAGCATATTCACCCATCAGCTGAACAAGCCTATGGTTCTGTTAACAGGAACTATGGCATGATTGATGAGCAAGCAACTATTGACAACATTGTATGCCATGGTTTATACATTTAAGATAAGCTTAGTTTATTAAGTGAAACTATTTTCTGTCAAGTGAAATAAGCCCTATGCCTGTCTGTAAAGTGAAATTTGAGAGTGGAAAACGTACATAGTATGTCTTACATATTGCTATAAATTCAATAATTTACAACCTTATTCCGTTACTGGTTAGGTCTATTTTAGTATTATTCCTGATTTCATTACTTACTAACTGTGGATTTAGGTAAGTTTTGCCTCTTTAGGTCTTAATTTTGTACCTTTAAAGTGGATACCTTGTCACATGTTCTACTACATGGTTATAGATAAGTATATTCTATTTCTAGCTAGAAAATAACTTCGTGCTCAGAGTGCTTACACTGAAGTCAAAAAATTGGAAGAAATATTTCTTTAATCTTGATAAGAAGCCTAATGGAGACACCAGTAGTTGCTGTTAGCATACAATTCAACAAACCTTACCTTCTATTGTATGCTACCTTTGTACTTACCTGCTGTGGGTATAAGAATATATTTAACTTCTGAGTGATTTGTGTAATAATTTCCCTTAGAAGTTAGCAGCATATTCAAGGAAAGACTTTTGTGTCTAATTTTATTTGAAATACGTGTTTCCAGTTTGGTTTTTACTGAGAAAAAAAAATAGTGTCTCTTCCAGAGAACACCAAATGACCTTTAAAAATAAAATGACAGAAGAACTATGTGTGCTCAATGAAATTTGCATACTTTCATATTCAGAAATTAATTCAAGGGAGGACTCTTAATTCTCAAACAACCTTAGTATACTTTAAGAGCCCAGAGATGAAGCATTGGGAAGTGTATTTCAACTAAAATAAGATAAGGAGATTTAAAAAAAATTAACCTTTATAGAATCTAGTAAACTGCCCAAGCTCTTCTCTATTTCTTTTATCTGTTCAAATTTGTTTCATTCTTTAAAGTGCTGGTTTGAATCCTTCCTCTTGTCTGCCATTTATCCTACCTTCTCCAAGCCTCAGGAATTTCATTTTCCTCTGGATACCTACCTTCTGTACCAAATATTTTAACATTTTATTCCATTGCATATTGTCGTTTCATGACTTTTAGTCTTGTTACTTGGATTACAAGTTTCTTTTGGTAAGAAATTATAATGTATAGGTCTTCTATTGTTCACCATTGCTTAACACAGTGATGAGCACATAGTGGGTACGTAGTGAATATTTGTTGCTTGTTTTCAACTCTTTATTATAGAAAACTTGAAAATAGTATAATGAACCCATGAATCTATCACCAGTTTCAACAATTTATCAACTTATGACCAATTTTATCATCTCATCTGTATCCCTACATGGTTCCTATCCGTGGGTTGTTCTGGAGCACATGCCTAAGATCTTATCATTTTATCTGCACCCACTGACCAGTACTGACTGTCCGACACACCCCAGTGAGATGAACCCGGTACCTCAGTTGAAAATGCAGAAATCACTCGTCTTCTGTGTTGCTTACGCTGGGAGCTGGAGCGAATGCAACTTTTAATCAAAGTCACAGCTGACTTTTTTGGTGCAGAAATTCAAAATATGAGCCAAAAATGTATATGAAAATGAAGGGACCCAGAATAGCCAAAATAATTCCAAAGAAGTGTAAAATTGGTAGACATAGTTCAGGATTTCAAACTTTATTAAAATTCAAGAGAGTATGGTACTAGCATGAGAATAGGTATGTACATCAGTGAATATAACTGAGAGTCCAGAAATAAGCCCTTCAATTTTCTCTTAATTGATTTTCAATAAGGGTGCTAAGACCATTCAATAAGGAAAAATAGTATTTTCAATGAATGGTACTGACACAACTAGAAATCCAGATGCAAAAGATTGAAGTTAGACCCCTTCTTCTCACTAATCAAAGATTAACACAAACTAGGTACCTAAACATAAAAGGTAGTACAGATGCTTCTTAATTTACAATGGAGTTGTATTTCAATAAATCCATCATGAGTTGGAAATATCATCAGTTTAAAATGCCTTAAATATATCTTACCTATTAAACATCATGGCTTAGCCTAGTCCACCTTAAATGTGCTCAGGACATTTACATGAGCCTACAGTTGGGCAAAATTATCTAACACAAAGCCTATTTTATAATAAAGTGTTGAATATCACATGCATGTAATGTATTGAATACTGTATTGAAAGTGAAAAACAGAATGATAATACGGGCACTCTGAAATTACGGTTTTTACTGAATGCATATGTGTCAAAAAATGTTAAGTCAAACCATTGGAAGTTAGAGACAGTCTGCACTATAAAACTCAGGAGAAAACAGAGGAGTAAATCTTCATTATTGTGAGTTAATACTTCTTACATATGACACCAAAAGCAAAGCAACAAATTTTAGAAAATACATAAATTGGATGTCATCAAAATTAAAAACTTTTGTGCTGCAAATGATACCATCAGGAAAGTGAAAGAACATTCCACAGAATTAGATAAAATATGGGTAAATTATATATCTACCTGATAAGGAAATTTTAACCAGGATGTATTTTTAAAACTCTTCCAACTCAATGATAGAAAAATAAATAACCCAGTTAAAAATTCAGCAAAGGTTCCAAATAGACATTTCTCAAAAAGATATAAAAATGCCCAATAAGTACGTGAAAATAATCTCAACATCATTAATTATTAGGGAAATGCAAATTTAAACCTTAATGAGATACCATGTCACATTTTGTAGAATGTCTATAATAAAAAACACTGACAGTAACAAATGTTGGTGAGGATGTAGGAAAATTGGGAGCCATCATTCATTCATGGGAATGTAAAATGGTGAAGCCACTTTTGAAAACAGCTTGTCAGTTCCTCAAAACGTTGAATATAGAGCTACATGTGAACTGGCAATTCTACTCCTAAATATATACCCAAGAGAAATACAAAGACATATTCTCAAAATCTTGTACACGAATTTTCAAAGAAGCTTTCTTCATTGTAGCCCCAAAATGGATAACATCCAAATGTCCTGCAAGTGATGAATGGATAAATAAATGTGGTTTATATCCAAAATATAAGACTATTCTACAACAAAAAAGAATGAAGTACTGACACATGCTATGGCATGGATGAACCTTCAAAACATGCTAAGTGAAAAAATCCAGTTACAAAAGAGAACATATATAGTATGATTTCATTTTATATGAAATATCTAGAAGAGATAAAATAGAGACAGAAAAGTGGATTATTCATTGACTAGGTCTGGGGCAGGATATAGAGTAGTGACAAATGACTGCTAATGGGTACCAGGCTTCCTTTTGCAGTGATAAAATGTTCTAAAATTAAGATGCAGTGATGGTTGCACAACTGTGAATATACCATAAATCATTGAATTGTACACTTTAAATGGGTGAATTTTGCGTTATTTAAGTTATATATGTAATTATATCTCCATAAACTGTTAATGACTTTTATATGTAGATTCATATGCAATTAGATCCATTTTTGAATTTTCTATCCTTTTCTATTGATCTGTTTAATCACAAATACTATACTGTTTTAACTGCAGAACTTCATACTATGTCTTAGGGTCTGCTATGCTTAGTTGGTCCTCATTGCATATGTTACTGGCTGGAATGTTTTCTGGCTATTCTGCTTGTTTACTTTTCCATTTGAATTTCATAATCAGTTTGTTGCACTCCAGAACAAACCAAAAAATCCCATTAATGTTATTTTTGTTGGTATTTTATTAAATTTGTTTGTCTTGGGGAGTAAAAAAACAGATATATAAATCTTTTGTTGATTTTAAGTAGCTGATGCATACTGAGTAGCATGTTTTAGCACAATAGAAGGAGGGTGAATTTTGTATACATGTAGCTTCAGGTTTCAGTCTGCTCCGTCATTAAACATGTAAACTTGAACAAGTTGATTATTTTCTCTATACTTGAGTTTTCTCATTTAGAAAGTAAAAGTAATAATACTCAAGATGCTGGTTGTTTGGAGAATTAAAACTTCACAAGTGTATGGGTCTTTTTCTGTTCTTTTTCTTTTTTCTATGATACATTTCCAGTGCTAGAGCAGTGTCTGCTCCATAGTAGAAGCTTAATAAATGAATGAAACATCTATTAAAGTTCTCAGAATATATTGGACAATCAAATGTTAGTGCCTTTTAAAAATCTTTATTTTACGAACAATGCCAGCATCAAATTTATAGTTGTATGTTAAGCAATTTCCTTTGGCTCTTCATATTATTGAAATATTTTGGATAAAAGCTAAGACTGAACATTTTTCTCTGTTGTATCTATTTTATTTATTGTTTTTATTTATTTATGTATTTATTTATTTATATTTATTTTTGAGATGGGGCCTTGCTATGTTGCCCAGACTGGTCTCAATCTCCTAGACTCAAGTGATCCTCCTGTCTCAGCCTCCCAAATCACTGAGTGTTCGGGCTTAAGCCACTGTGCTCGGACTCTCTATGATGTTTACAATGACATTTTGATGTGGTTGAATATGATTTTCTAAAGTTCATGTTTTAATTTCATATTTTCTTTAGTTTTGTACAAATAATAGCACTGTGTAGTTGTATTCCAGAAGCAACTCATGTAAATAGTACATTAAGAGTGGACTCACAGGAATAATGAAAAGGCAGTAAGTCATATCTGTATCATCGACATGCATGATGCATGTTAACACTGTGTGGGATTTGCAGCTGGAAGAAAATGCCCTGAACAGACATTTTTATTACTTTGACTTGTTTATGAGTGAGATCATGTTTGTTATTAAACAGTAAAATTTACATAGTAAATGATTGCAAAACAAACAAACAAATCCAACCCTGAAAAACATTAATACTCTGTGAATTGGTAGCGAGAGTAGAATGAGAAAATGACTAATGCACCTGTGAACAGATTCTCAGCAGTGGTAAAATTAAGTTTTAATTGCCGTCTCTCTCTCTCTCTCTCTCAGTAAATATTCCCTCTCACAAAATGAGTATGATATATATTTAGAACATTCTATATAAAGAGAAAATATAGAATATTTTAAATATATAAAATGTAAAATATTTATTTAGAATAATTTAACATATTTAGAATATTCTAAATAAACAGAGGGAGAATATAGAATATTATATATGTGTATATATAGTGTGTGTGAAAGAGAGACAGATTGTTAAATTACAATAAACACGGTTTATCTTTGTACAGATAAGTGCAGGGTAGAAAAATTCATGTGGATTTATTGATAGAAGCTTTAGCTTCTGACAGTAATTGCTGGAACATCTGGCATCCTTAATAATCCAAGAAGTTTGGGGTACTATGTGTGTATTTATAAAAACAAGATTGTCTTCCTTTAATTAACTGGAACAGTTCTCCTAATGGTGTCATGGAGGAATACCTAAACTAGTTGTAAAAATAACTATTTTTTTTTCTCGAAATGTCAAGGTTGTTTGTACAGCAACCAACACTAATTGGCTTAAAGATAAGCTTCCCTCCTGGCCTTGGCTCTTCTGTTATAAAATATTTCCTCCAAAATTCCCTCTTTTCATCTACATTGTTTTGGGGGGATTATTGTTATAATGGCACATACATATGATGAGATGCAAGTCTCTCTACATAATTGTGGTGTAGTAGAATGTGGAGACTTTGAAATCAAGGAAAAAAATCAAATTTGGTGTTATTATTTATTAACTGAATGACTGGGGCCAATCATTTAATTTCTCTAAACCTCAATTTCTTACTAAGGAATGGTGCAGAAACTTCATTGGTGCATGTAACTTCATTGGTGAATTCTACATAACATTTAAAACAGAATTAATACTAACCCTTCACCAACCCTTTCAAACAATAGAAGAGGAAAGAATACTTCCTAGCTCATTCTCTAAGGCCACTATTATTACCCTGACACCAAACCAGACAAAAACAGCACAAGAAAACGATAAAAAATCTCTTATATAAATGCAAAAATCTTCAACACTATACTAGCAAACCGAATGTAGCAAAATACAAAAAGGATTATATACCAGGGACAAGAAGTATTTATACTATATAAGGTCAGATTAACATAGAAAAATCAATTCATGCAATATGCCCTATTAAAACCCACAGAATGGGGAAAATATTCATAATCTATATGTGCGACAAAGGACTAATATTCATCCAGTGGACTTAGTGTTCTAGTCATTTATTTGCCTGTCCTCAGATAAAAAGTTTCTTATAGCTTGCTTGCAGATTTTGCCTTTCTCATGCTTGTCTTGTGTAATTCCAACAACTATGAAATGCACTATCATCAAATAGCATATAATTCCCTATATGAATGGACCATGACTTGGGGGAATTGATTTTAAGTTTTGTCAACACAGAGTGGCTATCAAAGTACTGAGACTCATTCTGAGCCTTCTTTAGCCTGTTTTACACCAACAATGACCAAGCTGAGAATTATATCAAGAACTCAATCTCTTTTACAATAGCTGCAAAAAAATAAAATACCTAAGAATATACATAATCAAGAAGGTGAAAGACCCCTACAAGAGAACTACAAAACAATGCTGAAATAAATTATAGATGACAAAAACAAATGGAAATATATCCCATGCTCATGGATTGGAAGAATCAATATCATGAAAATGACCATATTGCTTAAATTGATCTACAGATTCAATTCAATTCCTATTAAAATATCAACACCATTTTTCATAGAATTAGAAAAAAAATTCTAAAATTCATATGGAACCAAAAGAGAGTCAGAAGAGCCAAGGCAATCCTACACATAAAGAACAAATCTGGAGGCACCCCATTATCTGACTTCAAATTATATGACAAGGCTGTAGTAACGAAAACTGCATGGTAGTGGTATAAAAGCAGATACATAGATCAATGAAACCGAATAGAGAACCTAGAAGTAAAGCCAAACACTTCCAGCCAACTGACCTTTGACAAAGCATGCAAAAACATAAACTAGGGAAAGAGCACCCTATTCAATAAACGATACTAGGAAAACTGGGTAGCCACATGTAGAAGAATAAATCTCAATCCCTGTCTCTCACCATATACAAAATTCAGCTCAGGATAGATGAAAAGCTTAAATCTAAAACCTGGACCATAAAAACCCTAGAAGAAAATCTAGGAAAAACCCTTCTAGACACAGGCAAAGACTTCATGATCAAGAACCTCAAAGCAAATGCAACAAAAATAAAAATAAATAAATAGAACCTAATTAAGCTAAAACACTTTTGCACAGCAAATAATAATCATCATCAGAAAACCCACAGAATGGGGAAAAATATAATCTATACATGCGACAAAGGACTAATATTCATAATCTGCAAATAACTCAAGCAAATCAGCATGATAGAAACCATCCCATCAAAAAGTGGGCAAATGATATGAATAGGCATTTCTCAAAAGAAGATATACAAATGGCCAACAAACATAGGAAAAAATGCTCAGCATCACTAACCATCAGGGAAATGCAAATTAAAACCACAGTAAGATACTTCATACAATTCATTAATGTATCCAAAAACTACTTCTACCCCCTACATCTATCAAAATAATAAAATAAATTAATAAATGAGGAATGATGGTTTGGATCATAAAGGGCATGTTCATCTGTGGGACTGGCAAAGCGAAAAAAATAACATGAAGTCAATAATAAACAAGTTACAATTAGAAACTGCAACCTTATACCCAAATGCAAAAATGAGGGTTAGAGTAGTTATGCATATATTTTCCTTCCTTTATTATGATGATATACATGTACATATTGATGAATCTTTCCATCTCTCTTTCCCTAATATTTAATATAAGGTGTATTGGTACATGTGAATCTTATAATCAACCTTTAATAATATCAGCCTCATCCACTTTAAGTAGCAAAATATCAAAAAGGGATTGTAATTGTATTGGAAGATCAATAAGCATTACTTCAAGATGAAAACAGTGACTTATAGGATTTGGGATCTTCCCTTCTTTGGAAAATAATGAATGTATCTTATAGAAGGGACAGCTACATTAGGTAGGTGGAAACATGTTGTTTCTGTTTCAGTTTGTCAGTTTAAATGTGACTGAAGGATGTGTGTCAACACAGAATGGCTATCAAGGCAATGAGACTCATTCTGAGCCTTCTTTTTCCTGTTTGTTTATCATAAGGGGTACTACTGACCTGTGAAATGGAAGAAAGTCACGCTTTGGAGATGAAGACAAAGTCATCGCATCTGATTTTGTTTCTGTCCACGTAGCAGGATAAAGCCCTACTTGCTCATGTCCTTTCCAAAGATGCGAATAAATGCAGCGCATCTAAGCCTTCTCCAGGACCTGAAGTCCAGCCTTCCAGTCAATAGCTATTTTCTTCTGTGCTTCAACACTTGCCAGCACTTGGAACCACATATGCCTTGGCCAACCCAAGGGAGAATGGGGCTGCTGCTATGTGGAGTGAAAGCCCTCCGGTTTGTAGGTTTAATGGGACTTGTTACAAAAGAGTTTTCAGATAGCTGTATCCATTTAGGAAATTAAGTTCAGTGTGCTCTTCAGCTACCAGTGACGTGGTCCCTGATTCCTTATTTGCCTGTCTTTGGGGAGCACAGATTTGGTTAAACAGCTGGAAAAAAAGAAGGCAGGTACAATTAACAAGTAGCTGGCATATAGCAGGCAGCTGTGGTACAAAAATACAGTAAGATACAGACCAGTATTCTGTTTTCTCTCTTCATTTTCACCCTGTAATCCTCCTCATCAGATCCCATGGATGGGAGCTTTTATCACTTCAAGGAGTGCAAAATCAGAAATGAAAGGAAAAAATTAATGATTATAAAAGAAGCTAATAAAATAAAAATTAATAGTCCAGAAAAGATTTGAGGGGAGGTGGAATCTAGCAGAACCAATTTTTTCTTTGTCCTTCAAATACATAAAAGTCCTCTGAGATGGGATTAGAAGAAAATTTAAGGAAACAGTTTGATGCCGGCACATGTATGCATATTGGGGTAGAGGGTGGGGGCTGTGCCATCCTCTTCCTCAGGCCTAACATAAAGAATAATAAAATAATGTGTGGATCTGAGAGTAAAGAGGACAAGTGCCCTGCTGCTGTCTTGTTTGCCTTGAAAGAGCAAATCTCAAGGAGTGCTTCCTTTTCCTCAGTGGTAGAATAAGGCCATGCTGCCTCAGGGCTTAGGCGTGGTCCAAGTGAGCCTCAGAGAGCCCACACCCTCACCTGGCCAATTAAACAGCTTAACACTTTTCTTGTGAGGCTATTTGGATACGGCATTGATTACTGAAAGATGGAAAGGGTTCCATGAAGTGGCCGATTGGGTGGCGTGGATGGTGAGCTGGCAGCCAGGTGGTGGGTGCTGCCTCCTTGTGGATTGCTGAGAGGGGAAATTCAATACTGAGAAGTGGGCAGGACTCCCCATTCATTTCCCACCACTGAATACAGCTGAGAATCAGCTTTGGGGAGAAATCCCTATAACTGAGTTTCAAACTTAAATGATGAGAAAATACTTTGAATGGTCTACTTACAAGTGACTCGATTAGATGGAAATTCAAAACAGAAACCAAGTCCTTGTATAGGGAAACAAAATTAAATATCTGCACACCTAATATATCAGCAAATATATGGTGTGGTTATAATAGCATTCTGTTTCAATTATTCTAATGACCCTCCTTTTGTTTTAGTGAGAGATGGGAGAAAGTGCTATTTTTACTTTTAGCAAATGCAAACGTTATCTCAGCACTGGTGGGATTGAAGGGGGGTTGGCGTTAAGTCTCTTGAATAGAGTTTCTCAAAATACTAGCATAGCATGCAATTCTAATAAGTAATACAACTATTTTAAAAGAGGTTTTGTAATTGGGCTTTAAAAATTGTTTCATATATTTTAAAACACATATTACTATTCAACAGAGATTTTTTTACTTCACAATTGACTTACGTCTTCAATTTGTCGAATAATAAGCTGATAAAAATGCTAACAATCATACGGCTACTATATATTATCTATATATTAGTTAACTTTAAGACAAGAAAGTTGCTTTCTCTAAAAAATACATATACATCATATATATTATTATTATCCTTACTATTCCCATTATCAATATTTTCATGATCTTCCTTCCCAGCTCAGGTGATTTGAAAGTAAAAATTATTTCTTTGAAAATAACTTTTTTATGAGAAAACATATGGAGAATTTAATAAAATAAAACAAAACTAGCATTTTCCTAAGGAATTTGTAGAGCAGAAGCTTCCCTTCAAATGCTGTTTTCACAAATGACTGAAAAGTAGTTGGTGTTCTCCAGCTTCTATTTTATCTTAAACAAAGTAAGACAAACGCTTTATCACATTATTTTCACTTGTTTTCTCACTGTAAGAACATTTTATTAGAGTTTCTTCTTCTGACGAATATGTGATTTTAGAATGGCTACGGAAGCCCAGAATCCCTCATTATTATTTGTCTGTAAACTGTTAACTAAAAAGAGTTTCTTGAAGTGAGCATCACACAGCAACCTCCTGGAGAGAGGAAAGTTTGCCCAGAAAGCAACCTGTGGTTTTTAGAAACCAAGTCTGCACCTACAATGTAAATTCAACCTGTCATTCCAAAATTACAGTCCCTTGAGACCGTAATTTACAAGGAAAAATGTTTTACTTTAACTCACATTAAAACCTCCTTCTATGACAGAAAGATAATTATAATAATGAACAACATCCCATCTCTGCCCTTCAGTCGTTTCAGTAGAACATGTAAGCGTATGCGCTACACTAGCTCTTGATCAGTCTGCCTACAGATGAGGTTCTTTTCCATTTTTCAGTCACTTAGAGACATAAATTGCACATAATACTTGGTACAGATGAAGAAGATAAGCTGTATTGGATCCATTTTTAACCACAACGGAAGGTTACTTATAAACTGGTGGCTCATGAGGGAGAATAAATGATCTTTATTAAAATGAAGGGAATTGCATACTTCTAAATCTTAAATAATTCCAACGTTGCGGAAAGCAATATAATCCCTTAGCAAATCTTGATAGATTATTTATGCTTTGGAATAGAGTCATCCATGTGTACGACCATCCTTGATTAATAATGAATGTATATTCTGGATGATCATAGCACAGTATTGTGTTACATAGCCGGCACCAATCGTTTGGAATAGAAGCAGCAAATGTGGCTACTACTCTGTAATCAAAATAGAACAGCAAATAATGGCTCATCGAAGGAAAGTGTACAATATAATCGTGACTCTATATATTGGCCTTATATAATGAAACACAGAAAAAGCCAGTCTAGATTCTGCTGATTGGTTTTAAGATAACCTTATTGTCATCCCCTTAAAGAGATGACCATGTTAGGTAGGTTTTAAAGGGGGCAAATGGACACAAGAAAATGAGGAATTTAACTCAACAAAATCAGGGTAATCATGAGTTGATATTTCGAACCTGTTCAGACTGCATTCCTCTCCTTTTTGTTCTCTTCAAGAATGCTGCCCAGGCTCTCTGACACCTTGCATCTTTTTATCAATGGTTATTGCAGAGGACATATTAAGCTGACCTCAGAGTTTGGGTTTGGATTTATCTTATCTTCTGTTCACCATAGACACTTCATATGTAATAGACAACATCATCTGTAATACCTTGTCTGACCTTCTCTGAAGGTTTTTTGTGGCTGAGGTATGTTCAGATAATCAGAGCTGGAATTCCCTGTATTTACTCTGACCATTCCCTGTATTTACTCTGCATGATCTCTACAACCTTAGTGTATCCCTATCTATGAATGTAGGTCACGTGCAGAGGAGTGCAGGCACCTACCCTGGTATTCCTTATGCAAGAACTCAGTTGCACCTTGATGTGAAAGAAAGCATTCACATAAGCCAGGCCTAATGGCCTGTGCCTGTAGTTCCAGCTACTTGGAAGGCTGAGGGAAGAGGACTCCCTGAGTCCAGAGGTTTGAGGCCAACCTGAGCCTACTGAAAAATTCTGTCTCTTAAAAGACAGAGAGAGAGAAATGGAGAGACAGAGAGGTCACTTATGCATTAATAATATTAAAGGACCACAAGTTCTGTAGAAAGATGAGAAAAAAACACACTGAACTTCAGGAAAATGTTGAATCTTTGAGTTCTCTCTTTCTATCTTCCCTCACAATGTCCCTGCAACTATTGTAAGTGGATTTTGTTATTGTGATGATGAAATGAAATGGAAGTAAAAGTAGATTGCTAACGTTGTTTCTATATGAACGAGGCTAAACAAATATTATCCGTTACAAAATTTATTCCTTAGAGCTAATCATGCGATATGAAATGGCTTTATAATGGTTTTGTATTCCAAACCTCTAAAGTTAGAATAGTTTCTGCTTTTACCAACTTAACCTTCCAATTAGGTGGCATATCTGACTCGATTTGAGAAATCTTTATAAGGAAGTTGAATAAAAAATTTGTTGAGAAGTGAAAAATATAACTTTCTCTTTGATTCCCCAAATAAGTTTTGGAGATGCAATAGAAAGTAAGAAAAGAGCCCAGTGCAGGAGTCACTGAAGGCTTAGTCTCTCCCACAAACCTTCATTTTCTCTCTGTGTTGTCTTCCATTCACAGGAGTCTGGAAGAGGATCTATGCTTTCCTCCACACCTTTCTGACTCACTGAGTGTCTATATCCTCAGAAAAAATGTGTCTCAACCATTTGTTGCTCCCTCTGCACTTCTCTTCACACACTATTTCAGACAATAATAACGCTTTATAAATGCTTTTTGATGATAATGCTTTGTAAGTGGTACAATGGATTAGGAGTAAAGAGATATGACTTCTAATATCTTCCTCTGATTCATTTCTTTTGGAAATAGAATTTTCATGTATCAATTTTGTGTAAGAAGTGGGGGGTAAAACTTTATTTTAATGCAGTTGCATATGTGTGTGAGTGTGTGTGTACGTGTTTGTGCATGTTTAAAACGTGCATCACATTTTCAGTGCCAAAATGTCCAAGCATTATTTACTTTAATGATGTGATTTTAAGGGGACTGGTGTTACATATAAAAACCAGATGTGGCCGGGCATGGTGGCTCACACCTGTAATCCCAGCACTTTGGGAGGCTGAGGCAGGTGGATCACGAGGTCAGGACATCGAGACCATCCTGGTGAACACTGTGAAACCCCATCTCTACTAAAAATGCAAAAAAAATTAGCCGGGCGTGGTGGCGGGCACCTGTAGTCCCAGCTACTTGGGAGGCTGATGCAGGAGAATGCATGTGAACCTGGGAGGCGGAGCTTGTAGTGAGCCGAGACTGCGCCACTGCACTCCAGCCTGGGTGACAGAGCGAGACTCCATCTCAAACAAACAAACAAACAGAAGAAAAAACAGATATTTTGTTGTTACCCAGATATTTGAATTTTTATCTTTTTTATTTCTTTTAAAGTTTTATTTTTTCACACATAGAAAGAGGTCCTATAATCTCCCATATTTAAAATGCATCTTCTGTTAATAGAAATTTGCAAAGTATAGAAAAAACTGGCCTTACAACCAATTTTCAAATGAAGTTAAACTTAATTTTTCCATTCTTAAAAGAGAGCATGGTGTCTATGGATAAGTGAGGTTTGCTTGCAGCTTCAGACCCATGGTCTGTCTAGCCATTTTCCATGAAAGTGCAGTCTTGAGAGGATCAAGAAAGGCTGCCTGACTACTAGAGACATTGCCATGACAGAGGCAGTAACCTCTCTATGCCTCTGTTTCCTCCTCTGTACAATGAAGATAATGTTTACTTTCAAAATTTATTGTGAAGATGAGTTGAGCTAATACGGTAAGCAATCTTGCTTGACATTATCAAACATTCATTAACATTAAATGTAGATACCACACTCAACATTCCAGTTGTGTTCTGAACATTCTTCTTTTAGCAACCAATTTCAATACTTTCATCTGTGAATCCACATAAACCTTTTGGAATGGTATCTGTTTTCCCTAGTACCACTGGTAAAGGAATGAGTGCCTCAGTTTTACGACTCTCCATTATTTGTAGGACTTTCCAAAAACCCAGTATCTCCTCTTGTTCTTACTACTCTAGAATATGGCAAACTGCCTACTTTGGCATTTCCTAAGTATCCATTCAGTGGACCTAGTGTTCTAGTCATTTCTTTGCCTGTCCTCAGATAAAAAGTTTCTTACAGATTGCTCACAGATTTTCCCTTTCTCATTCTTGTCTTGTGTCATTCCAACAACTATGAAATGCACCATCAGCAAATAGCATATAATTCCATATATGAATGGACCATGACTTGGGGGAATTGATTTTAAGTTTTGTCAAAATGCAAAAAGATCTCCATGAGCAACTTTTGAAAAACATAGCAATGAAGACCCAGCTCTAACCTCAAGAGACTGGAATTTAATGGTACTCCTTTTTCTTACAAAATATCCAAAGGTCTTTCAGAACCACACAATAAATGTCTGGGAAGGCCAGTACATTAAAAAGCATAATAAGTGAGTTTCTTTCCTCTCCTTCCTTTAATGTACAGCTAAGGTGCTTTGTCAGTTGATTAAATCTCTAACGTCTGCTGCACTTAGTGCCACCCAGACAGAACATTGTAAAAACCTTCCTAGAAATTTTCCAGACGAGACTGGCTTTATTTCTAGGGTTTTCTCAAATGCACAGATCAAAGTTTTGGATTTTTTTTTTTCTTTTTGAATACAAATCAGTAGAGTTTTTGGCTATGAAAAAGCCATCTATGTCATATAAAGTAGCAACAAATCAAAGGAGATGATGTCTGCAACCAGGTAATTGATGAGAAAATGGGTCTTTATGAACATTCGTCAGTGTACCGTACTACAGTTGCACTTTCCAATGTTTGTATCACATCATAGCCACAGTATCTGTTAGCCACTTATTTTATGTTTATGGAGTTTATATCTATGTAATATGTTTTGTAAAACATGGGAAAGCATTTCACTACATTTTAACTTGAGCACATTAGGGGCTAAGTATTAATGGGCAGAAACTCAAGTGAGTTGAGATTTTTTTGACCATTCACTCTTTTTTATTTAAAAACACTATAAAACTTATTTTAAAGGAATCCTGAATAGGTATAGCCTCTAAAGAACTTCCACCATTGCAGAGGATATAGAACATCTATTGAAAGTAAGACACAAAATAAAAGATGTAAGTGCCAAAAGAAAGAGCTACCCAAATTGTAGGGAAATTCAGAGTAGGGAGAAATTATAGGAAACTTCACTGACAAGGAAATGCTGGAAGACTCAGTGAGGAGAGATGGAGCCATGACGTGGATATGTGGAGTCAGATGAAGGACACTGAAAGCACCAGAATAGTGTAATCAAAGGTAAAGATAACCTGTCATTTTATTTGAGAAGAAAGCAGGCAGTAATGGTCACCACGTTGTTGGGGGTCTTGAATGTCAGAGGAAAAAGTTTAAACATAACTCTCTAGTCAGTGGAAAGCCATTGAAGACCTTTGATGAAAACATTGGTGTGAAAAGATTGATAATTAATCTAGTCATGCTATTTAAAAAATATTGAATAAGCAATGGAGAAAAGGAGAACTTTAGGAGAAGTGAAGAAAGGAATGGTATCTTTGGTATTTTTTTTTGTTGAGTATTTATGCTTCCTGCTTTGGTATTATCTCATTTACTATGTTACACTTAAAATATTCTTATTGCATGGGAAATTGAGGATCAGCACAGTTTTGTACATAAGGAAATTAAGGTTAAAAATTAAGAAGTAATTCGACAATGTGTGAAGCTTTGTGTTATGTTAGAAACAGCAAATTTCAAAGTCTTACAAAAGTATGTTCAGATCCTTGCTTTGCCTAGCTAACTAGCTTGGTGAAATTGTGGAATTTCTAAGAACATTAGTGACTCTCCAACCTGAAAAAAAGCTACCTTATGGGACTGATGTGGAGATTAAATGAGAGAACAGGAATGAAAGCCACTGATACAATTTAAATTTAACTTGTATCAGTGGCTTTAATTCGTCAAATAATTACTTGTTCAAGTTCACACAACTAGAGTGGAGTCAGAAGTCAGACCTACATCTTTTGCTGTTAAACCAGGCTCCCTTTGTATTTCACCACTCTGTCTGGTGAAGGCCTAGAGGATCAGAAATGAGGATGTGGAGCTTGGCAGGGGTAGTTGCAAAGAGGAAGAGAGGAAAGACACAATTGATATTAGACAGATAGGATTGCAAGGAATTGGCAAGTGACCCAATTAGTATTGGCAGCTGACCCAATTGGTATTGGAATGTGCCTTTTGCATGGACTTTTGTAGAGACTATGTTCTAGAACGTGTAATGGACACATTGATGATGCCAAAACCGTGCTGGCATAATGTGATCACTGTGCATTCACATCAAATGTTCAATGATGGACACAGGCCAAGGGAGTTGTTAGGTTGTTTCTAGTTTAGTCTTCAGTGTTGCTTTTATGTAACTGAAAATTTATATCTTGTTTGTGACAAAATATAACTTTGAAAAAGGCATTTTTCAGATAATAGGGCGATTCCTTTCCTTCAGATTCTTCACTACTAGAAATCTGCAGAGTCTACTCTGCTCCATATGAAAGTCAGATGAAGGAAAGTGAGTTTTCCCAAACAATATATTTGACACTGACTACGTTAAAACCGGAATGAAAAACTGGTATTAAATATGAATAAAATAGAAAAATCGATAATACACTGGCTTGTGATGTCAAGGACAGCCACCCTCTTTCACCCCATTCTACCCACTTTTGAAGCACAAAACTGCTCATATTGCAGGAAATGATCTTTGTACATCAAATCCATAAATTGTTCAATCGCATTTTCTTTGCTTTTAGAGTCAAGTTGCAGCATATTATATGCGGTAATTTGGTGTACTTGGGAGAAATGTCAGCTTTCTCCACCTGTGTCCACTCCATTACACAAGCAATGCTGCTCTCACTGCACCAAGGAAAATAATTTATCACATTTCCCACCTCCAAGGTGGCTGGTGAAGGCGTCAGTTGTACTGTGAAGGTTGACAGGGGCCAGTAGGTCTAGGAGAAGGGGCAGGAAGGGCTAAGATCCTTCTCTCCTTCACATGGGTGCCTTCAAAGGGAGAAGCCAGCCCAGCTGTTAAGAGAGATTGTTTGCGGGCGGGGCGCGGTGTCTCACGCCTGTAATCCCAGCACGTGGAAAGGCTGAGGCAGGCGGATCACGAGGTCACAAGGTCACGAGGTCAGGAGATCAAGACCATCCTGGCTAACACGATGAAACCCCATCTCTACTAAAGATACAAAAAATTAGCTGGACGTGGTGGCGGGGGCCTGTAGTCCCAGCTACTCAGGAGGCTGAGGCAGGAGAATGGCGTGAACCCGGGAGGCGGAGTTTGCAGTGAGCCGAGATCGTGCCACTGCACTCCAGCCTGGGCCACAGAGCCAGACTCCGTCTCAAAACAAACAAAAAAAGAGCTTGTTCGTCTACTGCATATTTATACTCTAAGTTTATTCAGAAATAAAGAAAGACATAGGGAGGGAGGAAGAATGGAAAGGAAGAAAGAAAAGAAGGAAGGAGGAAGAAGGAAAGAAGTAAAAAAAGAGGAAAGATAGAAGACAATCTGAAGGAAGGAGCAATCTGACTGCAAACTGGCATTCCACTGCAACCTTGACTAATGAAGTTGTCAATTTGCTACTTAATTTACTACCCTGAGATCGATTTATCCATCTGTGAAATGGATAAATAAAATAGCTTTATTTAAGATTCCTCAAAGGATGTTTCGATCATGTTAACAATGACTGACATTTTGGATAGCATCCTTTCTTGAGAAAAACAAAGTGCCAATGACATATTCTTCATAGACTATAAATTATCCCAGGAATGTAGATATTATATCAACTTTTCTCATCATCATCCAAACTCTTCTTTCATGAGAGGACCTCTATTTGATGGCATTTTAAAATTAAATTTCCAGCTGGGCACAGTGGCTCATGCCTGTAATCCCAGCACTTTGGGAGGCCAAGGTGAGTGGATCACTTGAGGTCAGGAATTCGAGACCAGCCTGGTCAACATGGTGAAATCCCATCTCTACTAAAAATACAAAAATTAGTTGAGCGTGGTGATGCGTGCCTGTAATCCCAGGTACTTGGGAGGCTGAGGCAAGAGAATCACTTGAATCCAGGAGACAGAGGTTGCAGTGAGCTGAGATTGTACCACTGCACTCCAGCCTGGGCAACAGAGTGAGACTCCATCTCAAAAATAAAATAAAATAAAAAGAAAGTTAAATTTCCAAAGCAAAGAAAAAAGTCCATGTGATTATTTCTATTTTAATAACAGGGACACATTTAAATTGTTTTCAAATATGAGACAAGTGAAAATTCCATTTAGTCTTGAAAAATTGGCAGTCTTTACAAATGTACCCAGCATCCCTACCCTTCCCAAGTGACGCAAAGAGAATGCCACAAATCTAATATCTCCCTTCCATAGGAACAGTTTCTTTAAAAAATTGGTAAAAACAGTACATTTAACTAACTCTACCTGCATTATTTTTAGTAGGCTCGTTTCTTATCAGTAGGCTGTTTTGTTTTCAGGTAGAACCAGAGATTTCAGAATATTTAATTTTTGTGTTTTCTTTATGATAGACTTATAATTTGCATTGCTTTGGTCTGACCAAATAACTCTACAATGCAGAGTTTATTTGCTTCTTAAGTATTGACTAGTATACTTTAAATTGCATGCTCTTATAATAAGTTATATGACCCATGCTGTGTGTGCATGTTGCATGTGCATATGTGTTTTTAAAATCAAGGTCCCTTCATGTTTTGTTTCTACATGATGCCTCAATTAAATGGGATAAGTTGACTAAAACTATTGAAAATCAGAGATATTTTTAAACAAATAAGACATTGAAACTTGTAAGTGATTTACGTTTATAGATTATCCAGTACAAACATGAACCTTTACGTAATTTTTCTGTTTTATAAGAAATAATTTCCACATTAGAAAGTCCCCTTTAAAAAAGACTTTCAAAATAGAAAAATCTAGAAATTTAGGCACTTAGCAAAATAGAGAAGTGCTTCCTGAAATTCAAAGAAAGAATTAGAAACATTTTCGTAGACTTTGTACACAGTACTGATTACCATGGTCATATCAATTCAAGGTTATTTAATGGTAAACAACATGAAAAATTGACACAATTCAATAAAAAATTATAAACAATTCCAGAGATACTCTGGCACTCTTTAGTGAAGTCCTATTATAATCTGTTTGACTTTGTTTTAACCTTCTACAGAATAACTGTAAGCATCTGTGTACCTATGTCTGAGGGTAGCTTTTGATGACTGATCTTAACAAAAGATTATGAAATCTCCTAAATTCTGTGATTATAAAAATGCTCCTCAATTCTGTTTAGATATGAATGAGGAAAAGGTAAAGGGCCAGTGCTATCATAATCATGACATCATGGCAATAAGTTTTAATGTTAATTAATTTATTCATTTAATTAGTTCATCAATTTATTTATTAAATGTTGAGTACCTAGCAGGTAGTAAGTACCTTCTAAATACTAAATATTTAAATATTAATATGGCACTTTGCATAATCTTCAGAGGCTGGTCTAGTGGACGTAAAGAATGTATGAAAAGTAACATAGATGATAAATGCCAAAAGAGAGATCTATCTGTACAAGGAGCCATGCAAACACAAAGAATGAATGGAGTTTGGCATGGGAGGAAGAGAGAAGGGGAGGACATGGCAGGATTTCCAGAGGAGATGTCATTTAATCTGGATCTTCCTTTTTCTGTTTAATAAAAGAAGAATAAAGGGCACTTAGAGAGACAAGCTAATCTGAACAAAGTCATGGCATACCAATTTTTAGGTACAGCAAATATTTTGATATTACCAGAATAGATCAGATTAAGGAATATCAAGAAAAATAAGTTGGTTAGGGCTGGACTATGATGTGATATATTTTGTGCTGCACTGAGGAATATGTTTTTGCTCATATGGGCAATCAGAACCTATTAAGTATTTCAAACAGAAAATAAACATTGATGCATATGTATTTTAGAAAAGTAAAAAGAGTATATGTGTGGATTGAAAGTGAAAGACCTGGAAGCAGGAAATCTAGTCCAGAGAGACAAGTTCAGGTGGGTGATAGTGAGAGCCCAAGTTAGACACCATTGTGTTAATAGAAAGAAGGTAAGTTGTAGGGATTTCTTGGTGATCAACTGAACATGGTTGGGAAGAAGAGAGGCAGCCATAGACAATTGTAGTTTCTAATATCATAGGGATACAAAGGTTTTCATAAGTAAAGCCTATCATTTTTGTCCAAGAAAGTTATACGAGTAACTGAAAGAAAAATTGACTACTAAATTTTTTTGGTATGAAAGTAATTCAAGAAAAGAAGACGTTATTTATATTTTCATTTTAACCCATATTTATTTGGCCAAAATCTCTTTCAAAACAACTGAAACACAAAAGTTCATCCTTCTTTAAAGAGTTCCAACTTTCAGAGTAATATAGAGTTTGAGTCTAGAATGGTGATGATGTTGTTGATATTGGAGACAGTCATTTTAATATTATGGTACCAGCTCAAATAAAAGGCCAAATATACTGCTAAGTATCAGAGTTTTGAAAGAATGAGTCTCTAAGATAATAAAATTGAAAATATAGCTGATAACATACTGTAAATTAAGAATTAGAAACCAGGAAGAATGAATGTGGTGAAACTCCACCATTACACTTTATAATGCACAAGATGGTGCATATTGGAGTGTTTGATGAATGCCATAATATGAGTAAACTTGAAAAAGTGTTTTTTAGGAACAAGGATCTCACTGTTACCTAGGCTAGAGTGCAGTGATGTGATCATAGCTCACTACAGCCTGAAACTCGGGGGCACAAGCAATCCTCTAGCCTTAATCTCTTGAGTATCTGGAACTACAGGTGCATGCCTCTGTGCCAGTTAAGTTTTTAAATATTTTTAAAGATGGGGGTCTTGCCATAGTGCCTAGGCTGGTCTAGAACATCTGGTCTCAAGTGATCCTCCCATTTCAGCTTCCCAGAGCACAGGGATTACAGGTGTAATCACCATGCCTGGCCTGAGAAAACTCTAATTCAGAATTAAAACTTTATTCAATATTCTTAAAAATCCATACTCAGTAGAAATCTTATAAATGTTGTATCAATCCCCAAACTAGTACCTCTGGCCAAGTTTCTATTTTCCTAACTCTTCAATTAGTACCATCTTTCTGTAAGCTCCATCTTATCCCAGTTTCTATCATGAGCCCATCATGGGTGAGGTATTATTACCATCTCAGCCTTTTTATCTCCATTCTGGGGAGGGTTAGCACAACCACAGTATTTAAGCCAGCGACATGTGAGCCTGGAGCCATCTCAGATTAGTCCCTTCAGCTGTGGACTAGATTCAGATTCAGAATCTAGTGCCTCGGCAATGATTACTTGTGTTGCTCCCAGAATTGCAACTCTTCCTGCTCTTTAAGACTTATTCTCAGAAGTGAGCTTCTCATCTAGGTCCCTGTGTTCTTGTCATTCTCTCTTCTGGACTGCAGTGCTCATTCCCAGAACATGGAGCTGTGTCCCTGAACTCTATTTGGTGCCTGGAATTCCCTGTGTCTAGACACCTGGGCAATGACCAGCAGCTCTTGCCCCAAGATCACGTGGGCTCTGTCCATCTACTAGGACCCTTAACCCCCTACTAAGTGCCAAGTGCTTTTTTGAATTGTCCTCAATATGTTGGCACTCTCCCTTCTTCATGCCCTGCCACCCCAGGACTCCACATTGTTAACCTTCATGCCAGGTACAATCTTCATCCTTTGACTTGTTCCAGTTGATCAGGGATTTGCGCCAGTCCTGGTCCTGATTCCCTTACCCTCTTTACTTTCCTTGGTTTGCTATGTGCAGACGTCATGCTTTATCCTATAGCCAAAAAGAAAATGAGCAAGTACAAAAGAAAGGAGAGAGAGTGAGAATGAGAGCGAGAGTGAGAGCGAGAGAGAGAGAGAGGAGAGAGAGAGGAGATGGCTTTTAATAAGTTTAAGCATATAATCTACTCTTCTTAATCCCACCCCACAGGACTAGGCCTGCAGTGACAGATTGCCAGGACACCCTCCTCTGACAAAATTGACCTTTTTTCATAGTCCAGGATGCAGTGGAATTATGGGGCTGTGCATGGAGCTTTTGTGGGCCCGGCTGCCACTCTTATCAAATGTGACAGGAAGCTCTGGCCCCTCATCCATGGCAAGGTGAGGCATGTGGGCAGCAGTTGCTCCATAGAAACGTACTGGGAAGCTACCTCCTACTTATAATCCTGGTTTTGCTTTATGGGGAACAGGTCTTTTCCATTTTAATCTACTTACACTTCTTCGAATGTTATTCAGGCCCAGTAAGGAGAAACAGCAACATGGAAGTTGGTAGTGAGAATAGATGAAGCCCACTTATCTCTCAAATAAGGAGACAAGGACTTGATAGCTAAAAATTGATATACTTAGTTGGCAAAAAGATAGTACATGTAAGTCTTGATCTTCTCTTAAATATATAAAGATAAGTAGGAGTCCTTGGAGAACATTTTGCATTCTTCTTCCTTCTTCAATTAACAGATAAATATATGTGACCCATCTGCTAACAATGTTTTCCTGGGTTAATTCTTATCTAAATGTGAAAAATTGTAATTATCAACAAAGCTGAAGGTCCCATTCATTGTTTTTAAATTACTTTTTAATTATATAATAAAACATGAATATATTATCTGTGTAAAAATTAAAATATTATACCTAAGGCTAAAGTGCTATCTGATCATCTCTATCCCATTTACTTTTGAAACTGTAAATTTATTTTTTGAGGTTAAGTATGTTTCCTCTTTACAATTATTGCTTAGTGCATCCATTTGGTATTTTACAAAAAATGTTTCTTAAGGACCTCTGGAAAGTTAAATATCCTTCAAGATTTTAAGTTTGCTATAGGTGACTCAATTTTGTTTTGTGATCCTGATAACTTGCTTATATGCAGCTCTGTGGGGAAAATGTCAGAAAGACAGAGGAAGAGGAGGTGACAGCCCACAGATGCATGTTGTATTTGGATTTCTTGTATTTGGATTTCTCTCTAGAAGCAAAGAAATTTGTGGTGGTAGTGCCTTTGCTAAGAAAAGTACACAGAGCCATTCAGTTGACAAAAATCTCAAGTTGACTATTGTATTAGTTTTCTAGGACTGCCTTGACGAAATACCACAAACTGGGTGACTTAAAATAACAGAAATATAATCTACTGTCTGGAGGCTAGAAGCCAAAATCAAGGTTTTGGCAGGACTGTTCTCCCTCTGAAGCCTGGAGGCCAATCTTTTCTAGTCTCTTTCTAGCTTCCAGTGTTTATTGGTATCTTTGGTCTTCCTTGGCTTGTTGCATTACTCCAATCCCCCATCTTCACATGAGTCTCTTCCCCCGGTGTCTCTTCACATCGTTTTCTCTCTGGGCATGTTTGTGTCTGTGTCCAAATTTCCTCTTTTGACAAGGACATTAGTTATATTGAATTAGGGCCCATCCTAATGACCTCATCTTAGCTTGATCATACCTGCAACGACCTATTTCCAAATAAGGCCACATTCTGAAGTACTTGGAGTTAGGACTTCAACATATCTTTTGGGAGTACACAATGCAACACATAACAAGTAGAAAAACAAAAACAAATAAATCAGTTGGTTATAAAAATAAAGTACTTTTATCTAACAAGAGAACCTCAGAGAAAGCCGGCCTTTAATTAAATAATAAAGGATTCTTTTCCAAAGGAGGGAAGCAATTCTGTTAAATCTGCATGAAATTAATTACGATTTTTAACGGGATTCTGATCTCTTGAAATTCATATTAAGCATTAAGTGATTGATACCTCAAAAGATTTAATGTTATGGAAAATAGAAAACCATTAAACTACATTATACTATAAAATCCTTGTGAAGAATTACTATTCCATTACTCGGGTAAGAGTAACTTGTGAAGAGCTCAAATAAGTCTTTGCTAAAATGAATGTTGGCATTTGTTTTCTTCTGAAAAACTAAACTTAAAGGATGATATATTTTTATTTCAGAAGTTTATAGTAAATTATTAAATACATAATTTAGTCTGTGAATTGGTTTCTGAAAAATTTGTGTTTCAGCACAAACTAGACAACAAGGTGAATGCACAGATAGAAGCCTGACAGATGTGAATGATGGATTCTTTGCATTGTCAATAAGTCCATTCCATCTTCTAGAGATATGGCACAGTACTCAGTTGTAAATGGCTAACTTCTACTTTACATTTGGGTGTTGAGTTTACTATGAAGAAATCCTGACTGGCACACCAGAATTTGTTCTGGGTCCCATCAGTTTCCCAAGTTGTGTTTTTTGTTTGTTTGTTTGTTTTAGCAATGCTTTGTCTAGACTACCTGTCCAAGGAGCCTGGTCACTTTGAACACACTAACTGATACTATACTGGCCTCTAGTTTACAAAAAACAGATTGCAAATATGTTCTCTGTTCACAACATGTGGGGTTTTCACACTGCCAAACCCCATGCCTAAATACAGAACTAAGTCAATTCTATCCTACATGTCCTGTAGGGTATGTAGCTTTCATTATGTCAAGTCATCCTTACTGGCCAAATCTGGAATTGTGTCCCACCTTTCTTAAATTCTTGCTCTCTTCTACCTCTTGTATTTATTTTTGGTTACCTGGCCCATGCCCTTAATCCTTCTTTTAAACCCTGAACACTCACTGTATATTGAATCAGAGTATTTAAGGGTTAATTTGTCTTATACACCATTTCTGTGGGAAGATATCTGCTGCATTCCAAACAATTTATAGATAGGCTTAAAATCACAGTCTGTGACTATGTTTTAAATTTTTGAGACTTTGATTGGAAAGTCATTCAGTGTGAACAAATGGATACATGATTATGTAAAGAAAGTATAATACAGCAACCAAAGAAACTTAAAGTTGGTCTATCAATGAACTCACTTTAATTGGATTTTGTTCTATAGTAATTGGAAATGAATAGCAAACATCTGATTAAAATGACTAAAAGTCTTTTACTTTGAAAAAAGAATTTGTAGCTGGGCGTGGTGACTCACGCCTGTAATCCCAGCACTTTGGGAGGCTGAGGTGGGAGGATCACCTGAGGTCAGGAGTTTGAGACCAGCCTGACCAACATGGAGAAACCCTGTCTCTTCTAAGAATACAAAATTAGCCGGGCGTGGTGGCACATGCCTGAGGCTGAGGCAGGAGAATTGCTTGAACCTGGGAGGTGGAGGTTTCGGTGAGCCGAGATTGAACCATTGTACTCCAGCCTGGACAACAAGAGCAAAACTACATCTTGCGAAAAAAAAAAAAAAAGAAAAAAAAAAAGAAAAAAAAAAAGAAAAAATAATTTGTTCACCTAATCTTTCAGAAAAAAAAGAGAACCAAACGTAAAGGAGGCTATTCTGATGTGTCTCTGAAGATTCCTGAATGCCCTTTCCCTTTCCAATTTTTTTTTTTTTTCTTTAAGCTAGGATACCACCTACGATATTTCACTTAAGTGAGGCCTTCCTGGAAAGAGAAAGAGGGGCAAAAATCGTGGCTTGCAGATCTCTTCTTCCAGCTAAGTGGAGAAGATAAATGGTGGGAGATTCTGAGGAACAGTTATTTTGATGTCCAAAGGCAAGATCTTGGATATTTTGCTGAAAGCAACCCACTTGCATACTCCCGCTTTTCCTCCCCAGGGAACTCCCACTTCCTGAAATATTAGCAATAGATTCCTTTTGTTCAGCAGCACCCTCAGGAATCATTCTCATAGTATATATTAATTTACTTATCTTGGTTTCTTGAGTTAGATACAATGCTCTGGAATTTTGGTGATAGGTGGGGTGCCAAGTCGGGAAAGGATTAAGTATGAGTAAAAAATAGTTTTAGAACACTGACCATTTTAGAAGCCATCAGAGTAGGTTGGGGTCCTCAGTAGCAAAAGCTGAAGGCATCCCAGTGGGCCATATGGGGTACTGGGTCCAAGAGAGGGAGCGAAACCCAGTAGAAGCATCTTGCTGTCCTATCTGGTCTGCACCTTCTCAAGTGAGAATTCAGTGCAATTGCCCTTTGAGGAGAAGCAGATGAAGGTGTATCCAGTCTGAGAAAGGGAGTTTCTTGCCCTTTCCTTCACAGCAGGACTAGAAGAGCCATTCTCATGCCCATGCCTTCCAGATCTATTTCTTGATTTCCGGTATCTCTTACTAGACTCCCCTGTGACTCTGACATCACTTTCTGTTGAAGGAACAGAATAGGGGAGTATTTTGCCGGAAATTACTTTTGGGTGCTGAAAGAGTGAAGATAGGATTGTTCCTCTTCCAGAGCCCTATGAGCTGCTTGTATCTTTTGTGGATGATGGTACAGGTTGCCAAGTTTAGTCAATTACAGAGATAAACAGAGAAATAAGAAAGGAAGTGGGGGGCAGGGGGGTGTTGGCTAAAAAACTACTTATTGAGCCTATTGAGTGCTAGGCTCACCACCTGGGTAATAGAATCATCTGTATCCCAAACCTCAGCATCAAGCCGTATACCGGTATAACAACTGTGCATATGTACTGGCTGAGTCCAAATTAAAAAAAAAAAAAAAGATTTTTAAAAGAAAATAATACAATTTAAGTAATTTTTCTTAAAAGGAAAGAAAAGTTAAACCTGACTCATCAGAACTTTAGGCATGCAAGTAAAAAATTTAAAAGATATTTTAAAGTCTACAAATCTAATTTTGAGCCGCTGTCTCCCTAAGTTGGTGGAAAGTTCAATTTGGAGTTCTGTAGTCCCTGGATTCTCATGAAGGGCCAAAACGTTAAGGAGCGCCTGTTGGGCACTGATATGCTCTCCACTGGTGTTATCACCAAGATAACTTCTGTATCAGCCTGCATTTTCTTTTCATGTCTCGTATTCCAATGCTTCTCCATTATGCTTGGGGCATAAAAATTTTAGTTCAATAAATAATTTTTCCATATTGTTAAAAATGTTTTTAGGTGTTAGGTCTTTGGGGAGTGCTGCCAGATAAATATTAAAGACTCTGTAGTATTCACAATATTGTCTTAAGCTCTTTCTATAGATTAAAACATAGATGATTGGAAAAGCAAATTCACTACATATGGTTTTTAGTTTCTCAGTAAATTTACTGTAAGTCTTTTTGAATGGACGTGGTCACAAATTTAGTTGTTCTTACATTTGATTGTAGTCTCTGGAATACTGGAGAATGTTTAATATTTCCTTATCCTCCAATCAATAAAGCCTAATAAGTGTGATATTATGTTGAAATAACCTGCTATGGGCACTGGAGAAAGGAAACCATAGCTCTGATCCCAGAACTCTGTACAAACTGCACCAGACCACCCTCAACCCATGTGTCATAAGGGATAGTAATGACCCTTATAATTGAAGATCTTGCTGTTGGACCTGTAACTGACCCCTATGAAATTGTATTTAAAATGCTGTATTTATTTGCATTTCTTTGGGGAATTCGTCGATAGCTTTTCTTAATATCTCAAAACTCTCATAAAAGCCCTATATAATTGCAACATTCTTCCAAGGGTTCCCCATGCTTAGTGGATTATCATGCCTGATTATGTTACTCAGCACTCTTAAGTGTTAATTTATTCTCAGACAATGATCCTTATAAGACTGATGATTAAGTTGGATGAAGCAGCATTTTGCTAGCAGAATCTAGAGGTCCAAAAATATGCTTGCAGTTCTTGCAGTTACTGACATAAATTCTTTTGGATTCTGAGGTGATTTAGTGTTTTTGTCTAGAAAACAAGAATCACATATTGTTCATCTTTCTAAGTCATAGAAAATAATTGTGATGCATAACAATATTAAAATTCTATGAAAGAAACATATAACTGCAAAGTATTTCTATTACCAAGGACTCAGAGTCGCACCTCTGTTATTTTGCTTTTATGCCAAGGAGAACAAAGTCATTAAATGCAGTCCAGACCCACATATTGCATTCCCACTGGCTCAAGAGGATGCTGCCTGCAAAGAATGTAGAACAATTTAGTAAAACTGTTAAGAGCTACCTGAAAAAGAATTTTAAAATGCAGAGGGTAATTTGACAAAATTGAAATCTTTTATAATAGCACTGCAAAGATTAAAATAATTATAGCACAAGATAATTCTGTCACACTTTATCATTCTGTTCTTAACATCTGGAGATGTTTTGAGGTACATTTGGCATTCTACTATAATTTCTACCAGCATGTGCTATTATTTCTTTCCATCAACCCTGCAAGGCAAAGCTCACCCAAGTGCATTAAGTCTTTCTCTGGCACATGATTTCTTTCAGTTATTTTAGAGCAGGAAAGTTAATGGTACTCTAGCACTCTCCTGTGACCAACTGAGCATAACACCTCCAGGCACTCTATGCCTTCTTTTCGCAAGTAAGCTTAATGACATCAATTTGGCACAACAATCTAAAATTCTTTATAATCTGTCTCTCTCCTCTTTACTCATGCTTGCATAGGTATATACACCCACATCTGACTGATTTATAAAATGTTTTCTAGTTGAAAGCAAAATATTTTCCTTTCATATGACACTGGAATGATAATTACTGCACGGTTGGTCATTAAACCAATAATTCTATAGGGAAATACTGCAATGAATGAGCAAATTCCTTCTAAGACTTTAAATCAAAATATCTTAAATGAATATGAGCATGTGTCATAGTAAAGTTGTTATTGAATTGCACATGTACATTTAAGATATTTGCTATAATGTGACTGGTCTATTTTCAAATAATGACAAAACCAAGATACAGAAAATGATGATTCATTATTCTGCAAAGTTCTAGAGTGCTGAAATGTGCAGCCTTAGATTTTAAAAAGCAATATTCTCAGGCATTCTGTAAATACTCAGTGAGCTGAAACTGGGCCGAGTTTCTTCTACACTTCCAATAGTCTGTTATTTTACTCAGATTTTATACTGCAAAAAAAAGGGACTCTGTTACTGTGGAAAACAGCTTGGAGATTTCTCAAAGAACTTAAAATGATAACTATCATTTGACCCAGTAATCCTATTACTGGGTGTATATCCAAAAGAAAACAAATTGTTCTACCAAAAAAACACATACATTCACATGTTCATCACAGCACTATTCACAATAGCAAGGACATGGAATCAACCTAGTTGCCCATCAATGGTGGATTGGATAAAGAAAGGGTGGTACACATGCACCATGGAATACTACACAGCCATAAAAATGAATGAAATCATGTCCTCTGAAGCAACATGGAAAGAGTCGAAGGCCATTATCCTAAGTGAATTAACACAGAAACAGAAAATCACATACTACATGTTCTCACCTATAAATGGAACCTAATATTAGGTACTCATGGACATAAAGAGAACAATAGAAACAGGAGCTACTAGAAAAAGGAAGGATGAATGGGGTTAGGGTTGAAAAACTCACTATTGGGTCACAGGATCATTTGTACCCCAAAACTCAGCATCACACAATTACCCAGCTAACAAATCTGCACATGTACCCTCTGAATCTAAAATAAAAATTGGATAAAAAATGTGGCTTTACAAAAGTACATCTAGATAGGAAGAGTAAGTTCTAGCATTGTATGGCACTACATGGTGACTATAATTAACAAAAATTCATTGTATATTTTCAAATAGTTAGAAGAATAGATTTCAAACACTCCCAACACAAGGAAACAATACATGCTTAAGGTGATGAATATACTAATTACCCTGATTTGAGATCATTACATATTGTATACATGTGTCAAAATAGCACACTGCACCCTGTAAATATGTATAATTATGTGTCAATTGAAAATAATAAAAGCCAAAAAAAAAGTAAGCCAAAAGTGGCTTTAGGTTAGTTAACATTTCATCAACTTTTCTATATTAACAAATCTAAAAATGTAAAATAAAAAATACATACATTTAGTCATCAAATTACTCTGTCTCTTGTTTCTTTGGGTAGGAATAGGAATGCCAAAAACAGAAAAAAATTGGTAAGTTTTCTTTTTATTATTTGGTTCCCTATAGAAATGAATAATTTAAATAATTATTATGGTACTATACTTATTAAATGAGCCTGCTGACTCATTTCTTGATGAAATGATCAGTATTTGTAGAAAGAAGACAGAAGCTGCTTCTTTTCTATTTCATCCATACCTCTCAGCTCAATCTTTCATTATTTCATGCCAGAGACAACTGCTCTAGCTTTTAGGATATCATTCTTCACTTCTCCCCTCTCTAATTTCTCCATTACTACATTGTTCCCATTGTGTCACTTAGCAACAAAACACCTGCAATAATAATACCTTCCATGACCTAAAAGATGGAAACGTAACTGTTTTCAGCATTGTAAATGTACAACTAACTTTTCAACACTGTCTACCATGGCCATCTTCCTTAAATCCATGAGAATTAAATGTCTGCCCAATTCCACATTCATTCCTGATTTGTGCAATATTACTCATAAACATCTCACCTAGAATGCCTTCTCTCTGCTTATCTCATTTTAGCTATTTCTTATCCTCCTTCCTCTGACTGATCAGATTCTCTCTTCCTAACAAAATCTTCCCTCAAAGTTCAATCCAAAGTGATTTTTTCCACAGTGAATTTCATTGGTCTGTTTTCCTCTTTGTGTATTCCATCATATTCTGTATTATGATATTTAAGAGAATAGAGAATTTCATTCACCTGAATTTCAGAAGAGCTGTTCTTCTTACAATAAGTGATCACACCAGGGAAGTGAAAGTACATCTCTGTGGACTCTATTGGTGGGGAAGGGTGAGAAACTGTGAGTGTGAGGAGCAGAAGACAAGAGGCAGAGGAGGAGGAGAGTGATATGGTTTGGCTGTGTCCCCACCCAAATCTCATCTTGAGTTGTAGCTCCCATAATCCCCATGTGTTGTGGGAAGGACCCAATGGATGATAATTGAATCATGGGGGCAGTTTTCCCCTTACTGTTATGGTAGTGAATAAGTCTCATGAATTCTGACGGTTTCTATAAGGGGAAACCCCTCTTGCTTGATTCTCTTTCTCTTTTTGCCTGCTGCCATGGAAGACATGCCTTTCACCTTTTGCCATGATTGTCAGGACTCCCCAGCCACATGGAAAGAGCCACTATACCTCTTTCTCTTTATAAATTACCTAGTCTCTGATATGTCTTTATCAGCAGCATAAAAATGGATTAATACAGAGGGGATGGAGGGAAATGTGGTGATGAGGGGACTTCGGGGATAGAGAGAAGAGCTGTCATGAAAGCAAAGTACTAGAGAGAATTAAACTATCAGAAGATATTTAGAAAATTGTGTTGAGAAAGGTAGTATGTTATCTAATCTTCCATGCTATTTCTAGAAGAAAGACTACTAGAAGAGTGTTATTTTTCAAGGTTATCAAAATGAAATATGAGGCTTTTCGAATACACTGAGACTAGACACAAAAAGATGTAGGTTTATAAATAAGGCGTAAGATTTATTAATAACTTTTAAATTTTTTATTTGAAGGAATATTTAAATCTTTTTATGAATTTATGATGTCATTCTTATTTACACTCTTGAGAGGAGAAAATGTATTTTTTTTGATCTTAGAATATGTAGTCTACAGAATAGGACTAATAATGTAAGTTTTTCTCTAGTGCTTCTGTAGAGAGTCCAGAAAACTTTTTTGAATAAAAGGTTTCTCTATGTCAGTTACTTTAGAAATAGAGTTTTGTTATGCAGATTTTAAAACTATACTTAGTGACTCAAGGAGATGTCAACCTACCACTTTTGACTCAAGGGGATGTCAACTTACTTTTTTTTTTTTTTTTTTTTTTTTGAGACAGAGTCATGCTCTGTTGCCCAGGCTAGAGTGCAGAGGCCCGATTTCGGCTCACTGCAACATCCATCTCCCAGGTTCAAGTAATTCTCCTGCCTCAACCTCCCAAGCAACTGGGATTACAGGCGCACACCACCATGCCCAGCTAATTTTTGTATTTTTAGTAGAGACAGGGTTTCATCATGTTGATGCTGGTCAGGCTGGTCTCGAACTCCTAACCTCATGATCCACCCACCTTGGCCTCTCCAAGTGCTGGGATTACAGGTGTGAGCCCCCGTGCCCGGCCTCAACCTACCACTTTTCTCTGTGTGTGTGTGTGTGTGTGTGTGTGTGTGTGTGTTTTCCCGGCACTAAAAGCTTAAGGGACAAGTTAGTTAAAATATTCAAAAAAGAATTAGGAAGCATATAATCTGCTCCTTTAAAATAAGAGTAAGAATAAAGAGAGGCAGTAGCTGATAACATTAATTCTGAGTTCCTTATGACATTTTTATTTTAATCCCCTTATTCAAATACCAATGCTGCTGGAGTCTATTCTGAACTCATTGTGCCTAAGATGAAAGAACTTTCCACAAAAATGCAACTAGAGCATCAAAATCCATTTTTATGCCTGAAAGCCAGATGGTGGAGTACAGTGGATGGTTTCCTATGGTGGGTAATTTTGTGTAAGAAAAATAAAAATTTTTCCATCTTCTTTTGTTTATGAAACAGTGAGTCATGGTCTAGGCGACTGAGGAACAGAAAGAAGTGGAAAGAACCAGAATCTATTCCTGGACCTGCCCTTGATTCATGGAGTATATTTGGACAAATCTCTAAATACTTCTCTGTTTTAGCATCGTTAGAACATTGATTTATTAATTCACTCATTCATGCATGCAACATTAGTGAGTAAATGTAAGGTGCCCACATATGAAGATGAAAAGCCATAGTTCCTGAAACACACAGTCTGGGAAGAGTCAGATATGTAAGCAAGCCATTACAATTCCTTGTGACAGGAATATAATACATGTGCTCAAGGTACCGTGGTGGGACAAACAGGTATGTTGACTAGGACATGCTAGGGTAGGGTTCAGAGAAAAAGAAACACCTAGGTGTGCCTTGAAAGGTAGGTTAAAGTTTATTAGAAGGGGTTGGAAAAAGAGAATTCCAAGTACAGGGAACAATATGTGCAAATACATGGAAACATGGGAGAACATTGCAGGGGGTACTGTAAATAGTTTAATATGAAGGCATAAGGGGGGTGGGTGGGAGGCAATGGAGGACGAAATTGGGGAGAGAAAACAGTGCCAAATATTGGAGGACCTTATATGCTATGCAAAGAGTTTGGCTGAATGTTTTAATCAGGATAATAATATAATCTTATTTCTGTTTTTCAGGAAGATTGCTGGTCTTATGACAGCTAGATGGCAAGGTGCAGCTAGAGTTAGGCAAGCCATTTAGAAGTAAATTGCAATAATCCAGGCAGATGATGATATGACCCTGCACCAGAACAATGGGAATGAAGAGGCTGAAGCAGATATTAATGATGTAAAGGAAGTAAAATGTAAAGGAAACCTGTAGAACCATTAGAAATGGAAGGAATAAGGGGAATCTACGGGAATACCTCCCAGATTTCTTGCTCAGTTGACAGGTTACTCACTTATGTCATTAATTTATTACTAGGAGAAAGATAATGAATAATATTTATGTGTGTTGAACTTTAGGTGGTAAGCAAAAAAAAAAAATCTTGGGAAATTTCATTTTTCTTTCTCAATGAAATTTTCTCTTTTTAAAATTATACTTTAAGTTCTGGGGTACATGTGCAGAACATGCAGGTTTGTTACATAGGTATACACATGCCATGGTGATTTGCTGCACCCATCAACCCATCATCTACATTAGGTATTTCTCGTGATGCTATCCCTCTCCCCTAGCCTCCAACTCCACAACAGGCCCTGGTTTGTGGTTTGTGATGTTCCCCTCTCTGTGTCCATGCATTCTCATTGTTCAACTCCCACTTATAACTGAGAACATGTGGTGTTTGCTTTTCTGTTCTTGTGTTAGTTTGCTGAGAATGATGATATTTTCTAAAGATTAATCAGTACCTTTTTAAGAGTCTGGAGTGAGTCCAGTGAATTTTATAGTTACACACTTTTCTCTCACAGAAGGTTTACCAATGGTCTCTTTCTAAAACTTCCTTTCTGTTCACTTTTTTCCCTTTAATTTTGGTCTTACAGAAGATGACTGTGTGGCAACACAGATTTATTACTGAAAAATTTGGAGGATGACACCTACAAATAACCTAATAAGAAACCACTCTAGACTTTCACACTGTCGTTAATTGTTAATTTTTTAAAAAGGAGTTTCTTTTGATTGTTGTTGCTATACTAAGAGGAAAATGTCAGCACTATTTGCCCATAGTTACACAAATTCTTCTAAATGAATGAGTTTATCATGTTCAAAATGAGATGACGTATGATACTGACTTAGGTTTTTCATAATTAAAAAAAGTTAATCCTGGTCAAAGGCTATTATTTTTGTCCAAAGTAGAAAAGAAGAAAGGGAGGAGAGAGGGAAAGCTAAATAGTGAACGAGAGAAATACCAAAAACTTCCCTAAACTATCTATTAAAAATGAATGAGAGGTTTATATTCTAATGTTATTATTATTTTCTGGGTATTTTTGTATTTCTTGCTTACCCTCTGGAAAAAGAGTTCTGATTTAACATTTTCTCTTTGAACATCTTTTGTCAGTAATCAAGCTGACTTGAGTTGATTGCTCCAAATAAAGTATTTCTGTCAATTTGGAATTAGTTGTAAAAAGGCATGAGATGCCATGAAACAATTCCATCCTTTAATATGACTACAAGAAAGAAAGCAAATCATGGCTAATTCAATCCATAATGAGTTGTCCACATTTCCTAAAGGGCATTACATTTATACACTCCAGTGTGTTACATATACTAAACTTTCAAAAATACCCATCAGAAATAGTTGTGCTTTTAGTCAAAAATTAAGCTAAAAATAAATATCCATTTTAAGAATAGCCAAACAAAATATCTCTTTATATTTTCCAATTCCACATTCTTAAAGCATCAGCTTTCCTTTTTCTGCAGCATTACATCAGTTTTTTTTTTAAAGGTTTTAATATTTTTATTTCAATAATTTTGGGGTTTAGAATGGTTTTGGGTTTCTTTTAATTATTATTATTATACTAAGTTCTAGGGTACAAGTGCACAACGTGCAGGTTTGTTACTTATGTATACATGTGCCATGTTGGTGTGCTGCACCCATTAACTTGTCATTTACATTAGGTATATCTCCCAGTGCTATCTCTCCCCCCTTTCCCCACCCCACAACAGGCCTCGGTGTGTGATGCTCCCCTTCCTGTGTCCAAATGTTCTCATTGTTCAATTCCCATCTATGAGTGATAACATGTGGTGTTTGGTTTTTGCCCTTGTGATACTTTGCTGATAATGATGGTTTCCAGCTGCATCCATGTCCCTACAAAGGACATGAACTCATCCTTTTTTATGGCTGCATAGTATTCCATGGTGTATATGTGCCACATTTTCTTAATCCAGTCTATCATTGATGGACATTTGGGTTGGTTCCAAGCCTTTGCTATTGTGAATAGTGCCGCAGTAAACATACGTGTGCATGTGTCTTTATAGCAGCATGATTTATAATCCTTTGGGTATATACCCAGTAATGGGATGGCTGGGTCTAATGGTATTTCTAGTTCTAGATCCTTGAGGAATCACCACACTGTCTTCCACAATGGTAGAACTAGTTTACAGTCCCACCAACAGTGTAAAGGTGTTCCTATTTCTCCACATCCTCTCCAGCACCTGTTTTTTCCTGACTTTTTAATGATCGCCACTCTAACTGGTGTGAGATGGTATCTCATTGCGGTTTTGATTTGCATTTCTCTGATGGCCAGTGATGATGAGCATTTTTTCCTGTGTCTGTTGGCTGCATAAATGTCTTCTTTTGAGAAGTGTCTGTTCATATCCTTTGCCCACTTTTTGATGGGTTTTTTTTTTTTCTTGTAAATTTGTTTGAGTTCTTTGTAGATTCTGGATATTAGTCCTTTGTCAGATGAGTATATTGCAAAAATTTTCTCCCATTCTCTAGGTTACCTGTTCACTCTGATGGTAGTTTGTTTTGCTGTGCAGAAGTTCTTTAGTTTAATTGATCCCATTTGTCAATTTTGGCTTTTGTTGTCATTGCTTTTGGTGTTTTAGACATGAAGTTTTTGCCCATGCCTATGTCCTGAATGCTGTTGCCTAGGTTTTCTTCTTGGGGTTTTTATGGTTTTAGGTCTTACATTTAAGTCTTTAATCCATCCTGAGTTAATTTTTGTATAAGCTGTAAGGAAGGGATCTAGTTTCAGCTTTCTGCATATGACTAGCCAGTTTTCCCAACACCATTTATTAAATAACGAATCCTTTCCCCATTTCTTGTTTTTGTCAGGTTTGTCAAAGATCAGATGGTTGTAGACATGCGGTGTTATTTCTGAGGCCTGTGTTCTGTTTCATTGGTCTATATGTCTGTTTTGGCACCAGTATCATGCTGTTTTGGTTACTGTAGCCTTTTAGTGAGAGGTGACAACGTGCTGGCATCCCTCGCTCTCTCTCAGCCTCAGCGTCTGCCCTGGCCATGCTTGAGGAGCCCTTCAGCCCACCTCAGCACTGTGGAGCCCCTCTCTGGGCTGGCCAAGGCCGGAGCCGGCTCCCTCTGCTTATGAGGAGGTGTGGAGGGAGAGGCAGGAGCGGGAACCGGGGCTGCCTACGGTGCTCAGGAGCCAGCATGAGTTCTGAGTGGGGGCATGCTCAGCCGGCCCTGCACTCAGAACCTGGCCGGCACTGCCAGCCCCGGGCAGTGAGGCGCTTAGAACCCCAGCCAGCAGCTGCAGAGGGTGCACCTGGTCCCCCAGCACTGCTGGCCTGATCACGCTGTGCTCGAATTCTCTCCAGGCCTCAGCCACCTCCCCACTGGGCCGGGCTCCCTCCAGCCTGACTTGCCCGAGCCCACCTTGCCTGAGCCCTGCCCCTAGTGGGCTCCCGGGCGGCCAGAGCCTCCCCGATGGGCGCTTCCCCCTGCTCCACGGTTCCATCCACTGCCCGAGGGCTGAGGAGTGCAGGTGCCCCACGTGGGACTGGCTGGCAGCTCCCCCAGCAGCCCCGATGCGGGATCCACTAGGCAAAGCCAGCTGGGCTCCTGAGTAGGGTGGGGACTTGGAGAACTTTTTTGTCTAGCTAAAGGTTTGTAAATGCACCACTCAGCACTCTGTGTCTAGCTCAAGGTTTGTGAGTGCACCAATGTGTGCTCTGTGTCTAACTAATCTAGTAGGAACTTGGAGAACTTTTGTGTCTAGCTAAAGGATTGTAAACACACCAATCAGCACTCTGTGTCCAGCTAATCTGGTGGGTACTTGGAGAACTTTTATGTCTAGCTAAAGGATTGTAAATACACCAATCAGCACTCTGTGTCTAGCTCAGGGATTGTAAAGACACCAATCAGCACTGTGTCAAAACAGACCAATCAGCTCTCTGTAAAATGAACCAATCAGCAGGATGTGGGTGGGGCCAGATGAGGGAATAAAAACAGGCTGCGGGAGCCAGCAGTGGCAACCCGGGTCCAGTTCTACACAGTGGAA